>NC_080065.1:5643472-5979305 GCF_949987535.1 Balaenoptera acutorostrata
CATCCAGACCCATCTTCCTCAACTTGAATGGAGGTCAATACTCCCTTCTCTTGGGACTTCCCTGGTGTTCCAGTGGTTAAGACTTCTCCTTCCAATGCAGGGGTTGTGGGTTCGATCCTTCGTCAGGGACCTAAGATCCCACATGACCTGCGGCCAAAAAACCAAAACATAAAACAGAGGCAATGTTGGAACAAATTCAATAAAGACTTTAAAAATGGTCCACATCAAAAAAATCTTAAAAAAAATAATACCCCCTTCTCCTGGTTGCCTGGCCCAGGTCAGCTGGGGGCACCCAGAACACCTTCCCCTGCTCCACGGACTCGGAGCCCAGAAGGTCATGGGTGAGGTGTGAGGGGGAGGGGTGGACTGCCACATCCAGACAGGGGACCTGCCTTCCTTGGTGCCCCGCCTAAGACCAGCCTCTGTGTCGTACTTTGGGGGTCAGAGAGCTTTCACCTTAACCATTTACTCTTATCCCCTCAACACTGCTGAGGGATATGGAGCGGGTATCATTCATTTCTAGGTGAGAAGAATGAAGCTCGGGGGGAGGGACAGCTGGCCTTCAGTCACACGGTCAGCTCAGGGCAAAATTAGCTCCAGCACGCAGCCCACGCTCCCACCAGCCGGATTTGTTTTGTTTTGTTTTGTTTTATCCACTTCAGATGTCAATCCCCATTCATATTTAGATACAAAGTTTGGAAAGACTAGAAAGAAAAATTTAAAAAACACAAGAGGAGTGGAATCATTCATGTTTAAAAAATAAGAAGTTGAGCTTGCATTGAAAGGTGGAGGGTGAACCCTGCTTCCGCCCGTGCCAGCCACGTGGGTGAAGTAAATCCCACCTACCCGGCCGTCCTCACCCCTGCAAGGAAGGGAGGGGCCCTCCGTTGGGAGCTGTGTATTACAAAAACACCTCGGCTGTGCACAGAATCCAGAGTGTGATTAGCACAAAAGGTAAATGATGTTTTAAAAGAGGGTCAAGAAAAGATAAATTCTGCCCCTTCAGTCCAAGTGTTCCCTAAATGCATGGATGGGGAATGAAGAGGGTGAGGACAGAAAAGGTGAACAAGGTGGTACCAACCTGAGAAGCGTGAGCGCGAACAAGAGGAGGGGCTGAGATGAGGGCAGGAAGAAAAAAGACAGGAAAGAGCAAAAGAGAAAAATAATGTGTGTGAACAAGCGTGGAGATTCTTCGCTTTCCAGAGGAGCAGTGGTTTTAAGGTGTAGGTACCGGACAGGTGAGAGAGACGCCGATAACACAATCCATTCCTTGCTGGGAAACGTGGGGAAAGCACATGGCCTGTCAGCCAGAAACAGGGGCTGACCTCGATCAGGTGCAGCAGCGAGGTTCTCCACCACGAGATGAGTACAAGTCACCCATTCTCTGCTCTTCCATGGATCGCTAATCAATCAGCAAACGTTGATCTGTCCTTTCAGCACGAGTGCGCTGCTATAAGTTTATCAGGAGCTCAAGAACCCAGGAAGCTAGAACCTCTGCCTTCTCAAGCTGGGAAGAAACATGAGCCCTCACTGCACTCCTGCAGGAAACAAGACTGAGTTGAAATACATGGGATGGAGGCAGGAATCAGCAGAATTTGATGAACAAAGGAAGGAAGGCACTGCCATCTGGAGCATCCAAAGACATCCCAGGATGGGAGTCGGATGCTGGCTGAGAAGATGGACCCTGTTTGGCCAAACTCTGAGAAGCCTTTGGACTTTGTGCTTCATCTCTTCTTCTGGACGGTGAGAGTCTGCTAGGCTGCTGATGCCCAAACATTCTTCATGGGTGGCTTTGCTTTTGCTCACAAGCCTTAAGTTTTAAGGTTCTTGAAATTCTATGTTTAAATGTTCCCTGTATAATTCTACCAGGTAGATAAAGTCACTTATTATAGAAAAGTTGCTTTGGTTTGGGGGTAGAAGTCTGATTTCAGAAATTACCTCTTCTGCTGTAAATTGTATAAACTTGACTCCTGGGACTAGACTAGAGACCAAATTCTGGGTTTTTTTCTTCACGTGGGTAAGATTGCAAGTACTCTGATGCATACAGTCCTACCTCAGATGAGTGGGCCCTGCACTGCTCCTCGTAGTAAAGATGCATTGAATCTACTCATTAGGACCATTTTTCCCAAGATGAGGCCAAGATCCAGAGGCGGAGGTCCCCTCCCTTCCTCGCTCCCCACCCCCTCTCCCCTGCATCTCCTTCTTAGGGGTCTTTGATTTCAAAGCCATCTCTGCTCATCAAAGAAAGAGGGAGGGGGCATGGCCCAGAGCAGCTAACTACTCAAGACCCTCTTCCCCCGTATACCCGGATCTCACATGTTCCCCTTTAGTTTCTCCCATATAAAAGAATAATAGAGAAAAAATGATTAAAATATATTCTCGATAAAAGAGGTATAGACATGTCTCATTCCATCCTTCCTCACACATTCTGAGTCTTCATTCCCTTAGAGTTTGTCTAACGGAAAGGAAAACACCCACAATACTACAGGATGTAATCGGCAGCCATATCATGATTTTGTTTCCACATTCCCAGTGTGGAGAGTTAGAATATAAATAGCATGAGAAAGTCCATTAGAATAATTTACTCTTCATCATGAATTATAAATGACATGATGTACTGTTCATACATGTCTAATTTAAACTTAAAATTTAGCCCTGTAAATTGGTTATTGAGTGATAAAGGCATGGCTATTTTTCTTGGGGCTGGTGTTGGGCTCTGCCTGGGTTTCACCTCTTGTTTGGTCGTCTGGGCTGGGTGAGAGCCCCGTGTGCCGGCAGCCCCGAGACGCATGCGCTGTCAGGCCTGCTGGTGGATGGCCGAGGGGAGATCAGGCCATGTTTCCTCCCTGAATCCAAATTAGTCTCGCAGCTGGAGAGGCATCAGTGGCTGATAATGGCCTAACAATCTCCAGCACTAACAGATATGACCTCGGCAGCAGTGACAGGAATGCGAAATGCAGTCTCATCTCCACCCGGAGCTGGGCCGAGCTCGCACGCTGCCATGGGAGCTTGGAGCTGACTCGAAGAAGAAAAAGTCCTAAAATGAAAAGAATAAGGCAAATCCGTGTGTGGCTAGTTGCACAACACCCTCTTTGTGGCACAATAGCCTATTCTCCTCCAGCACCCAAGAAAAGAAGTTTGTTTATAGGGATGCTTAAAACGACAGTGGACTTTGCCATGTGGGTTGTTCATTAAAGGAGGAATCGTGGGTCTGTTCATCCCTCGACATGGTTTCAAACCAAATTGTCTTGTCTGTGCACCTCTGATGCCCGAGGAAAGAGACGTGAACCATCGCAGCTCATGACCAGTGTGAAGCCCTCCTCCACCCCCAGCTGAAGACCAGTAGCCTCAGGGGGCATTTCCCTTCTGTGTTGTATTTGGAAAATCTTTCTTTACCCGAAGTTCACGTGTCCATGGGTTGCTCAGTTACCATGCAGTCAACATGGGCTGGGCATCTACCCAGCGCACTGGGCTGGAGACAAAAAGGGACCCGTGAGGAGCTCCATCCGCCAGCCAGAGAAGGACACAGGGATCTGGAGGGTGGTGCCGGGTAGCAGGTATTGGACAGAGGGACCTTTTCCGGGTATGTGGCTACATGACCTACAGCCCTGCCCTTGGCTTGGGAAAGTCTTCTGCTCTGGGTTCAGATGAACTTTCCCCTCCTCTAAGGAAATAACAGCACTAGGTCTACTTCACCTTTATGGGACAACAACAGGTATTCCTGTCTTAAACAAATGAAATTGTGCAATATGCCAGTTGCGTGTGGACCGTCCAGCCACTGAGATCTGAGCCAGGACTCCGGGAAGTGAAAGCCCTTCCCAGCCCAGCCTGTGCTGTGAGACCCTGTTACCCACACAGGCAGGATTGACCCCATTGATCTTCAGGGTCTTGGACTCCGAAAAAATGCAGAGCATGTAATAAAACCTTTAAAAAAGGGGCCTTCTCTGATAGAGAAGTTATATCTAATGCTAGACAATGGTGATGCTTTGAGAAACATAAAACAATCAGAGAAGAAATTAATTGTGCTTTTGCACAATTGCCTATTTTCAAAGGCAACTCTAATGGTTTCTACATGGAGCAATGATATTTATGCATAAAAGATCTACTGATTTTAATTTCATCTTGAAAAACATATGAATGCAAAATATATTTGTGAAATGCAAACGTATTTTACCATAAAGAACAGACAATCTAAGTGCGTGTGGCCAGCGCGAGGCCGGGGGGGCAGAGGCACCGTCAGGATGGATGCGGGGCTGCCCCAGCTTCTGTCCGAGGTGGATGCAGCCTCGTACAACACATGCGCACACACATTTACATACTCTCTTACACACTCAGACACACACAGGAGAAGGTAGTTTGCCTGCTCACCAGACTCTTCCTATGATATCCGCAAAATGAAGGGCCCACAAAGGCCAGTCACAAAATACTGGGAGGGATTTTGTTTGCTTTTTTGCCTTTTTAAAAAGTTACAATTTCAGTCTGAGTTGATTTCAACTGATCTTAATCATACAGAGACTTCTCTTTCTCCAGCGCTGTGTGGGAGGCTGGGGATTGCTCAGCGGGGCCGGTTTCCCTGCCAGGAGCCCACGTCAGCCCCAGCAGCAGTGCCCGTGTGACGCGTGTGTCTACCAGGTACCCTGTGAAGGCCCATGAGAACCGTTTGCAACCTTCATGGTCGCCGAGGCCTGTCCCAATCCTTTCATGACATTTGCCACTCCTGATGTCTGGGGGGCGAACATCCCCCCCTTTTCTAAAGTCACAGTGGCAATCCTGGCTCACAACCCAGAGGAATATGGGGGTGTTGGTTCCCACAGCTCCTGAAGTGCCCACCACCACCACCCCAGAGACACAGACCCACCTCGGACTCCCCTCCACAAGCTTGCCCAGAAGCGGAGGGGCTGGGGTGTCTAGTGCTTGGACAGACCAGGAGCCCCCTTTAAGGATTCCAGTTACTAGGAATCCACCCACCTAGCCCAACAACCACCAGTGCCGCTGTCTAGATGAAGGTCAGAAAAGCATTGCTCTACTGGATCAGGGGCTGGGATGTCCTGGGACCAGGCAGTGAGTGCAGGAAGAGCCAGGTCCCCCAGGAGTGTGTGTGTGTGTAGTGTGAAGGCAGACATGGCCATCCTGCTGAGTCCACAGGAGACATCCTAGCCGATGGTGAGGGTCCCAAAAGTGCAGTCCACTGGGTTGAGAGCCGTAGCTCCTGTCTAGGTAAGAGGAGGTGAGGAGTGTTTCTTGCTTCCACCAAAGTCAAAAACAGGAAAGGAGACCCACACAGTCTGGAGACTGCCAAGACCCAGGCCTGCTGCCTCACAGAAAAGACCGTCACGCAGATCCCGGCGAGGCAGGCCTGGCTGGCGGACCTCCTGGGAGCTATGGTTTGAACCAGGTCTAGAAGAGAAATAGGGTTTTGCCTGTTGGGGAGAAAGGAAGGAAAACCCAAAGAGAAAATGACTCTCCCTATCATTTGGCTTCACACTGCAAAGCCCTCATGCACGTCTCTTCCCCGGCCTTCGATACTGGTCTCCGGTCTTCTGACCCAACCTCAGCTGTTTGCTTCCTTGCCTCTCGCCCCCTAGAATACATTTCAGTGGATTTTCAAGACCAGAAAATAGATGCTTTAAAATCCTACCCCAGAAACAGGATCGATTACGCTGAGAAGGGCATTTGAAAGATAGGAGCCGGTAGCTCAGAAATAAAGGCTATTAGAAGTAGGAAAAATACAAAAATAGGTAGAGACGACAGGGAGTAACAGGATTGGAGTCAAGGGTGTTCTGAATGAAGGAGACCCCACAGAGACTCCGAGCCTTGATTTTAAGCTCTGAGAGACAAGCCACGCCCTTGGCGGGAGGTGGGAGGAGCTGGGCTGCGGCTGTGTCCACCCCACACCTGTCCATGCTCTGAAGGCCTATGGCTCAGGCTCGCCCCCTCAGAAATACTCTCCCAAGTGCCGCCTCCTCGCCCACCCTCCCCTCTGAGCTTCTCCCTCCTTGAGTGTTTGCATCACAACCATTTCCATGCAAGTGTGTCCATCACATATTCTGCTCTAAGGATTCATGGTTGTCTATGGCTGGTTTTCCCAACTTTGGAGGCTGAAAGGCCTTTTGCATTCACCCTGGAGCCTAGCATCATGTTGGACCGATAACATTGCATCAGTGGAGTGGCCAGGATGACCTGTGTGTTTATTTCTCGCCGTTTACTTACATACTTACCATCTCCGTCCATGAGGTGGGCACTCAGTTTTTGACTCAAAGGATGCAATCTCTGCTGTTTGGTGGGTTCTTCTCTCTCCACCCGCATGCTACCTGGCAGCTCATCCATGTCTGCTGGGCACACGGAGTGGACAAAGGGGAAGATCGCATAGTTGGACACCGTGGACCCAGAGGCGGTGAACAATCATCTCCCTGAGCAACAAAATACAAACTAACTATAAGGGACTAAAAATAACTGTGTGCATGCGCAGTTGGGGCAAATTCTGGACAGCAAAATACAAAAAGACCAAAAAAACACAACTGCCACTTTGGAAGAGCTGGGAGCAAAAGCAGGGCACTGAGCATGCCCCCTGCACTCAACACCACCAAGGGGGTGGGCAGACCACTTAAGCCATCCCTCTGGCCCAAACCCTGGACCCACCCCTACCCTCCCCGCATATAAGGAACCAGCTCGCACTGCCCCCACCCCCGGTCAGGGAACAAGCATGGGAACCTGTTACTTGTTTTCATTTCCTCCTGTGGCCCCAGGGGCCCCAAAAAAGCCTTGCCTACATTTTTTAACTGGCCTCTTATCAATTTCTATTAATTGGGGAAGGCCAAGAACCCTTGTCGGTATCAGGAAGAGCCTCTGTGCTTAAGGGCACGGGCACCGTGCACTTCTCATCAACACCCATCAAAGCCCCTCTCAGTGGAGCGTCTGTCCACACCCACCGCGGTCCGGGATGTACTGATTTTCTTAAAGCTTACTATTGAATATGCACCTCGGATTTTTTCTCTCTTTCCCACTCATTTCAGTAGGGCACAGTGAGACATCATCAGATACTTGGGGGAAAGCTATCCTGAGTTTGTAAAACTCTAAGAGTCTAATTTGAGACACGTCAGCCCCCTCTTTTGTAAAGATCATGCTGGGGTTAACTTCAGCTTCGGAGACCGGCTGATGTGAATTGAGAATGCAGCTCTGGTGCTTGCTTGCTGTGAGGCCTTGGTCAAATTAGCACACTCTTATGACCTGGGCATTCTCAACTGTCAATGGAAATCACCACAGTACCTACCGAGCGGCATTCCTGTGATCACTGAGCAAAATGTATTCAAGTGCGACGTTCTTAGAACTTTGCTTAGCCCACTCAAAGGTATCAACACCTGCTATTTTTAGGAATAGTTCATGAGGATCTAAGTTTTTCAAATAGAAGTTCTACATACATTGGATTATTAACACATTTGAATTTAGAAGGTACAGGAGCATACCAAACCCATGTTGACATTCTTGGGGGACTATGGCTTCCAGTCAAACTTTATAGTCTATCAACCTTTATGTATAATGTGTATGTTATTTCATGGAATCCTCATCACCTGCCCTGTGATCTGCATAGTTTATCCAGTCTCTAGATGAGGAAGCTGGGACAGAGGGGGCTAAAGTACTGCTGTGACCATTGGAGTTTGGGTGGGAACTCTGTCTCCAGGATCCTTCACACTTTTATTAGTCAGGATGCTCCAGAGAAATAGAGCCAATAGGCTCCAATATATACCAATAGGATATATATACACGTATATGTATATTATACCACATTTCATATCAATATAGATCATATGAAGAGATTTATTGTACGGAATTAGCTCCTGTGATTACGGAGGCTGAGAGGTCCCCAGATATTCCATGTGTAAGCTGGAGACCAGGAGAGCTGGTGTAGCTCTGAGGCCAGGGGGCAGATGATGTAAGGCTCCACCCAAGAACAGGAGAAGATGGATGTCCCAGCTCGGCCGTCAGGCAGAGAGCAAACTTGCCGTTCCTTTACCTTCTGTTCTGTTCAGGCCCTCAGTGGATCAGACGAAGACCACCCAGACTGGGGAGGACCACCTGCTCACCCAGTCCATAAATTCAAATGCTCATCGCATCCAGAAACACCCTCCCAGACACACCCAGAATCACACTAAGTCAATATCTGGGCCCCCATGATCCAGTCGAGTTGACCCATGGCATTCACCATCCCCCTGCAACACAATGAAATTCTCCTAAAAACCACTTTATCCTGAAATGTCTTCACATGTGGTTCAAAAGCAACCTTCGGGGCAACCAAGTCCCATCATGATGCCCACCTCAGTGGGCACCAAACACCATGAGAGTGAAAGAAAAAATCACACAGACTCAGGAAACTCAAGCCCAAGCATCATCCCCCTCCTTCCTCTGCGATTCCGGTCTGAACCCAGGATGACCGTGCTTGGGTCCACGGGCCCCCGGCCTGTGGAAAATGATGTGGCTGGTCTCTCGTCACCCTGAGCCCTGCTCGTGCTTTCACCTTGATCTTATTAAACAAAGCATAAGGAGCTGATTGCACAGCAGAACGCAATTGGATGGCAGAAAGAGTTCACTCATGTGAGGTAGATTAACCCCCATGAAGCATCACTCTTTAATTTGCCCCATTGTAAAATGTCATTGACTACATGGGTCTTTTTTTTTTTTTTTTTTTGAAATACTCAAGTCCTTTGGCCTGGATTTTTTTTTTTAAATTTATTTATTTATTTTTGGCTGTGTTGGGTCTTCGTTTCTGTGCGAGGGCTTTCTCTAGTTGCGGCGAGCGGGGGCCACTCTTCATCGCAGTGCGCGGGCCTCTCACTATCGCGGCCTCTCTTGTTGCGGAGCACAGGCTCCAGACACGCAGGCTCAGTAATTGTGGCTCACGGGCCTAGTTGCTCCGCGGCATGTGGGATCCTCCCAGACCAGGGCTCGAACCCGTGTCCCCTGCATTGGCAGGCACATTCTCAATAACTGCGCCACCAGGGAAGCCCTACATGGGTCATTTTAATGTCTGAAATTTCTGACCTAACTATTAGCAGCCTTCCCGTGACCACGGGGAGAATTGACTGTCCATCGCACCAACATGCAGTCCCTGTTCCCATCTGATAAAATGCACACCCACCACTCAGGTTTCCCAGTGTCACCCGACTGTTCTGGGGTCTCCTTCTTCCATGACAGATAAGTGAATTCTATATCATTTTAGTGAATATTAGTTGCTATATCATCCAAATCTTTTATCCAAGTAAATGACGGCACCATCTAGACTTAACGGTTTTTCCCTTAATAAAATCACCTGATAATATCAATGTACCTAGGTCTTCATTATAGCTATTTTTGGAGCTACATGTGGCTTGTGAGATTGAAGTGAGAATTTTCAAAACTAACATTTTGTTTTCTTTTCTTTGCCAAAAGTATGTGTATTTCAGTAGCGGAATATAATCCATGAGACAAGTTGAATCGGGGGCTCTTCGTGCTACAAACTCTAGAATATTCTCTGTCCTGAATTCACTTATTTTACTTCGAAAGATCCTCAAGCAGCATCGTGGTTTGGATTGTATAGGGTTAGAGTTATAAGCTTTTGAGAATTGTGTGGGTTTGCGGACGTGGGTATACACAGGCGTTTTGGTAAGTGTGTTCCTTTTTCTTCCTCTGCATCTTTTTAAGGAATCCTAATGCTACCTTTTCTCAAACTATTTCCACATGCTGTACAAGTGACCTTTTGTCCAAAATCCCAATGTCCTCTTTTGTGAGAGGCAGAAGGATAGACTCCACCTCAAATCCTGGCTTCCCCACCTTACACAATGCCCTCAATCCAACTTCCATGCCCAGGTCACCCTGAGCCATGAAACTGCAGGTCTGCTTTCCAGCCCAAGGCTCACGGGAACTGTGCAACCTGCCACACAGCAGACCCTCCACACAGGGTGCCAAGCTGCCTGTCACCTGGTTATTATGACCTGCGTGTCTGGAAATTTCCACACTGGTTCCCAAGGCCAGGCCTTTGCTCCACAGGAGTCTATATGCAAAATGGGCCCTAATCCCCATACACTCAGGGAGCACACATTATCCCGTGAGGGTGGGAAGGGTTGGAGCAGCTTCTCCAGGGCAGATGTACGTAGCTCAGGCTCCCTTTCAGGACTGGTAGCCCCACACTGGGGGCACAGAAGACAGACAAATCGACAGTATAGTGTATCTACTGCTTAGGAAGTTACCTTCCAATGATGTAAAAGGACAGATGATACACAGATGTAAAATATGTGAAGAGTGTGGACCAGCGTTCATCCCCTTACAAGTCCATGGATTCACAGAACTCACGATGCTGGATGCATTAATTACGGGGGCCCTTGCATTTACTCTGTACTTTTAAATATTGCCTATGTAATGCACATTTCTATAAAGCTGATTTTGAATGACACTTTCAGAGTGGTTTTACTAAACAGCAAGCTGTATTTGGAGAAGAAGTAATTTGTAACAAAGAACACAAAGCTATAAGTAAAATTGATTTAATCGCATTTGAAACATGTGGTGCTGATTTTAAGATAGAGTATACAGCAAAAAATGTTATAAGACGTGCACATCTATTTGAGACAAAGTTTATATGGTGACAAAATATTTTCTATATGATGGGGGAAAAGGACATACAGTCTCCCCACAAATGGACACATCATCCATGAACCTGGCCCACCACCCAGAGAAGCTCGAGCCTCGGATGAGGAACCACCACCTCACTCACCCTGACTGCTGAGGACGCACAGCCAAAACCCAGCCTGGTGAAAGGGCTCGCATTTTAACTGCTGTTGCATAACTAATCCACAGGCCTATATTCATACTCGGCTTGGTTCTAGAAAAGCCCCTGATAACTTAGAAAGTTCATTGGTACACCATCCACTCTCTGTTGCTCAGAGCAAGGTGTAGCTGAGTTTCCGTAACTGAAGAGTCCGCCCAAAGAGAGGACTTTTGACTCACAGGAGTCCAAATCCTCTAGCATCAACTCTGAGCAGTGTCAAGTTCCTCAAACAATCCCCACATCACCTGGGCTCTGTCCTGGGTTCTTGCTACAATCCCGTGTTAGAACCCCTGGTCCAGCACTAGACGGACAGGTCCACCTCATCTGGGGGCTGAAAAAACAGATCCTTTGACACCTTCTGGGGAGAGTCAGACACACCTGGGAAAGGCTGCCAGCTGCCCTGCTTCCCTTTTCATTCCCACTGCTCTCCAGCGGTTAACCTGTTCTCCAGGGGTTAACACGCTCTCCTGTGGTGAACCCTCTCTCTTGTGATTAACCCACTCTCCAGGGGTTAACCTGCTTTCTTGTGGTTAACCCGCTCTCCGGGGGTTAACCTGCCCTCCATCTAACTGTCTTTGCACTTGTCTTTACATTCAGACGTCGAATTTTCTGAGTTGCTCCAGATACACAATCTTCTCCTGCTGTTCTATGAAAAATATTCTTTCTGCAGAAAGAGCACCATTTTCAGGCTCTGGTAAACTACAGAGTAACCCCAGGTCCAAAGTGTGACAACCAGAATCAAGTGAGAGCATCTCAAACAAGGGCCTCATGGTCTGTGCACATTTTTCCACATTCAAAGCAGATTCCATCAGGGCACGGAATTCAGGAGATACATAAGAACACAAGTGAAGGCATCATGCAAATGATGACTAATGTACATTAAAAAGACTTGAATGTGGACCACAATTGCATGATTATGTAGGTATTCGGTGATTCAACAGGTATCAAATTACTTGTATGTCAGGATCCAGTGTGAGAGTCTTCTTATTCTTGACATAGTTCACATGGGGTACTTGTGTTGGGCTCCCCTTCTGGTCCTAGCACAATTGGAAATGGTTTTGATCACAGATGTTCTTTTGCTGGAGACCACAAGGCAGAGGGGGGAAGACTACACCAAGCAACGTTAAGAGCACATCCACACAGGCTGGTTATTATGAGGGTCCAATAAGGTTACCTGTCTCGGGGCCCCAAGAGCATCGGCCATGAACCATAGCAGGTACAGTGATGGTGACACACGACCATGAGTGACTGGCCAAGGAAATTGTAGATTATGTTGTATTTGCTCTTTTTAAGGAAACATAAAAGTATCTAATAAATGTGGGACGAATTTCATCCAATGGGCTCATTTTTGTTCACTCTTTGACGCTTAGGTTAAGATAGGATTGATCTAGAGAATTCAATACACATGGAGCTCCCCTTTCCCTGACTGGGTGAGTCAGGTGTTACCACACTTAAAGCAAAGCCAGGCAAGTCTCCCCTGGCATGGGAGTGACTGGTATATAAAAGAGCGTGTCAAGTTGAGTCACTAACAGTAGATGGGATGAGCACCCAGTGGTCACTCAGAAAACAAAGCTGGACAAGCCAGAGGAGGGAATGGGGTCTTGTCCCCCTCCTCGCCCTCTTCCTCCTCTGGTCACTAAACCTGGGACCTTTCCACGGGCAGAGCAGGCATTCAGTGCATTCCAGGCAGGCAAAGCTCCCAATTTCAAGGCCCCCAGTAGTTGCAGAAAAGAGGAGCTGATTGATGGATGATATCAGAAATGTAGGAAGATTATTAACTACCCCACTCTGTCCATGTGGCTGCATTCACAGCTTGCAGAGTTTGAATTAGTATTTCAGTTTTCAATATTATTTAAGGCCAAACTATAAAAATAAAAGTAAGGGAAAAGAAGGAGGACACAAAAGAACATAGAGTCTTCTGAAATAATAAACAAGGCCCAAAGAATTACAGAGGGAGTTGGAAAAATCCCCAAATCTGAGCCAGTGAAAAGCAGATGAGCAGCACATACTGTAACCAAGGAACCATTGATCAATACAATAGCATGCGGAATGTTACTCTGTTCACTGTTTTTTCTCAGTAGTTTTTAGCACATTTCGTACAGAAGTAATTAAATTAAGAAAACGGTTCCATGGTACCCCCTGGATTTAGCACCCGCCCTGATGAAAACGCCTTCCTTCCATTTGGAATCAATTAATATATGCGGTCTCCCGTTTTTTTGTAGTGGTTGAACAATTACCCATCTCCCATTTACAATTACTCCCATAGTAATTATAGTAATTGTTACTATTAGGTTCTACCACATGAAATGGCCTGCACTTGGCCCTGTTTCACCCATAAAAAAATGACAATTTCCAATGGCTCAAATAAATACATATTTGGATGCCTTCTTTAATGAAGAAATAAACATGTTTATCAAGAATTATGCATCCCTTACAAATAACCTTCTTCTACAGAAATTAGCCACTTCTAAGCCAAAGTCGGGGACCCAGAACTTGAGCCACTTGTGACGTTGTGACAAAACCATTTCTCCAACACAGTTGGCAAAAGCCAGATTGGAAGTCAGTGGGTGTCAGAAAATGTGGGGAGTATAAAAATGAAGTATTGAGGGCGCCTTCAAGATTGTGGACGAGTAAGACATGGAGATCACCTTCCTCCCCACAAATACATCAAAACGACATCTACATGTGGAACAACTCCTACAGGACACCTACTGAACACTGGCAGAAGACCTCAGACTTCTCAAAAGGGTGCACAAGGAGAGGGGATTCAGAGCACCACCTAAACGAGCCCCAGAGACAAGCACGAGCCATGGCTATCAACACGGACCCCAGAGACAAGCATGAAAAGCTAAGGCTGCTGCTACAGCCAACAAGAAGCCTGTGTGCAAGCACAGGTCACTATCCACACCTCCCTTCCCAGGAGCCTGTGCAGCCTGCCACTGCCAGGGTCCAGTGATCCAGGGACAACTTCCCTGGGAGAACACATGGCACGCCTCAGGCTGTTGCAACATCACACCAGCCTCTACCACTTCAGGCTCACCCCGCATTCCATACCCCTCCCTCCCCCCAGCCTGAGTGAGCCAGAGCCCCCTAGTCAGCTGCTCCTTTAACCCTGTCCTGTCTGGGTGTGGAACAGATGCCTTTGGTTGACCTACAGGCAGAGGAGGGCCAAATCCAAAGCTGAACACCAGGAGCTGTGCGAACAAAGAAGGGAAAGGGAAATTTCTCCCAGCAGCCTCAGGAGCAGTGGATTAAATCTCCACAATCAACTTGATGTACCTTGCATCTGTGGAATACCTGAAGAGATAACAAATCATTCCAAAATTGAGGTGGTGGACCTTGGGAGCAACTGTAGACTTGGGGTTTGCTTTCTGCATCAATTTGTTTCTGGTTTTATGTTTATCTTAGTTTAGTATTTAGAGCTTATTATCATTGGTAGATTTGTTTATTGATTTGGTTGATCTCTTCCTTTTTTTATTTATATATATATTTTTTCCTTTTTCTCTTTTTGTGAGTGTGTATGTGTATGCTTCTTTGTGTGATTTTGTCTTTATAGGTTTGCTTTTGCCATTTGTCCTAGGGTTTTGACTGTTTTTGTTTGTTTGTATGTTTGTTTTTTGGAGGTTTTTTTAGTATAGTTTTTAACACTCGTTATCATTGGAGGATTTGTTTTTTGGTTTGATTGCTCTCTTCTTTCTTTCTCTCTTTCTTATTTTTTATTACTTTTTTATTTTTTATTTTTAATAATTCTTTTCTATTTTAATAACTATTTTCTTTCTTTCTTTCTTTCTTTCTTTCTTTCTTTCTTTCTTTCTTTCTTTCTTCCTCTCCTTTTTCTTCTGAGCCGTGTGGCTGACAGGGTCTTAGTGCTCTGGCAAGGTGTCAGGCCTGAGCCTCTGTGATGGGAGAGCTGCTTTCAAGACATTCGTCCACCAGAGACCTCCCGGCCCCACATAATATCAAGTAGCAAAAGCTCTCCCAGAGATCTCCATCTCAATGCTAAGGCTCAGCTCCACTCAATGATCAGCAAGCTACAGTGCTGGACACCCTATGCCAAGCAACTACCAAGACAGGAACACAAACCTACCCATTAGCAGAGAGGCTGCCTAAAATGATAAGTTCACAGACATCCCAAAACACACCACTGGACATAGTCCTGCCCACCAGAAAGACAAGAGCCAGCCTCATCCACCAGAGCACAGGCACCAGTCCCCTCCACCAGGAAACCTACACAACCCACTGAACCAAACTTAGCCACTGGGAGTAGACACGAAAAACAATGGGAACTAAGAACCTGCAGCTTGTGAAACAGAGAATCCAAAAACAGTAAGTTAAGAAAATGAGAAGACAGAGAAATACACAGCAAATGAAGGAGCTAGGTAAAAACCCACGAGACCAAACAAATGAAGAAGAAATAGGCAGTCTACATGAAAAAGAATTCAGGGTAATGAGAGGAAACATGATCCAAAATCTTGGAAATAGAATGGAGAAAATACAAGAAACTTTTAACAAAGACCTAGAAGAACTAAAGAGCAAACAAACAATGATGAAGAACACAATAAATGAAATTTAAAATTCTCTAAAAGGAATCAATAGCAGAATAACTGAGGCAGAAGAACGGATAACTGACCAGGAAAATAAAATAGTTGAAATAACTACTGCAGAGCAGAATAAAGAAAAAAGAATGAAAAGAATTGAGGACAATCGCAGAGACTTCTGAGACAACATTAATGCACCAACATTCTAATTATAAGGGTCTCAGAAGAAGAAGAGAATAAAAAGGAAGTGAGAAAAATATTTGAAGAGATTATAGTTGAACACTTCCCTAATATGGGTAAGGAAATAGTCAATCAAGTCCAAGAAGTGTAGAGAGTCCCATACAGGATAAATCCAAGGAGAAACATGCCAAGACACATATTAATCAAACTATCAAAAATTAAATACAAAGAAAAAATACTAAAAGCAACAAGGGAAAAGCAACAAATTACATACAAGGGAATCCCTATAAGGTTAACAGCTGATCTTTCAACAGAAACTCTGCAAGCCAGAAGGGCGTGCAGGGCATATTTAAAGTCATGAAAGGGAAAAACCTACAACCAAGATTATTCTACTCAGGAAGGATATCATTCAGATTCGATGGAGCAATTAAAACCTTTACAGATAAGCAAAAGCTAAGGGAATTCAACACCACCAAACCAGCTCTACAACAAATGCTAAAGGAACTTTTCTAGGCAGGAAACACAAGAGAAGGAAAAGACTTACAATAACAAACCCAAAACAATTAAGAAAATGGTAATAGGAATATACATATCAATAACTACCTTAAATGTAAATGGATTAAATGCTCCAACCAAAAGACATAGACTGGCTGAATGGATACAAAAACAAGACCTATACATAGGCTGTCTACAAGAGACACACTTCAGACATAGGGACACATACAGACTGAAAGTGAGGGGATGAAAAAAGATATTCCATGAAAATGGAAATCAAAAGAAAGCTGGAGTAGCAATTTTCCTATCAGACAAAATAGACTTTGAAATAAAGACTATTACAAGAGACAAAGAAGGACACTACATAATGATCAAGGAATCAATCCAAGAAGAAGATATAACAATTGTAAATATTTATGCACCCTACATAGGCACACCTCAATACATAAGGCAAATGCTGACAGCCATAAAAGGGGAAATCAACAGTAACACAATCATAGTAGGGAACTTTAACACCCCACTTTCACCAATGGACAGATCATCCAAAATGAAAATAAATAAGGAAACACAAGTTTTAAATGATACATTAAGCAAGATGGACTTAATTGATATTTATAGGACATTCCATCCCAAAAGAACAGAATACACTTTCTTCTCAAGTGCTCATGGAACATTCTCCAGGATAGATCATATCTTGGGTGACAAATCAAGCCTCTGTAAATTTAAGAAAATTGAAATTGTACCAAGTATCTTTTCCGACCACAATGCTATGAGACTAGATATCAATTACAGGAAAAAAAATCTGTAAAAAATACAAACACATGAAGGCTGAACAATACACTACTAAATAACCAAGAGATCACTGAAGAAATCAAAGAAGAAGTCAAAAAATACCTAGAAACAAGTGACAATGAAAAACGACAACCCAAAACCTATGGGATGCAGCAAAAGCAGTTCTAAGAGGGAAGTTTATAGCAATACAATCCTACCTCAAGAAACAAGAAACATCTCAAATAAACAACCTAACATTACACCTAAAGGAACTAGAGAAAGAAGAACAAACAAAACCCCAAAGTTAGCAGACGGAAGAAATCATAAAGATCAGATCAGAAATAAGTGAAAAAGAAATGAAGGAAACAATGGCAAAAATCAATAAAACTAAAAGCTGGTTCGTTGAGAAGATAAACAAAATTGATATACCATTAGCTAGACTCATCAAGAAAAAAAGGGAGAACACTCAGATCAATAGAATTAGAAATGAAAAAAGAGAATTAACAACTGACACTGCAGAAATACAAAGGATCATGAGAGATTACTACAAACAGCTATATGCCAATAAAATGGACAACCTGGAAGAAATGGACAAATTCTTAGATAAGCACAACCTTCTGAGACTGAACCAGGAAGAAAGAGAAAATATAAATAGACCAATCACAAGCACTGAAATTGAAACTGTGATTAAAAATCTTCCAACAAAAAAAGCTCAGGACCAGATGGTTTCACAGGCGAATTTTATCAAATATTTAGAGAAGAGCTAACACCTATCCTTCTCAAACTCTTCCAAAATATACCAGAGGTAGGAACACTCCCAAACTCATTATATGAGGCCAACATCACCCTGATACCCAAGCCAGACAAAGATGTCACAAAAAAAAGAAAACTACAGGCCAATATCACTGATGAACATAGATGCAAAAATCCTCAACAAAATACTAGCAAACAGAATCCAACACCACATTAAAAAAGATTATACATCATGATTAAGTGGGGTTTATCCCAAGAATGCAAGGATCCTTCAATATATGCAAATCAATCAATGTGATACACGATATTAACAAACTGAAGGAGAAAAACCATATGATCATCTCAATAGATGCAGAAAATGTTTTCAACAAAATTCAACACCCATTTATGATAAAAAACCCTCCAGAAAATAGGCAGAGAGGGAACTTACCTCAACATAATAAAGGCCATATATGACAAACCCACAGTCAACATTGCTCTCAATGGTGAAAAACTGAAACCATTTCCACTAAGATCAGAAACAAAACAAGGTTGCCCACTATTGCCACTATTATTCAACATAGTTTTGTAAGTTTTAGCCACAGCAGTCAGAGAAGAAAAAGAAATAAAAAGAATCAAAATCAGAGAAGAAGATGTAAAGCTGTCACTGTTTGCAGATGCCATGATACTATACATAGAGGATCCTAAAGATGCTACCAGAAAACTACTAGAGCTAATCAATGAATTTGGTAAAGTAGCAGGATACAAAATTAATGCACAGAAATCTATTGCATTCCTATACACTAATGATGAAAAATCTGAAAGAGAAATTAAGGAAAAACTCCCATTTACCACTGCAATAAAATACCTAGGAATAAACCTACCTAAGGAGACAAAAGACCTGTATGCAGAAAACTATAAGACACTGATGAAAGAAAATAAGATGATACAAATAGATGAAGAGTTATACCATGCTCTTGGGTTGGAAAATGACTATACTACCCAAAGCAATCTACAGATTCAATGCAATCCCTATGAAACTACCAATGGTATTTTTCACAGAACTAGAACAAAAACTTTCACAATTTGTTTGGAAACACAAAAGACCCTGAATAGCCAAAGCAATTTTGAGAAAGAAAAACAGAGCTGGAGGAATCAGACTCCTGGACTTCAGACTATATTACAAAGCTACAGTAATCAAGACTGTATGGTACTGGCACAGAAACAGAAATATAGATCAATGGAACAGGATAGAAAGCCCAGAGATAAATCCACACACATATCATCACCTTATCTTTGATGAAACAGGAAAGCATATACAATGGAGAAAAGACAGCCTCTTCAATAAATGGTGCTGGGAAAACTGGACAGCTACATGTAAAAGAATGAAATAAAACAGTCCCTAACACCATACACAAAAATAAACTCAAAATGGATTAAAGACTTAAATATAAGGCCAGACACTATAAAATTCTTAGAGGAAAACATAGGCAGAACACTCTATGATATAAAACACAGCAAGATCCTTTTTGATCCACCTCCTAGAGAAATGAAAACAAAAACAAAAATAAACAAATGGGACCTAATGAAATTTAAAAGCTTTTGCACAGCAAAGGAAACCATAAACTAGACGAAAAGACAACCCTCAGAATGGGAGAAAATATGCAAATGAAGCAACTGACAAAGGATTAATCTCCAAAATACACAAGCAGCTCATGCAGCTCAATATCAAATAAACAAATACATCTGTGTCTTTATTCCTGTCCTACCCCTAGGTTCTTCAGTACGATTTTTTTTTCTTTTTTAGATTCCGTATATATGTGTTAACATACGGTATTTGTTTTTCTCTTTCTGACTTACTTCACTCTGTATGACAGACTCTAAGTCCATCAACCTCACTACCAATAATTCAATTTCATTTCTTTTTATGAATGAGTAATATTCCATTGAAAATATGTGCCACATCTTTATCCATTCATCTGTTGGTGGGCATTTAGCAGACCTAGAGAATGGACTTGAGGACACGGGGAGGGGGAACGGTAAGCTGGGATGAAGTGAGAGAGTGGCATGGGCTTATATACACTACCAAATGTAAAATAGATAGCTAGTGGGAATCAGCTGCATAGCACAGGGAGATCAGCTCAGTGCTTTGCGACCACCTAGAGGGGTGGGATAGGGAGGGTGGGAGGAAGATGCAAGACGGAGGAGATATAGGGGTATATGTATATGTATAACTGATTCACTTTGTTATAAAGCAGAAACTAACACACCATTGTAAAGCAATTATACTCCAATAAAGATGTTAAAAAAATATATAAATAAATAAATAAAAAGTCACTGAGGTAAAGGATAAAATCTTATATTCAGTTTGAAAGTCAATTAAAATTGCTTAAAAGTAAAAAAAAAGCACCAAAAAACCAAATAACCCAATACAAAAATGGGCAGAAGACCTAAATAGACATTTCTCCAATGAAGATATACAGATTGCCAACAACATGAAAGGATGCTCAACATCACTAAGCATTAGAACAATGCAAATCAAAACTACAAAGAGGTATCACCTCACACCGCTCAGAATGGCCATCATCAAAAAATCTACAAACAATAAATGCTGGAGAGGGTGTGGAGAAAGGGTAACCCTCTTGCACTGTTGGTGGGGATGTAAACTGATACAGCCACTATGGAGAACAGTATGAAGGTTCCTTAAAAAACTAAAACTAGAACTACCATATGACCCAGCAATCCCAGTACTGGGCATATACCCTGAGAAAACCATAATTCAAAAAGAGTCATGCACCACAATGTTCATTGCAGCTCTATTTATAATAGCCAGGACATGGAAACAACCTAAGTGTCCATTGACAGATGAATGGATAAAGAAGATGTGGCACATATATACAATGGAATATTACTCAGCCATTAAAAGAAACAAAACTGAGTTATTTGTAGTGAGGTGAATGGACCTAGAGACTGTCATACAGAGTGAAGTAAGTCAGAAAGAGAAAAACAAATAATGTATGCTAACACATATATATGGAATCTAAAAAAAAAAAAAAAATGGTTCTGAGGAACCTAGGGGCAGGACAAGAATAAAGATGCAGATGTAGAGAATGGACTTGAGGACTCTGGGAAGGGAAAGGGTAATCTGGGACGAAGTGAGGGAGTGGCATGGACATATATACACTACGAAATGTAAAACAGATAGCTAGTGGGAAGCAGCCGCATAGCACAGGGAGATCAGCTCAGTGCTTTGTGACCACCTAGAGGGGTGGGATAGGGAGGGTGGGAGGAAGACTCAAGAGGGAAGGGATATGGGGATGTATGTATATGTATAGCTGATTCACTTTGTTGTACAGCAGAAACTAACACACCAGTGTAAAGCAATTATACTCCAATAAAGATGTTAAAAAAAAATGGAGTCTCGAATAAACTGGATGAGAAGCACGTTCATTTTGATTGTTGCCTCCTGCTTTTTAATGTTCTCAGCAAATGGCTGTATCTTTCAGATTCTCTCAAGGATTTTTAGATAAAAAGAGAGGTTTTATCTTTGCATGTCTGTAAGCAGAGAAAAACTCCAGAGACCAAAACCTACAGGCAATTCAAATAAACTAAATCCGATCAAGGTAATATCAATGCCAGAATTAGAAGAAAACCCAGAGAGAATATCAATAACAACATTAAAACAGCAGGTTTCAACTGGAATCAATAGGCAGAATAAACAGAAAAAATTAAGTCACAAAGTGTTAGTAGATAAAAGCTCCCCACTCATTAAAATTCTGTTTGTTTTGTCTTTTTATCAGTGTACCTATATATCTATGCAAGTATATCAAAGTTTGTAATGTAAAAGAATGATGAAATAATCTAATTAATTTCCGGTGTCATTTCACATATTTCTTTCAAGTTAGAACTGCAATATTAATAGTGGTTTGCAGTTTAATAAAATATCTTTATGTCCTATTAACTCCTATATCAGGTTGTTATAAAAGCCACTTTCTATCAAATAGCTAAACTTCAAAAGAGTTTTGCTTTGATCAGAAAAAAAAAAAAAATCAGGTTCATTCTATTTATACTGAATAACCTCGCTCAGTTGCTCACTTTCATAGAAAGACAGTTGTCTGGAGTTGCCATTCGCTCAGGAAAATATTCCAATGTGCAAAAAAAATCTCAAAAAGGCAGAATATATTGAGGCAGCCAGGGAACATGGGAATCTCGCTTTTTACCTCCGTGGGCAAAGGGGAACCTGGCTCTGGCACACACTGTGGGGACTGTTGGAAGGCAGCAGCACAGGGGTCCCCCGGTGGAGGTGGGTGGCTTGCACCCACCCAGAGCATCAGCAGGTCCTGGCCAGGGCAGTGCAATTTCAGGAATGCATTTCCAACTACTCGGTTCTCCTTCTTCCACTGACTAAGACCTGTGAGATAATTGTACATCCTTGCCAGGATACAAAAATCGTTATCTGGCCGCTTCCCTCGATGGTGAGGAGTCGTGCCTCCACCCCCACCCGAGAGGTGTGGTCAGCCATCCTGTCCCAGCTCCAGCTCGGCTCTCATCACCGGACACTACCTATCTCTGTAGTCTCTGCCCCGGCCTATGCCTCTTGCAAGGCCAGGTGCCAGGCTGGCAACCTGGATTATTCACAAAGGGTGCAAGCACTGAGCCCAGAAACCAATATTAAAGGTCTGGGGTGTCCTCGGGTTTTTCTTTTTAGCAGCAGCTGAAATAAACATTAACCACTAACCAGGGCATTTCATTAAGACTATTTATTTGGTGTCTTTTCACAAAGGAGACTTCAAATGCACCTGTTTTTCTGGGAATAAGCCCAAGTGGTCAGGGGTCCTAGGAGGGACACTATGGGGAGGGTCCACCCAGAGCCCCCCAGCCACAGTGCCGGAGGCCAGCTCCGTCCAGGGGAGGGGTGAGCAGCCTGGGGTGCAGACAAGACGGGCAATCTGGTTCGGAGCCCCTTGGACAGGGGGCAGCTGTGTCCCAGGGTTTCCGTCCCTGCTGTTCCCAGCCTGGTACCTGGCACCCAGGAGGTGCCAAATCAATGCTCCTTGAGAGAGTCAATGGCAGGTGTAAACAAAGGGCGTGCTGGATTATATTTGAACAGCTTCCACTAAACCTGGTGGATCCTTATCTCCATGCGTATAGGCGAGGTCCTGTTTGGTGAGCCTGGAGATCAGAGGCAAAGCTGCCCTATCCTCTGAGAGCGAGGGGAAGGAGGCCAGCTCTTCTGTGCCGGGGGCTCCTCCCAGTCAGAAGGGGGTGGCCACCACCTTCCAGCCCCTGGGGAGAGCAGCTTGCCCTGGCCTTGGGTCCCCAGGGAGGGTGCTTGTCCCAGTGACACCCCTGGTCTCCTTGGACTCACAGCAGAGACCCTGAGTTTGATGCACAAACACACACTTCTCCTTCGCCTCCCTGCCTCCACGCCCGCCATGTGTCCAGGTCTCCCACAGCACAGGCAGGTAATGGGTCCGCCTCTTACACACAGAAAGGAGTTTAGATGTAATGAGATGAGATTGGAGAGCCGGAAATCATCCCAAACCCCTGAGGGGAACCTGCAGCGTGTCACACTCCCAACAAACAGTAAGTTTCAAAGAAAAAGCCAGTCATAAAAACAGTAGTCCAAAACATGATCCTGGAAAAAACTGGGGGATTGAGGATACATACTGTGGATTGAGGCCCTGAAGGAGGTGGGGAGTTGTTCCTTTATTTGCATATAATATTGTAATTTCATTCACATTGAAGCTTAACTTCAGAGTCTGTTTAGTGTGATCAGAATGCCTTTGCGGCAGGACCTGTGGGTTCCAGGGCACCAGCTCCAGCATTTGGTGTGAATTCCCCTCCACCCTTCAGCGCCCCTGGCCACCAGCACGACCTCCACTCACTGTGGCTGAAGCTGCTCTGGACGGGTCCAAAGGCCATACCCATCTGGGTTCGGGGGTTGGGGGTGTGTGAAGTAGGGCGTCCCAAGTTCATGCAAATTCAGGCCATGTCTGGGTACCTTTTTGCAAACCGTAACTTTGTCCTATAAACAGTATCAGTGGCATTTTATCCAAGGTGACTCTTTCTGGACACTTTTTTTCCTCTTAGTTTTTTTCATCCTGATGTTTCTGTTGAAAAAACTCAGTTTGGCACAATCCCTAAAAGTCATCTCCAAAACTGAGGATGTGAGCAAGATGATCCACAGAGGCACCGGGTAATAGTTCGAAATAAGAGCATAGAGAAATTAGACTTTCTTAATATCATTGTACCGTCACTAGTGTGTGTATCATTTAAGAATAATTTTACATATATTGGCTCATTTTTTCCCACTGATGGGTGAATGATTTTTAAAAATGGAGGCACCATTAGTTTATCACAGTGGTTCTGGATCCAAGCGATTTGGGCCCCAGGGCAAATGTCTGGGGATAGTTGGGTTGTCAGCAATTGGGGGGTGCTACTGGCATTTAGAGAGTTGAATCTGTGGATGCTCCTGAATATCCCATGGTGCACAGGGCAGCTCCCACACAAAGGATTACAAAGGTCACACGTAGATTGGGCTGAAGTTGAGAAACTCTCATCCACCAACTAAAATCCAAGAGCTCTAGACTGGAAGGGCAGGGCCCAAGGTGGCGGCACCCCTGGGACCCCAGAGGGCTGCTCGGCACCTACCAGCACCCCCTACCCACAAGCCTTTGCTGTCCTGCTCCAGGCTGGGATTATCCTCCTGCCCCATGAAGCCGGCCTGGAGGTCTGACTCCAGACAACACGCTTGCTCCACCAAGTCTACACTGAGTCGTTCAAACGTGGGTGGCCACTTATGAGAAGAGGCGCCAGCCCCCTCCGTGGGCTCAATGGCTTCCAGGGGACACATGTGTGTTGTCTTCCTCAACTCCAGAAAGGTCATGCATGAGCAGAGTGATTGCCAGCTAACCTTGGAACTGAATCGTGTGAAGGTTTTTAGAAGCCAGATGGGTCTTAGATCATCTACTCCAACTTCCTCATTTTACTGAGACGTGGAGAGATGATTTCATGATTCTAGATCACAAAACTGGTCATTACGACACCAAGGAGTATACACTCTGCTTCCTCCTCTAGGCTTTCATTGCTATTTTTAACAAGAACAGCTATAAAGCCCCTTTTGAGTCAGGACCAGAACTGTATCTATTCTACAGCAAGTTTACATTTCATTGGAAAATATTTGTCTCATGCCTGCTGCAAGATGGGTGCCTCAGGGAGACTTCTGTTTGCTTCCATGAGTAGACAAAATTCTGACCAGTTTCCCCCAAATGAAGCCAAAACACTTCATAAAACTGGTGGGAGGTGGGGAATTGGATAAACCCTTACCTAAGCCTCTCATTAGACTATTACAACTTTCCATGAGAATTGTTTCATGTCTTTGGGCTCGATACTTTCCACCAATGCTTTTCAGTGGTGAAGCTGGTCCTCAGAGTTTGACATCAGTACCCGCTCGCCTTCCCCCCGCAGATCTGCACTATCTCCAGCCAGATCAAAATATTCTAACACTGAAGGCTGAGCGCAGTGCCAAAGAAAACTGAACTGGGTTGGGTGCAGCCCATCTGAGTCAAATTCTGCATGTGACAAAAATTAACTAAAGGAAGTTCCGTCAAAAAGAAAACAGTGGCAAAGTTTTTCAAAACACAGGTTTCCCAACCCAGTGGAGATTAGGTGAAATGGATCCCTCGTGACCGAGGGCTTATCTTCTGAGTGACAGTGTGATGACAGAATTTGGTTGCCGGCTGGGACTTGGCATCTACAGCCCATCCTGTATGTCAGGAGAGCAGATCCACTCGGTGAGAGGTGGGCATGGCTCCCACGAGCGTAATGAATTTCTGTGCCATCTGACCACTGCCTTTACTAGTGGTTTCTCAGATGTGTTCAAGAACATTGGTGAGCTGAGGGGAAATCTGGACAAGGGGATTGGAAGGCACTGCCATTTTCCTATTTTAATAGGATGCTAAGAAAACAGGTGCCTCCAGGCCTTAGCACCCAAGGTTGCCATATACACAGATCAAGCAAGGAAGGGCGGGCTGGCCAGCTCTGCACCGGAAGTGACACGGCAGAAAATATTGTTACAATATCTCTGAATTGGCTCTTTCTACCAAAAAAAAAAAAAAAAAACTTATTCACATATAGAATATGTTTTGTAACATACTTTAGCCACGATGCTAAGGTAGAGAACACAATGAGATCTTCAAATCATATGCAATAAACATATGAATGTCTATATCTCTTCTAACCCCTGTGCAGAGCTCTCACTAAGTCTGAGCTGACGGAGAGACATCAGCCCAGTTCCCAAAGGCAGGGCTGTTTACAGGGAGGAGCGGGTACCACTGAGAAGCCCACAGAGGTGGCATTCCCTGCCTGACCGACCTCTCACTTCTCAGGCTTTGTCCTGCTCATCTACTCCTGAGTGTGTGCTCCAGAGAGAAATAACTTGTTTTTAAGCAGCAAGTGTTCTGTGGACTGACTGGTGCACTGGGGCCTCTGCTCACATGCTCAGTCTGGCTCACTGAGTTCCCATTACAGGCTCGTGATGTGAATAAGTCCACCTCTTTCTCCTAAATACAAGTCGCTAGTGCAAAGACGGCACAAGGATTTCGGACAGGGAGGGCCTGGTGCAGCCCATCTCTGCAGCCGACGGCACAGAAACCAGACTCTTCTAAGCATGAGAAGCAAGGTGAGACGCTGCCCTGTGTTCCTCCCCCGTGATGCTTGGTCGGTGAGAGCTTAGCACAGGAACCCCAACGTGGGGAGTATTTCCAGATGGGAACGGCAGGACCTCTGAAAACACACACACTGGTCTCACAAGTCCTGAGTCACCTTTGTTGCTGGCACGGGGGGCTTCAGACCCCTGTCCTCACTGCCACCAGCCCTGTAAGACCGCTGCTTATTATGGTGTTGGTGGTGGCTGTCGCCAGCGCCAGCACTGAGACGATCCCAGATTCTCCTCTGTTCAGCTGCTCATGTCCTTATGAAGAACTAGCCTCGAGGGGTCAAAACGCCCATGTTGATCAAGGAGTATATTTTTATGGAAAGTTTAAGCAAAGTGCCCTCCGCCCTGGGTTCTGGTTTGAAGAGCAGTGGGAAACTCTTCCCAGGGTACAGAGAATATGCTGCAACTGATGCTTTCCCACATGCTGGGTTTGACTATTAAATAAGAAATTCGTTGATAAGATAGCCAGAAAAAATAAAATAAAATTAGTGGCTGGCTCATCAGTGATTTGGGAACACTCTCAAAACAAAATCTTGTTGAGAAAAAGGATGTCCTCAAGTCAGAATAAACTACTTTCTCCCAACCTGGCCTTGCCTTTCCCTTGAAAAACCCAAATACCTGCTCTGTTCACACTGGGAATTTTTTAAGTGAATATGGAAAATAAGTAACACCTGGCAGGAGGGGCTGTGACCAGGGAGGTGGTGGCTGGAGGGCTGGGGAGCTTCCTCAGCAAACCAGCTGCATGTTAGGGTGAAAGTGGCTTCTGTCTGCTTCTCTGCTAAGCAAAATCGAACTCTTGATCAGATAGAAAAATGCATATATTTTAACTTTAACCTCTTCCGATATTTGAAGGTGAGACTTGTGGTATGTGAGGAAAAATCTCCAACTTGCCAAGCCCTTCCTTCTTTCTCCTTTGCTTCCAGATGCTTCCATTTCAGGATCCCCCTCCCCCTCTCCCGGAATTCCTATTCCACTAGCATGAGCCCCTCACTTCTCATGTAAGTCGCCTCCCATCCCCTTTCCCATCGACTTCAGACCCAGTGAAGGCTCAGAGCTACCCCCTGAGCCACAGAGGGTACCCCTTAGCAGAGAGTCCTATAATGTTAGGGTAGGAAGGGGCCTTCACATCAATTGAACCCAAACTGCTCTTCTCACCAGTGAGTAGCACGGGGCTCAGACATTTCGAGTGACTCCCCAGCTTCTGGGATGGAAATAGAGGCCAACCCAGGATCTCAGCCAACACTCACAGGGCCTTGCTGATCTGTGACCCTGAGGGCTTTTCTCCCCCCCTACAGCATTCTGCCCACCCTTAGGGAGGGGGGACGCCGCCCATCCATCTCCCTAATGTATCAAAGTGGCTGGCTATTAATAGCAGGCACTACTCGAAGTGTTGGGCTACATTTAACTTGACGCAAGAAATCTGGACATTTGAGGACTTGGAGGAGCATTTCCTAGGAATCCACGTGATGACATCATCTCTCATCAACATCGACGGCTCCTTGTGTGATGAGGAGGTTGAAGGGATGAGAAGATTCCCCAGCAGCCCACGGCGTGTATTTTGCAGATGTG
This sequence comes from Balaenoptera acutorostrata, assembly GCF_949987535.1. Taxonomy (NCBI): domain Eukaryota; kingdom Metazoa; phylum Chordata; class Mammalia; order Artiodactyla; family Balaenopteridae; genus Balaenoptera; species Balaenoptera acutorostrata. The sequence goes on from NC_080065.1 coordinate 5,671,272, forward strand.
CATAGATTCCTTCTCTTCTATATGAAAGCCCTTAACTACGTGACCATGTGAGGATGCCACTTGGAGGCATGGCCTCCCCTCCTCTGGCACTGATCCCGCCGCCCCGTTGCAGGGGTCCCTGGCCTCCGCCCCGGTCAGATGCTGTGCTGGCAGCATCAGCTCAAGGCCGGTTCCTTCATCGTGATTCTTGCGGGGCGGCTGTCCCAGCTTCAGCCCCTCCGCTCCTGCTCTGGAGGGAATCCCGGTGCTACATTGCCATTCAGCCACTTTGGCAATGAGACGTGGGCTCTACAGGGTCCTGAAGCACCTCAGAGGGGCCTTGCCCGGTGCCCCCCTCAATGTGAGGGGTCAACCGGACCACAGCGCTGGGTGCTGAGCCCAGCCTGCCGGAGGGCACTGGGCCGACGTCCTGACGGCCGTCCCGCATCACCCACCAGGCACACCTGCCGCCACCGCTGCCATCTAGGAAGGCTCTCTGGGCTCCACTCAGAGATGGCCTGGGGGCTTGTGGCCACCAAAGCATGTCACGCCCAGCTCCCTGAACCCACCTACCACTGAGACCACAGGAAGTGTCCCCAGGTGAGGTCAGGCTAAGAGAAACCTGCATTTCTTCAGAGAGTGGTCCAGCCCAGGGCTGGGAACACTAACAGGCAGGGGCAAAGGCAGTGGCTCACTGGGTTTTCCCACTTGCGACATCGGCATGCGGGGCTCAGCAGACAGCTGGCCAGCCACCAAGGCCTCCAGGGCCTTTGGGGCACTCACAGCCCCGAGGGACCCCCGGGTAAGTCCAGCCTGGCCATGCCCTGCTGGTCCACTGCTCTGCCTGCCCAGAAGGCTGCACTGTTTACTCCCTGTCTGATCTTCCCCCGGGCAGGATGAGACAGGAGATGATGGGGATCCCAGCAGAGGGGAAGGAAACCACGGGCACTCGGCACACGGAACCCCCGACGCCCCTTCCCTGCCCACCTCTGGCCCCGACATGCAGAAGCCTGGAGGGCGGGTGCGGGGTCCTGGTCGAGCGCCTGGCACACAGCAGGGGGTGGGCGAGCGTCCCTTACAGCATCCGCAGAGACCTACGGAGGGGGCAGGGGGAGGTGGCACCGGAAAGATGTGGCGAGCGTCACGTCTGCTGATAAATGCCAATAAATATGCAAATGATGAGTCTAGAAATGCTCTTCTTACTTTCCAATTCAATTCCAGTAACCCAGGGGGTAAATTTCTATAAATTATAGTGGAGTGTGACTTGTAAATAACATTTTTCTGACATCCCTAAAGCACTGCTGTATCTTTGGAGTTTATAAATTGTTGATGTAAATGAGTTTATATAACCATTTTGTAGTTAATAAAAATAATCATCAGAGCAGTACCGGAATTCAGGTATGCTTCCAAGCTCATAATCGTGGTGGTTTGGGGTTTCGGAGCCATGGGCTGTCATTTGGTTGTGCCCTTACCCTTGGGAGCAGAACAGGTGAGCTCTGTAAGGGGCACAGCCCAAACAAGAGAGTCTGCAGGTGTCGGCATCACCCCCACCTGCCTCTCTACTCTGAATCCCCAGAAATGTGGATCCAGAGCCATGCTTCCCTAGGGATGGGCACGGTGCTCGGAGTTAGGAATATGGAAACCCTCTAGACCCCACCCTGCTCTGAGAGGACAGGTCCGATGGAGTGAGGTGCACTCGAACGTCAGCACAGAGAGGCACAGGTGTGTGATGGAGAGTGCTGGGCCTCCGGGAAGGAGCCAGCCCCCACCCAGGGTGATGGATGCAGAAGGGGGCTGAGGATGCCAGGGGTCACCAGCAGTCATGGCAGGGACGTTGGCTAAACAGGAATAACCTGGGCGATGGCCAAACGCTCTGCCTGGGCACGGGTCGGATCTGAGAGTGACCCTGCTGCTGCAGGGCAGCTGGGAGGAAAGCCTTTGCTTCATGCCCACCTGGCCTCCACCCTTCATCCATAAGTGGGGAGGGGTCTCATACCAGAAAGGAAGTTACCGCATGGCCTGTCCCCTTTGCAGACATCTCATGTTTTGGTGGCTGAAACAGACAGGAACCTCAGCACGTACTCCCTCAGGAGACCTATAGGAGGGGTCCTCGAGCAAGTGACCTGGTTACCAAAAGTGCCTGCTCGGGCATGCTCCTTCAGAAATCACAGAAGCAGGGGCTGCCCTGTCGTGCCTCTCAGAAAATTGTTGCATGAACACAGCACAATTCATTCCTAAGGATGCTTGTGGGCTCTGAGTCAGTCTCGGGTTAGAGGTTTCAAGACTTGGGCCACCCGCCCTCGCTGTGTTCTCTCCCACCTGCGACATGGGCGTGGGGGTTCTCACAACATGTCATACTATTGCATCACATAGGAAGGAAGAACAGCTTTAGGAGGAATCTAATTGCTTCTGATTTGTTCTAGGACATAAGCACGCACGAAACAAAACATGACAGGCACCGAGCACACACACACACTTACACACACATGCACAGAGTGTGTCCACACAGACCCCTAAACCACCTTTCCTTATGAAAGGGATACACACACTCTAAATACAGTATTAGCAACCTAACCTACCAGTGTCTTAAGAATGACATATTGTGATCAGGTAAGTTTATTGCAGGGATGCAAAAAGTGTCTGACCCCAGAGTGGAGGGTAAAAACTGTATGGAAACAGTGATAAAATTCTACAACCATTCTTGAAATTTAAAATCGTTTTAAAAAGCCTTAAAAAGTTAGGAGAAAGTTCTTTAATTTATCATCTGTATACCTACCTCTGTATCTTTATGTGTGTCCGTGTGTGTGTGTGCGTGTGTGTATGTGTGTGTATTTGATCAATGTCTCTTCACACACGCAGCCCTGTGTGTATAAATCAGAAAACCACAGAAAACATCCAATTTGATGACACCAGCCCAGCATTATCACTGCCCAGCTGGGAGAGCACCAGGAGGCCGGACCCCCGCCCTGCAACTGTGCTGGTGACACATGAAGTCCATACGTAATTCCACCCCCTTCAGTCTGAAAAGGGTCCTGATCTGGCTAATAAATTATATAATCACCCTATCTAAGACATGAAATAAAAATAACTTTTTGACATTGCAAAGAAATTTGCCAAACATATTTATTTCTTGAAGCAACTGACAAAGGATTAATCTCCAAGATTTACAAGCAGCTCATGCAGCTCAATAACAAAAAAACGAACAACCCAATCCAAAAATGGGCAGAAGATCTAAATAGACATTTCTCCAAAGAAGATATACAGATGGCCTACAGACACATGAAAGAATGCTCAACATCATTAATCATTAGAGAAATGCAAATCAAAACTACAATGAGATATCATCTCACACCGGTCAGAATGGCCATCATCAAAAAATCTAGAAACAATAAATGCTGGAGAGGGTGTGGAGGAAAGGGAACACTCTTGCACTGTTGGTGGGAATGTACATTGATACAGCCACTATGGAGAACAGTATGGAGGTTCCTTAAAAAACTACAAATAGAACTACCATACGACCCAGCAATCCCACTACTGGGCATATACCCTGAGAAAACCATAGGTCAAAAAGAGTCATGTACCAAAATGTTCATTGCAGCTCTATTTACAATAACCAGGACATGGAAGCAACCAAAGTGTCCATCATCAGATGAATGGATAAAGAAGATGTGGCACATATATACAATGGAATATTACTCAGCCATAAAAAGAAATGAAATGGAGGTATTTGTAGTGAGGTGGATGGAGTTAGAGTCTGTCATACAGAGTGAAGTAAGTCAGAAAGAGAAAAACAAATACAGTATGCTAACACATATATACGGAATCTAAGGGAAAAAAAAAAAAAAAAGGCCATGAAGAACCTAGTGGCAAGACGGGAATAAAGACACAGACCTACTAGAGAATGGACTTGAGGATATGGGGAGGGGGTGGGGTGAGATGTGACAGGGTAAGAGAGTGTCATGGACATATATACACTACCAAATGTAAAATAGATAACTAGTGGGAAGCAGCCGCACAGCACAGGGAGATCAGCTCGGTGCTTTGTGACCACCTAGAGGGGTGGGATGGGGAAGGTGGGAGGGAGGGAGATGCAAGAGGGAAGAGAAATGGGAACATATTGTATATGTATAACTGATTCACTTTGTTATAAAGCAGAAGCTAACACACTATTGTAGGGCAATTATACTTCAATAAAGATGTTTAAAAAAAAAACATTTATTTCTGATGTTATGATCTCAGAAAAAATCAAGGAAGCAAAGAAAAAAAGGATTAGACTTCATAAGAAAGTTCAGTGTCTAAATATATGTGTAAAAATATAGTTTTCTTCTGTTGGCCTTCCATAACTAGTTTAAAACACAGTGGATTAAAGATCCTAGCCCCAATAATGATAAAACTGTAAAATACAGGAGAATGTTAGAAACATGAAAGAAGATAAAGATCACCTAAGTAACTAGGGAGATGTCCATTTTTATGGATGAGGACTATCCGTATTAGAAAGTTGCCCAAACCAGTCTATAAATTAGATTCTAGCCTCTTGCCCCACACACAAGAAGTCTAAAATTACTTGAAAAATTGATTTTAAATTTCTAGAAGAATAAAAGCGGAGAATTCTCAAGAAAGTTCTACGGTGATTATTATAGCCAAGTGTTAGTCTACAACCTTTTCCACACAGTGTAAGTCCCGAGAAGCTGTCATTGTCCCATTTTATGGATGAGGACACTGAGGCAGAGGTTCCTTTATCCTTCACCTCAGTACATGTGAACATCACTGACGGCCGCCAACCCGAAATGTGCCACCACAGCCTGTGCTCTGCCCTGAGGGTGCTGAGGCTCGGAGCTGCCTCGTGGCCAGCCCAGCTCACAGAGGGACAGTGACATAAGATTTGTCCCTAGGGTTCGTCCACTGTACAATCCACCACTTCTCTACAGACAAACGAGACGCACCCACGATCGTCACGGGCTGCAGACCATCATCGACACCAGCCCAGGCTCTGGGCTGAAGTCAAGATGTGGGCGGGCTGGCTCCCCATCTGGGGGCTCTGATGAAAACTCGCTTCCAAGCTAAGCCTCCTCACAGGCAGAGTTCAGTTCCCGTGGCTGCAGAGCCGAAGCCCCTGTCCTGCTGGCTGTCCCCCAGCCACTCCAGCTCCCCCCATGTGGCCCTCCATGACAGCAGCAGAGTCTTCCTGAGGCAAACCCTTCCCACTCAGGATCTCTGACTGCCTGGCCAGCAACCAGCTGAAGAAAACTCTCTGACTTTTCAAGGACTGGTGGCATGAGGTCAAGCCCACCTGCCAACCCTCCCCTCTTCAAGTCATGGGACAACCCAACTACGGGACCAAATCCATCCAGTTCCAGGTCCTGGGGACCCCAGAGGCGGAGCAGTCTTGGACCCTCCTGCCTGGATTGGATGCCCTGGCTCAGGGGCTGCTCTGGAAAGTAGCCTGGAGGAGGGGACTGTGGTTGGGGGCTACCCTACAGGGTGATTGTTGGTGGACACCAGAGTCAGCCAGGTGGAAAACTGGAGAGCCCAGGGTGGCTGGAGACGGTGGGGCAGGGGTGGGGCAGACCTTCCCGAGGTGGGCCCCAAACTCGGGAAAGGAGAAGGACCCCAGCCCCTCCGCCTGCTTCCAGCCCTCCCCAGGCAGCCTCTGAGCAAGTCCACCTTGCACGCCGTCGGCACGCCCGCCTCTCCTCCCAGGCCTCCCCATGCACATCCCACTGCCCAGGCTGATCTCGCCTCCCTCCAGGAAGAAGAGGACCTGCATCCAGGGATGGAGAGGGTGGTGGGTGTCTGCTGCAGAGGAAGCGTTCAGAGTGGACCCCAACATGCCTGTCGCCCGTCACCCCCACCACATGAGGTCAGGACATCCTGGTGCCTCCGGAATTGGACGCAGCGGTTAGTGTGTAACTGTGTATGTTTTCTGTGGGAAAACTTTAACTTTCATTGGGACTTTGAGAAACTATGGCCATCTCCTCTAAACCCCAGCAGAAAAACAAGATATAGAATTTATTAATTAAGAAATAAATCATTGCTCTAAAGCTGTGCCTACCATGATAGTAGGTGCTATCAAGGTGCCGCCTGCTAAGCCATCACCACCTCCCCCGTCTCTAGTCCAGACTCCAGCCTCCCCTGGAGGCTCACAGGGACGGCTGGGTGAGAGGCAGGGACCCCAGATCTCTCTGCCCCGCACCCTGGATGACTCCCCTGCAGAACAGGAATCGTTTCCAGGAACACCCGCCAAGTAAGAAAGGGTAGTTGGAGGTACCAGCATCATGGAAAGAAGCCGAGTTGGAGTCTGGGCACTTAGGAAGCACGGAGTCTGTGCTTTCTGTGTGAACTGCCTGAAGGAACAGCTCGGGTGACCCCGGGCCAACACAGTCGGGGACCATGCTCTCCTGTCATCTTGGAAGCCTCGCCTTTGGTTTGAAAACCACACCACAGAACGGGCTCTGGCTTCCCTGGACACAGAATAACTTTCCATCCAACTTAATTAAAGTGAGACCAGTCATATTTATCTTGCGTTTTCTCTCAGGCAGTGTTTTTCTTCTAATTGGGATTTGAGGGCGCCCCCCAGCCAAAGCTCCTTTTGCTACAGAGGGTGGCCTCTCCAGGCAACCTGACAGGCTCTCCCCAGAGGAGACACAGGCCCGCCTGTGGGTTCATCCAAAGGGGCTCCACTAAATCATTTCCATCCCAGCCATGCAGATAATTTCGGCTTGAGGTTTATCTGCAGAAGGACTCTGATACTCTCAAACAGCCCAACCGCTGTAACTCAAGACAGCGGACGTCGACGTGTAAGTCGTGCAGGCCTCCCAGAGCTGCATCGCTGCCCACCTGGTGTCCCCTGTCCCCATTAACTTCTGCCAGCTTGTCCACTGGGCAGCCCCAAACAGGGTGGGATGGGAAAGATGTGTCCTTGATTCAGGAAGACACTTTGAGTTTTAGGTTTTGCATTTCTGTCTGATCCCAGCGTCTGTTAGAGGCAGACGGGGCTTGGGCTGATACATCGATCACCCTAGGGAAACGTTTCAGAGATTGTGAGCTACCTGAGCTGCCAGCAGTCAGAATTCATCAAATCCTATGACACTGCAGCTGGAAGTCCAAGCCAGACACTCACGTAATGGGACCGTGGGGTCCCCCATTTCTGGTAGTGGGGCAAAACTTTTCTACAAAAACCCCCAGTGCCCGCACTTGCTTCCTCCCTTCTGGGGTCAGCACTACCCCACACGTCAGTCATCCGCAGCGTTCCACGGCCCACAGCCCAGTGGCTGGTAAATGGTGCCGGGCTCGTCCCCTTCCCGAACGCACGCCGGTCAAGATGCCGGGTAATTCTCTCCTTGGCTTTCAAGATACATGGCCCTCCACTGTCTACACGGGGTTTTGTATCCACAGCTGTTTTCGTTTTATTTTGTGTCTGGGATTTCACCAATGTCATGTAATTTTCACATTTTCCCAAATTGAGCAGTTTTATTTTCTACTTCTGCTCTACTGCTACATCACAGGAATGGTCTGGGCTCTCTTAAAAGGGCAGCATTTTTAAAGTTTTGAAAGACAACTTTACTGGAAAAGGAGCTCTGCAACTTATTTTCAGGGTCTCGTGCTTTTTGGATATTCAGGTCTGCTCTTCATCATTCATATGTACGATTTTCCATGTGACTTGAGGATAAATGGCCTTAATAAATCCCATTATTCTGAAGAACAATAAAAATAACAGGTTTGTGACACTGGAGCCATGATAAATAACATTTTTTATTTTGCCACGTCATTATTATCTCTTTCCTCCCGCCTGGCTGCTGATAGACTGTGTCCCTGCAAACCCAGCCGGGGACTCTGGGCCCTGCCGGGGAGACAGGCAGCCTGGGAGCCTGTCTTCAGGCTTCGGCAAGTGTGGCGTCGACCATTCCCTGCAGTCAGAGACAGACACCAAACACTCCGACCACAGGAAACTACACTTCCAGCCACAGCAACCACGGTCCCTCCTTCTCCTCGGTGGAAGGATCCGGAATCCTGGATTTCTGCACCCACCTTCTGCTTTACTTAATTATTGGAGATCCAAGCCCGAAAGCCAAGAGTTCCTCAAACTGGGGTTAAAAGGGCAAAGTGGAGGATATCAGAACAAGTTAATAAGCTTCAAGGTTCTCACAGAAGTTCTGGAGAGCACAGTGGGATGACAGCTTGTTCCACTGGCATCGTCAAAAGGAATGAGCTTCTAAAATGGGTAACCAACAAGGACCTACTGTATAGCACAGGGAACTCTGCTCAATATTCTGTAACAACCTAATTGGGAAAAGAATTTGTAAAATAATACATACATGTATATGTATAACTGAATCACTTTGCTGCACACCTGAAACTGACACATTGTTAAACAACTCTACTCATCGGCCCAAGTCCTGGGTGCGGGAAGGGCAGGGGCCTGTGCAGTCTGGGTAGAAAACCTGCCCGACAGAGTCACGGGCCCCAGAGCAAGGCCAGCCCATCCTTACGAAGCCACGGGCAGTGGGGGACGCCCACACTGAGCCCTGTCTGTGGTCCCTTCTTTTCCCGAAGTCTTCCCTCCCAATTGTTCTGTGGAATTCGCATCTCCCACCCGTCACTCACGTCCCCTAAGGAATCCTCAAGCTCACACACCCGATTTGGGCAGGGTCAGTGTCAGTCTTTCCTGGAGAAAATCTCTTCTTTTCATTTTCGCCAGCTCTCACAGACCCCCACCGTGGGACCTACTGTATAGCACAGGGAACCCCTCCCCCGTGGGCCCGGCATACACGGGGTCCCCGGGGAGCAGGAACAACAGCCACGGCCCTCTCTAGCCCTGGCCACGGGTAGGCCTGGTTCTGAGGGTCGGCCTCTCTGCTCACACCCACCGGCCCGGCAGAGCAGGACCCTGAGCTCAGCCCCCTTCACAGGAGGGGCAGGTGGGGTGCGGGAGGAGGGGGACTTGCAGTCGGACCCCATGAACACGGAGCGGGGCCGAGGGGCCTCTGTATGCACACTGCAGCGACTGGTGACACTTCGAGGAATGCTCAGCATGCCTTGCAGCTCTTCTGGGCTCCGTGGTTGTTTGTCCGGGAAGGCAGACTCCTCCCGGCGTGGTCCCGGTGCGCGGGAGGGAGGCTCAGTGCACAGGACACCAGGCGGCTGAGGGCCCCTCCCTCATACCCAGACCCATCTTCCGCTCCCCTCTCCCCTCTGACCGCCCCACCGCCCCATCTGTGATGCCCACCCGTCCTCCTCCCAGACTTCTCACATTTGCTCCAATCTGGGGAGGAGCTGAGCTTCAGAGACAGGGCTGAGGGATGGGGAAGGGGTCTGGGGTCTTCTCACTTCTCTCTTCCCTCTCACGGCTCCACACCCAGCCCTCAAGCCTGCGTCTCAGGACTGTGTTTCCTCCTGAACTCCCCGGGCCCTCCGCTTACATTCCCCGGAAACACTCCTGGCCTCTGAAAGGCACCACAGCCACCCCGGCACGCAGCCTGCCCTCTGCTGCTCCGACAGCTCAGGCCATGATCACAAAACACCAGAGTCATTTATTCCCCATGGTCCTGGAGGCTGGAAGTCCAGGGTCGAGGTACAGGCAGATCTGGTTCCTGGCGAGAGCCCTCCTACAGACGGCACCCTCATAGGTGGAGGGAGAGGGCTCCGGTCTCCTCCTCTCATTGGAAGGGTGCTGATCCCTTGACGGGGGCTCCAACCTCATAACCTCATCTAAACCTCATCAGCGCCCAGAGGCCCCACCTCCAAACACCATCAAATTGGGGGTTAGGGCTGCTGTGAATTCATATGGAGTTCCTTAGGGCTTCAGTTAATTCATATGAGTTCTGGGTTAGGGGCGGGGAGGAGACACAAACGTTTGGCCCACGGCTTCTTCGTCCTTCCCGCTGAAGACACATGACACCTCTAGCAGTTCCACCCTGAACTCCCATCACCTCCTGTGTCCCATCAGCTATCCAGCCTCACATCCTCCCCTGTGACCCTACCCGGTGTCTCCATTCTGAACCACCCTACCTACTGCTGCAAGCAACTTTCCATAAGGGTTCAAAAGCTGTACATACTCCCCAGGTGCTCCTAAATGGGAGACGGACCCTCCAGTGCTGACCCAGGGCTGCAGAGACCAGCACACAACCTCCCACCTCACCTAGTCACACGTTAGACTCCCATCCACACGGCTGTCTTCTCCCAGGGTCTGTCCCACCTGGACACACACCGCTGGCCACACAGCCCTTCACCCGCTCGCTCTCTGCATGTCAGACTCTCGGCGTGGATTCAGGGGTGCTGGGGGCCTGGGTCACGTGCACACCTAACAACGTGGAGAGGATGCAAACCAGAGATCCACCCACCCGAGAGGAGCCTGATGCATCCCCACTCGGTCTCCTCTTACCCAGGTCCCCAAATGTCCAGGGTCATCCAAACACTGGCTGGCACGAGGAACCGTCAGACAGGATGCTGGAGGGGGCGCACCAAGGACTTAACCGACCGTGGATCAAATACCTGCCATTTTCAGGAATGGGTGACCATGCGAATACACTCCTCGCAGAGCTTGGGAGGCTGTGCGTGTGGGTCCTTGAACGTACGGCTCCCTTTCAGGGTAAGGCCATGGGGCCTGTCGGCATCTGTCCAATCGGCCCACTAGCCCTGGAGTCGCAGCCCCACGGATACCTGCTGCCTCCCTCTTGCATGTCCCGTGATGTTCTAGCAAACCCACTCAGAAGGAGCTTGCTGAGTAACGAAGGAACGACGCGTGTGCTTTCCATGGCAGTAAGGGCCACATCAAGGGGACAGAGCAGGTTCCCAGGCCGGCCCTCTTGCCCTCTTGGGGGCTGCAGTGCGTCTGGCCACTCACTGGGCCCCTCTGCGCTCCTGCGCCGCCAGTGAGACGGGGCTGGGCTGAGGCCGGGTGATGCCGCAGCGCCGGCCTGCATCCTCGTGCCTGGCTAGCCAGCCTCACTGCCCGCCCCACCCTGCCCCTAGTCTCCATCCTTAAACTGAAACTCGTCCAGACTCTAGAGTCTGCAACATGGGTAAACAGGCCATCTGAGGATAAGGCAGGGGAAGAGACGGGCAGTAGAGTGCCCGTGGAGAGACCGATTATCCAGCCGAACCCTGCTGTGGGGCTGCACCACATTCCCCGCTGTCTGCAGGTTCAGCCAACCCAGGCCGCATCTCCTGGGGTGTGAAGAGAGCTGTTACAGTTGAAGAAGTCACCTGAAATTATGAAGACCGAAAATCACAGTGTTCCCTGGGGTGTTAAAAATCCCAGGACGCTAGGTCTGAATTTGGCACTTCGTCTACTTACCATTATGGGGTGGGCTGGGCTTCAGAACTGGGGGGATACAGGACAGGGTGGGCAGACCCTTGGGTAAGGGTGTAGCCTCTGCTGCAGGAAAATGACCAGCACGCACACAGGCATGAGGACTGTGATGGGGGATGGGCGTTCTGGTTGGGAAGGATGCACCAGCTTTGCCCTGCACAGGACGTCCACCCCCATGACTGGCTTCAGGGACATGCCACTGGGCTTCCCAGGGGACCGCCCCACAGAGGGCCTCAAGCTTGATCTAATGCTACTCTCTTGCCGTCTTGAAATGCTTAGTAATCTTTGAACCAGGGTCCCTGGAATTTCATCTTTCACTGAGTCCTGCAAATGACGTAGCCGGCCCTGTTCACCACAAACACGGTCCACGGAGGATGCTGTGTTGTCATTTGACTGGAAAAATGGATGTCATTATTTGGGGGAAAATAAGAGACTTTGGGTGATTCAGTATACAACCCCAGAATATTCCTATAGAAAAACTACCACCTTGAGTTATTGACACAAGTTGCGTTTCCTGAGGGCTGGGTTTGGTTGGCATGGCGCTCTGGCTGTTCTCTTTAACAATCTTCAGTCCTATATTCCCCAAAGGGTTCAGATTTTATCTGTGAAAGTTGAGAGTTTTGGGGGGGAAAGGATGAAAGTCTTTTCTTTGTACTCAACAGGAAGTATGAAACTGAGAATCATGATTCAGAAACTAGAACGTACACAGTCATAGGGGTCCCTCTACCCCAATAGGAGGGTCAGAAGCCAGGGGTGGGATGTAGACGGGACCTCCAGCCCCCCAGCCCTAATCAGGTCTGTTGCTGGAGGACACCTGCATCGCAGACCAGCAGAGCTGCTTGCACGGGTGGGTGGGCACCCCATGCTATTCAGGCTGCCTGCCTTACATGCTGGAACTCAGAGCTTTGGGAGCTATTTCCGGGGTCTACACACACAGAACTCAGTGCTCCTTACAGATTCCAGACCATTTAGCTGGGGAACATGGCATCTGGAGAGAAAGCCAGGGGTGAGGGGTGCTGCAGCTCTTTTCATGCATTTTCCTGGTTGATCATCAGCCAATCTGGAAAGAATCCACCCTTGTGTTCCCAAGTGTACTAAGAAAACAACCCATTATTCTGACTTAGAGGAGACGCTAATTCATGACTTACTATTCACACGGCATTCAGACCCTCCGATCCAGGAAATGGACTGACGGGTCCCCCTAGGATCGGTGGCCAAGGCACAATCAGCTTTGATATTTTAAACACTTGGGGATCCCTCCGGGGATCATACAGAAACAATGAGTTTCAAAAGGACAGGCTTCAAACTAGCAAGAGAATGTTTAACAGCAGACTGAGGGGGAAAGTTTAGAAAAAACTTAAGAAAATATAGAGTCAGCTTGCAGGCTCCTTAGAAGAAATACTGGGACCTTGCACGAGATGCCCAGAGAGGCTGAAATGCAAACCCCAATGGGCTGAGGAAGAAAGCGAGCCTGTGTGAGCAGGAGAGGCAGTGGCTCAGCCCCGCAAAGCAACTCCTATTTAAAGGAGGATCACAGCACAAAAGGGTCTCATTAGCCTCACATGAGAATGTGAAATGCTAGAGACAATTGTAAAGAGAGGAAGATGAAGCAGTTTAATAAAAGCTCCGATAACTCCCTGTGAGACAAGAAACCTGGCTCGTGCTTTGGGAGCCCGTCCAGTGAACCTGGGGAGGTGATGCTACACAAGGTACTTGGCTTCACCAGGTGACACCTGGCCAGGACCCCGATAAATGAGTGACCACTCACTCCAGGCCACCTGGGGGAAAGTGTCTGGATCACGACCAAGATTAACGCCTCCAAAGAATAGATTATAGGGTCATTGTACAAAGTGAAGGGTGGCCAGGTAAGCTGATACAGGTGTGACATTCTGAGGGCTTGGGTGAAGCGGAGTGCAGTGCCACTTCCTTCAGTTTCCTGCGTGTGAGCACTGAAAACGAAACCTCAACGCTGGTAACGGGAGGAGCAAGGCTCCGAAGAGACACCAGGATGGATGTGCGGGCAAACCTCGCTTCCTTCTTGGTGTAATTCGTGGAAGAGTTAATAAAAAGCAGTAGTGCAACCAACACTCGGTTCATCATTCATAGAGTGCTAGGTGAAAATGGCCACAATTTAAAATCACATGGGCAAAACAAAACCTGACCAAGATTACAGGTGGTCATCTGCTCAGGGGCCCCAGCTTAGCTGCTGAGCTGGGAGACCTAGAGACAGACGCATCCACAGAAGCTGACTAAGGACGCAGAGATGTGCTGTCTAAAAACATGCTCAGCGATCACTGGTCACCGAGCCCTGACGCAGGAGCAGATGGAGAGAGAGGCCTGCAGTAAACACCAGGCTTGAGAGAAAATACTGAATTATCAAAACCCATGTGAGGAGACCTGCATTTCTGTCCTGAAATACAAGCATACTGGCCGTTTTCAGGAATACTGAACATTTTGAGCTGCTCACCAACTAGTCTCAATTTTCCCCCAGTCAACCTGATGTTTCAGCAAGGTCTCTGGCGTCAGTCCACCTGGTTTTAAATCTCAGCTTCCACATGTAGTAGCCATAAGACCCCTGGACTTTAAATTGGGGATGAAAAGAAATCTTGCAAGGTGCTGAGGACAAGACAAGGAGAAACCCGTGAGAAGTACTTTGCATTGTTTCGGGGGAAAGTTAGGAGTTCAATAAGACATTCTTTGCGTATTAGCTTAAGAGCAGGTTTTCTATCTACTGTCAAGATTCCCTCTCTTCCAAGTACCCCCAGCATCAGAGGTGGTGCCCACGTTTCAGGATTGTGCCACTCAGGGATGACAGGCTGCAGGTTGACAAAACGTCACAAATGGAGACTGCAAGGAAAGAACATATGCAGTGGGCAGCAGGATTGTTTCAAGGCTGGACTTCCTGATGTGCAGGTGAAGGGTTTGGAGTATAAACGCAGAGGCTGTGACAGTGAGCTGAGCTGTAGTCACTGGCAGGAAATCCCTGCAACAGTTGTGCCCCAAAGTCGTATTTTGAATAAATCTTCTCTCCAGCTCTGTTTAGGTAGCACCCTGGTCATCCGCCAAACCTAATTCACTGCTCAGGGTTTAGTCCAAGCTCAGAAAAAAAAAAAAAAAAAAAAAAAAGACATCTTTCTGGGTTATACCAGGAACAAATAAACAGGAAAGGACAGTATTCTATTTGGGGTCCTGTTTCATTGATTCCTGTCAGTTCAGACTTCCCCACCTCCATGCTTCCCCTGATGTTTCCCAGAGCTGAGTCCTTCCATCTGGTAGAACAAGTAATAAGAGAAGAAAAAATGCTGCTTCTATTAGGCAGTGTATAGAGAGTATGCCACTCAATTCTCAGAACTGGAAAGAAGGTTGTTTTTTAATTTCCGTTTTGAAAATAAAGTCATAGTTCAAAAGAGATGTAAGTAACCCACGCAAGTTCACAGAGGTAGGAAATAACAAAGGAGAACTTGAGTATGGTCCTCTCCGGCATCTCCCATCAGAACAGGCTCCTGTCCCTGCGCTTCCCCTCCTGAACCATCACTGTTGCGTTGATTGTCAGACACTTCATCAATCCCCCCCAACCACGCGCCCTGGGGCTAAGATGGGCTCAGAGCTCCTTGCAGCCCTCGGGATGTGGGGTAGAATTGGCCTAGTTCACAGGTCCTGGACCACCTGGAAGCTTCACTCCCAGGACACTGGGTTCACCCCTCCCAGCACCAGATCCCCTGGCTGATCCTCACACGCCCTTTACTTCCACGGTCCTCTGAGCCTCTGCACATGGCTTTCCAACCAGAACGTCCTTCATGGTCACTGGCATGGCTGACCGCACATAATCCAAGCCCAGCGCACCAGCCCGGCCCCTAAGGGGGCTGGTGAGTCAGGCGAGGTGAGTCACCTGTGCCCAGGGGCTGCATACAGCAGTGGCTCCCCTCAGCCCCGCAGCTCTGCAGGGCATGGTCCTTGCTGCGTTCGGTGCTCTGAGCTCCTACCCCCTCTGCATTCCCTGGATGCTGCCATGCCTGACTGTGGGGAGACATCAGAGAATGTCAATGGGAATGATGGAAGGGAAAGCCTCCCCAGAGCTGGGGAAGCCTGCACTGACCACTCCTCCTATTCTGTGTGTCTGCGGTTGGCAGCGTAGAGGGTCCAGCCACTGTCAGGAGGGCATTGCAGTGGGGAGCGTCTCACTCATCCATTCCTATGATGACTAACAGCGGCTCCGAGTTCCCTGAGTTAGCTGTCACTCCTAGGTCAAGAATGAGTGGGTGCTGTAAATCTGAGTCTGGGAGGGAAAATATGAACCCATGCCATGGGCAGGGGCACTGCCCCGAGGGCCTCCTCATCTGGGTAGTGACGGTGATGCAGCTGGAGCCTTTGTTTAGAAACAGGCACTTTCAATGCTGGCTTCTCATTGAAGTTTCTCTCCACATCGTTTTACGGTTAAATGAGAATTTTTTTCCGGTGAAGTTTTGTTTTTCGGATTTGAAAATGAACTTGCCTCCACTTGTGTGGTTTTTGCCTCTGAGGAAACCGTGTCCCCAGGTAAGAGCAGCTCCTGAGGAAGAGAACCAAGTGGAAAGGGGGACGGCGTCTGCAGAACCTCTGTGATCTCAGGCAGAGAGCGCAGAAAGCGGGATTAATGGTAATTTCACTCACCAGCAGAGGCAGCGGTATGAGAGCAGAGCTCTGCCTCCGCCGCTGCACCTGCTTGTACAGTTCAAATTAAAACCTGAAACCCAGCAAATCCCACTTCACAATGGCTTTCCGTGCTGGAGCCTGGGAATTAAAGGCCTCCGTTGTTTGGACGGATTATTTCCCTGCCTCTACCAGCTTCAAAGAAATGCGAATCTTCCTTCACTCACTCTTCTATTGATCCTCGATCAGATGACTTTGTTTTGGATTCCTACCGAAACAAAGACAAACAGATACATTTTAAGCACTTTCATGTATGGCTTTGTTTCAGTTCAGCATTCTTACTGTGCAGCTACTTCCTTGTTATAAAGATTACTAGGCAGTTGGGGGGAAATCAGGGAATTACCATAAATTCTGTTCACTAAATACCAACACTTTCAGGCAAATTATCTCAATTGTAAAATACTTTGGCATCCCAAGTAATTATATGCAATTAAAACCCCACTGTTCCTTTCCTTTCCCTTGTTAATTTATAATAGAGTACCTGCTCTCAGGAAAACGAAAAGCTTAGCAAGCACTGGAAATCAAAGACATCTCTCAACACCGCCAAAGTAAAGCCAAACATTTATCCTACTCATTGGGCACTTCAGATTTCAGATGAAATTATGTCATACTCGCCTCCTCTTTAATGAACTATAAAGAATCTGGAGAGTGTTTCCTTGAAGACAGAATGTTCTCAGGCTCTTTGTAAATACACCGAGGAGGGTTTCTGCCCTGCCCGCTCTCCACTCCAGGGCATGACTCAGGTACCTGCGCTGGGATTAATGAGTTTCGCTCTGGGCCACACTGCACTGCTTTTGACATGCTTCCTGGTCCTCCCAAGGGCTGCTGCTGAATCTGCATTTAAACCTCCGATTAGTAAGTCGACCTGCAGCCGCCCCAGTGCCAGGCACCCAGGCAATCTGCCTGGGCTTGGCCCACGAAGACCCTCTTCTCCCCCCACCTCACCTCCCCAGCAGTGACCCAGGATCCAGCTCTCCCTCTGGCAGGTGCTTGCAATGGGACCAGAAAAAGCTCTCCTTGGGCAGAGCTCCTTCCCCCACACCCTAAATCCAAGTTCTGTGCAAGTGACATTAATTTATGGGAGGTAAGAGGGTAATTATCTCATGAACATTCATTTGAAACCAACCATACAAAAAAAGGGACTCTTCTTTAGGAAAATTGTTAAGAACTCAGTCCATGCTTGCTGGGATACAAGGGATGACCAACAGTCCAGATTTTTCCAGGATGGAGGAGGGTATCAGGACTGAGACTTCCAGTGTGGAAAACCAGAAAATCCAGGGCAAACCGGACAAGCTGGTCACCCTCACGTACCCTGTGGCTCAGTCGTCCATGTGACCCTGTATGACCAGGACCTGACTGGGCATGTGCGGCTCAAACTGTAGCTCCTGCACCTAAGGGCAGTTACCCCCCAGCTTTGGTCTAGCAAGGTTTGCGCACAGACCCCACTGGTCCAGCCCATTATCTGGGCTCCAGGCACTGATACAGACAAGAGCCCAGGGCTCCTGGGCCTCTAATCCTGCTACAGGCAAGGCCACATGTTGGAGAAGAGTCTCCACACCCCCCTGCCTGCACCACACAGCCCTTATCAATAAACGAAGAGGATTTTCCTTATCAGCCCCCTCATCACCAGCTCCAGGGTCAGAGTCCAGCAAACAGGAAATCCTCCCAGTGGCGGTAGGAGAGAAATCAGTCTGGGCAGAGCCCACACTTCTCAGGAGAAATTTACTTCCATAAGTGTCCTTTTCTGCAGTATTTGGGCTTCCAGTGGGGCAGGAGGAGGGGCCCTGGGGATGAAACCCACTGTACGGTGGTTCTGCCTCATTGCAAAGCTGGGCCTGGATGCAGGGCACTGCCCATCTTCAGTCCATCATCCCAGGGTGCCCCTCACTGTTCACTCTCCCCCAGCCTTGTGGCCGCCCATCTCTGAGAGGCACCTACCCTCCTGCACCTTCAAGGAACACGTGGGGAGCTTTGCTGCCCCTTCCTGCCTCTCGGGACTGGCTGCAGGGCTGCAAGGGACGTTTGGGGTAACCACACTGGGTGCTGCTGGAAGGGAAGGGGGGACTGAGCGCGAACCCCACCCCCACCAAGGGCTGAGGGCAGAGCAGGACGCCACACGTGACCACCCCCTCTCCACATCCTCACAATCGTCCACTGGAATGTGGACTCTTCAGATCTCCAAAAGCCTGAGTGAAGCATTTTCTCATTGGAAGCCAAATCTGATGGTTTGTTTTTGAGAGATCCTTCACGTTAGGGTTTACCAACGTTCTCAAATCTAAGTTGTACTGAAAAAATAAAAACAAGAAGCCAAACAACCTGGCCATGAGCCTCAACCTGACCGTTTGTCCATGATCAGTCTGGAGAGGGACGTCACGGGCCCCGAAAGAGCCGCACGTCCCTCACCAGCTGAGCTGGCACTATTCTCTGTCTTCCGCAGGGGTGGGGACTAGTTAAAAGAGGCAGCAAATCTCAAAGAGATGAGCACTGGTTAACAGCTGTACTATAATAATACATAGTAACTTTTCCCATTGAGTTATTTTCACCACGTCTCAATGCCCAGGGGAAACAGAATCACCAAGATTGTTATCAGGGAAACTAAGTAGCAGAACCCTTCAAAAATGGGGCATTCTGATAAACATCTGTCACATTAACGTGACCTGTGTTTTAATTTAAAATAGAGGCCTGAACATTTCTTGACAGTATCAAGATGCAGGATGAACCTGGCCCCACATGAGTTCCATGCCCCCTGAGTGATGTCTGCTCCCTTAGGTTATAGAAGCTACAAGGTTTCCCATCCTGAAGAAGTGAAGTGTTTTACCAATAAGGCAATTGGAGAAGAGTGTTACCAAGTGCTGCAGGTGCCCTGATAGACCCAATACCCATGTCTGTTGAATCCAGGTGGCCCTTCCCAGCCCACCTCCTGGGTGTGATTCTAGAGCACTGCTCACTAGAACTTTCTGCCATGATGAAAATGTCCTGCATCTACATTGCCCACTGCACTAGCCATTAGTCTCACATGGCTACTGAGCACTTGAAATGTGCCTGGTGAACCTGAGGAACTATATTTAAAATTGTATTGTGTTTACATTTAGATTTGATAGCATGCATGGCAAGCGGCTGCCATATTGCACACCACAGGTTCCGAACTTTAAATGAGCAATGGAGCAAAAGTAAAAAAAGCCAAAAAAGAAAAAGAAAAAAAAGACACTTTGTAGTGTCTTACTAGGCAATTGTAATTATGTATCAAAAGCCTTTACAAGGTGTACATTTTCTTTCCTAAGAATTTCATTCCTAGAGATCTACCCTAAAGAGCTAACTGAGGTCTCAAAGATTATGGTATACAATTATAAACAATGCTGTTATCTAAAATTATTTAAAAACCCCAAACCAACTCAGTGCTCCAAAATAGAGAAAGGATTAAATGAATTATGTTTATCCAATAGGATGACATATGTCTAAGAATATTAAATGACATTGGGAAATGTCTTAATATAATTTTAATTGAAATGTCTGGATACAAAACACTATATAAAATATGATTCTTATTTTATTTATGTTTGTATTTATATCCCCTAAAATACTGCCTAGGGTTATACCTGAGTGGAAGAATTATTTCTCTTTTACAATTTTCTATATTTTCTTTCATGTGCCTAAATTATTTTTACAGAAAGAAAAAAATCAATGGCATGAATTCATTTAGTCCCCCAATGTGTCATTCAGAAAGTGGGCATTTGGAATAGTAAATGGTACCCAGGGAGTAGAGGAAATAGCTCTCAGCACTTACCATTTGGTTCACGCCATTAGAGTACCACTTAGGTGCATTCTTAACTGAGTAAATTAACTGACTATTGGCTTAATGTATGGATCCCTTCCGGATATTGTCCCTTTCTTTGCTGTGCACGGCTCTGCACTGTGTCCCAAGGAAACTGTTTGGTTCCAAGAGAGAAATGGCATAGACCCTGATTATTTAAAATAATAATAGCTACAAAACAACCAAATGTAAAAACCCAATGACAGGAGTTAATGGACTTTGAGAAATACCTGCCTTACGCCTTCCATGCCTTGTAGCAAGGCACGCATTCGGAAGCTCTGGGAGGGGAGGAGAGGCTCCCTTTTCAAGGATCTGTATCCTTCCAGCACTTCTGGTCTGATTGGTCCTGCAGCTTGAGATGAACCCCGTGGCTGGGAGAAGACAGCACAGTCTACTTCCTTGCCAATGGGAGGGCCGACCAACAGCTCTAAACTTAAACTCTATGCAAACTTGTGATGACTAACTTAGTGAATCATGTCAAATTTTAAACTTTATTTCATTTTATTTTTTATCAGCTGCTGGATAATTGAAGGGGAGAAGATGCCCAATTGACATCCCGCCCCAGGCATCAGCCTGTCTTGTCACAGCCTTGCCTCCCAAGACATGTGTCAAGAGGATGTGGCTTCGCACAGAAGTGGTCCCCCTCTACCTTGTCAAAATTTCCTGGCTTCCTCCTGCTGTCAGAAAGCACCCTCCCTCTCTGCTCCATCAGCCGCTGCTTCCAATAGAAGGTAAACATCCTCCAAATCAATAATTGATGAACAGGACTTTTAAAAGAAGTAGTGACCCTCAAATCTCACTTCGATATTCTTGTTTTGACACAACCATTATCTGTCATCTTTAGAAAACCACCGAAGTCTAAATTATCAGCAAAATAAAGTTTAAATCACAGACTACATTTTTTTCCTGTATTGAACTACTTGAGGAGGAAGGTACTAATTTTAAAAATAAATGAATGAATGATGACCCATCCGGTACATTCCACCTGTGGGCAAAGTGGCATTGCCAGTCAGAAATGCATCCCTGGCTGCCCTAACCCAGCTGGCACCCCTCCTGTCACACCACCCACACCTGCACGGCGAGCTCACCCATATTTGGAAACAGATTTCACATCAGAATCATAATACCTGAAAAGTTTAACTTGAAAAGCCAAACATCCAAAAAGTCTGTGGTATCCCCAAATTTAAGATTCTGCAAGAGTGGTAGCCGGGTTTCATTACACATCCCGAGTCTTGGCTGGAAAAA
The DNA here is from genome assembly GCF_949987535.1 of Balaenoptera acutorostrata. Lineage (NCBI taxonomy): Eukaryota > Metazoa > Chordata > Mammalia > Artiodactyla > Balaenopteridae > Balaenoptera > Balaenoptera acutorostrata. The sequence goes on from NC_080065.1 coordinate 5,692,307, forward strand.
AAAAAAAAAAAAAAAAAAAGAATATAAAATAGCACAAATGTGAAAAGCAGTGGAGTTGAGTATTTCCTCGGGAGTTTCCTTCATTTTGCTTTTTAATTCTAACTTCAAAAATGCATTTCTTCACATCAAGAGGATAATTCCAAAAGAAAACAAAGGGAGAGCAGCAGCTAGGTGCAGTGAGTGGACTCATGTTTTGAACTATTTCATGTGGGCAGCGATCTTGGCTATTGGCCCAGATTTTAAATGTTGGTATTTGAAGGGCTGGTGGTGTCTTTCACTGTCACCAATTCTGACTATTTTAAGTACATGTATTGGTGTCTTCAGCATAATTTGCAGGTAATTATTTATTTTTCAAACATATTCATGATTGCCTTCATTTAAATATTAAGCTTCCAAATGTATTTTAAATTAATTCATTTACATTATACACACACACATTTTCTTTTCAAATTGAAATCTGTATTCCACAGAGGCAAGCCCACCTATAATATGGTATCTTCTGTGGGCAGAATTAATGCGTCATGGTGGAAGGGGTTGAAAGAAGACTCTCCATCTTTTTTGGAGAATATGGTGCATTCCCGCAGCCTGAATCAGTATAAAAGGCTGCATCCGTCATTCCTGGTGCCTGCCCCAATTTTCTTTCTTCTCTATTGTTACCCTCTCTCCTTACCCCCTTAAAACAGTGATGGGTAAATAAAAAGAATGGATCTTAATTAAATGCAAATCAACATAGGAACCAGTTATTGTGCATGAAGTGTCACACAAGGATAAGGCCTAAGGGAGGGGGGTAAGCTCTCTGCCCTGAGTGGTGGTGGAGGGGACCTGCAGACCCTGAGATGCCCTCGGATGGCCCCTGCATCCCTTCCACCTTGCGCACTGATATAGCCAGTCAGGGATGGTGAGAATCAATCAGTAACCCACAGCCTCAGACTCGCAGAGACTTCACACACCAAAGTCTTCTTTTCATTCCTGTCATGTGTCCGTCAGGGAGGCCATGGGGCCTCTGCTCACCCTCCCAACGAAGGTCCCCAGGCTGATGGCGGCTTCATCTCCACATGTGAATCGTGCACCTGCCCTTATAGCTGCTCTAGGGAATGGCACGTGTCCCTCTACTCACACTTCACCCTCCACAAGACACACGGCCACATCCAGTCCCAAGTGAGAGAGCAAGAGCCACCCGCCATGTTCCTGGAAGTAGGGGCTGGGGATGTGTGAGCAGACCTACAGACCCCAACAAGCAGGAGTGTGCTGGGCCCTGGGGCCCAGGCTGGGAACACAACGCTACTCAAGACAACCCATTCCCTTCGCCATACAGCTCAATGTCCCCAACTTCCTTGGCATCTGGCATGGCCATTGACCTAGTTCTACCATTGCGACTTATGAAAGCTCTCCTGGGGGACTCCTGAGAATGACCGTTCTTTCAAGGATAAGTAAATTCTTGTTCTTCTGCCTGCCTTTCTTTTCTCCCTATTTGAACATGTGTGTCTGAAGGTGTGATGCTTGGAGTTGTGGCAGTCATACTGAAGCCATGAGGCAACATCAACAAGCTGTGGATGGTGGAGCAGAAAAAAAGAAGGAGTCTTGGCCTTCCTGACACCATAGAGCCACTGCATCAAACCCTGAAATGCACACCTCCAGGCTGCTTATGTGGGAAAATGGAGTGACTGTTCCGCTTAAGTCAGGACTAGTCAAATATTTTGTTGTGTGTAATGGAATGAATCCAAACTGATTCAATCACACTTCTGCGAATAACCAGCCAGAAAGTAGACTTTCATCAACATTGCAACAGAGATCTAAGAGCCAGTGAAGGGACCATGAAGGGGCATTAATTCCACTGGAGCAGCTGGGGACACTCTCTTGACTAGTAAAGATGCTGAAGAACTGGTAGGAACCTGGCACCAGACGACCGTCTGCAGCATCCGAGGGCAGAGGATAACGCCCTTTCATTGCACCTTTCATTCGGCAGTCACTGACTCAGCACCGGGCTCTGGGCTAGACAGTGGGCGGAGGAGAGGTGGCTGATTAAGGTAGGTTATTTGTTGCCAATGCTCTCACATCTCCAGTTGGGAAACTGGTTGGACGAAAGCACAGAGAGGCTGATGTCTTTGGGACACAGGTGGACAGAGCCTTTTTGACAATGACAACAGGATCACACAAGCCAAGACAGGCAAAAAGGTGGGAGATGGAGGTTACCAACAGGACCTGGGGACCCATCTGTGCCCTTGGTTCCCAGAAGGTAGCAGAGCACCTGAGTCCAGGCTCGGTTACAGGTACAAGAGCTACCACTGCTCATGTCCTTTCAATGTAGATTTCTGTCCCCCATGGGCGCCGACTCTCACTTTAGTCTAGTACAGCCTAGAGTGCCTGACTTAATAGGAAGCTGTAAAGTGACTCAAAAGCACTTCAGAATTCCTGGATGAAAGCAGCTCTAGAAACTCAGAGTGTAATTAACTGTGGAAAAGTTAAGAAGTCCGGACTTGGCAGCAGCAATTGAAGTAGCTTTAAAAGGGCTCCCCTTCCCTCTCGTGTCCTTAATGAGGGTAACTTTAATTACATGACATTAAAATCTGGCGGCTTTACCCTCTTTAATTTGATCAGTTGTAAGTCAGACAGTTTTGGTGCCAGTTCTCAAAGGGTGTCCTGTTAGTTCACCAGCCTGAGTGCTGAAGTCTAGGAAGACACGTAAGACAAAAACACGTTGATTTTTAGTTTGGAAAGGCAGAGAGGCAATACAGTGGAGCTCCATAAAATCATGACAGGCATGAAAAGAGTTAAAAGAAAACTCTCTTCCGAGTCTTCAGTATGACTAGAATGTTCACAAAAACAAAAGGAAGGCCTCACTTACCTAGTAAGTGGCAGAAGGGAACAAACTCCCAGACACCTGGGCTCAGGGCACCAGGGTGCCTGTCCCATTGCTCGTCTAGGGGATGGCTGGGGCCCTGGTCATCTTCCTAAGGCGTTTCTGAGACTATCTTGTCATCATGCAGAAACCCCGCTGTAAGGCGCTATTTCCCCCTTCCCCACCGTGACCCCAGGCTACGGTGTCTACAGTCCTGTCAAAGTTTCCTCTCCACATGCCCATCGCTGGGAGTTTGTCCAAGACTTCCTCCACCAAGAGCGAGAAGAACCATGTGTTAAGTCCCGTTGCGTGTTTGATGGTGGCCGTCAAAAGATACGTCAATGTCCTAACACCAAGCACCTGGGAATGGGACCTTGTTTGGAAAAATGGTCTTTGCAGATGTAACTGATTTAAGGATGTTGATGTGAAGAGATCATTCTGGATTATCTGGGTAGCCCCTAAGTCCAACGGCAAGTGTCCTTATAAGAAACAAGAGAGACAGACACAGAGGAGGAGGCCATGTACAGACAGGGACAGAGTTTGGAGTGATGTAGCCAGAAGCCCAGGAACACCTAGAGCCCCAGCAGCTGGGTGAGGCAGGAAGGGTCATCCCCTGGAGCCTGTGGAGGGAGCTGGGCCCCAAGACACCTTGATCTCAGACATCTGGCCTCCAGACTGTGAGGGAATAAAGGTCTGTTGTATTAAGCCCCCCAGTTTGTGGTCCTGTGTTAGGGCCACCGGGATACACACCGAGCCCCATGCACCAGGGGTCCCAGGACACCCTGCTGAGTTGCTCTTCAGGTGCTGCCACTTCCAATGGCGGGCCTGGACTGTGGGGGGCACAGGGGTCCCCTGTCAGTCCCCTCGCCTCCAGAAGTCCCTCCTTCCTGGGCCTCGCGTGCAGGTAGAGCTGGGAGGCGACACTGATCGTCCCTCCGGGCTGCCCAGAACCGGCCATTTCTCTGCATGACTGCTGTGTGCAGGCCCCAGATGTGCTGAGTCTCCTCCCAGGACATTCAGGGGCCCTCAGTGTCCCTGCATAGGTTGGAGTCTCTTGATCTTCCGGACCCCGAATCCCCGCCCAGCCCCCTGGTGGCTCAGGGCTGTGGCCCCAGAAATCTCTGTGTAACAACAGTCTCTTGATCTGCCATGAAACCTACTTCAGATAAAACTGGGTGTGCCCTCGGCATCTTATGCCTAAAACCGGGGCCAAAAATCCACAGTGGGAAGTCATTGAAGTTTTAAGTCTTCAACAAGCTCATGTACAAAATCATTCTTCACATTACTGTAAGTGTTCCATAAAGCCCCTGGTTAGATTTTTTTTTTTTTTTTTAATAAAGACTGTGATGTGGGATGGAGTTTTTTTTTTTTTTAATTTATTTATTTATTTTTGGCTGTGGTGGGTCTTCGTTTCTGCACGAGGGCTTTCTCTAGTTGCGGCGAGCAAGGGCCACTCTTCATCACGGTGCGCAGGCCTCTCACTATTGCGGCCTCTCTTGTTGCGGAGCACAGGCTCCAGACGCGCAGGCTCAGTAGTTGTGGCTCACGGGCCTAGCTGCTCTGCGGCATGTGGGATCTTCCCAGACCAGGGCTCGAACCCATGTCCCCTGCATTGGCAGGCAGATTCTCAACCACTGCGCCACCAGGGAAGCCCCTGGTTAGATCTTTTAATGACCAGCTGAGTGCAGGTTTCCATTTGGGTTTCTAACATGCGCAGGACCCGCTCCACGTGGATCCTGAGTTACCGAATTCATGGTTGGGGGAAGCGTCCCCTGTGGACACAGCCGGGAGCCCCCTTACTCTCTGGTCATCTTATTCCAAACACCAAACTCACAGTGAATGGGAGAAGTCTAAGCAGAGACCAGTTCACCTTCCTGCTGGGGGTTCACTGATGCCGTTTAGTGAACAGAGAACACGAAAATATGAGGTGACTACCTATTCCAAGAGAAGAATTCCAGAATATTTTATAAATCCCCAAATAAGATTCTGGAGGACAATACACAACCGCAAAGAAACTCAGATTAAAGAAACAAATGTTTTGTCTTTTCGGGCCCTTAGCGTTAAGGTATATTCCCCACAATATCTAGATGCCCTGTAGCCATAACTGCATTTTCTAAAGTCAATTGCATTGATGTCATATTGTTTGGCCCCAAAACTGACCCTTTAAGTGTGTGTCTATGGTTGATTAAGGCAATTATGAAGGTCATTTATTCTGCCCTATGCCTCCCCGACCTGTGCTGGTCACCCTGCAGGTATGGAAGGACACACAGCAGAGGATGCCTGTCTTGAAAACAAAAGCAGAATTCTCCTGGAATGGCCTTTATGAATTTATCATCAAAATACACCCCTCAGCAACAGATACTCAAGTCAGTTTATGAGAGGAAAGCAGACCTGCTCAGTTGAGAATAAACACAAGGGCAGAAGGAATTATAACAACTCTGAAAAACTGAAACAAAGAAATAATGGTGTAGAAGCCCAATGCAAATTACGCCATTTATATTTTAGACGAGGACTCCAGCCAAAGTCTGTGAAGAATTTTAAGGTTTGAATTAGACTTTAAAATACATTGCCCATGTTTGAAATGAATAATAATAATAAAGTAGCTTTTCTAAACGAATGTGCTGTTGACTGACCTACTCGAAAATGTGACTGATTCGGGCTTTCCGTCCACACAGACTCACAGAGCACCTGCCACGGGGATGCAGGAGCCAGGAGCCTGGGTCTCCCTGCCACCCTCTGCTCTCGGGGTACCGGGCAATGTCCCTGCTCTGGATCCTGCAGACAGAGCAGCCCGAGGTGGGCACTGGTCACTGGGCTGCTGCCCCCTGTACCGGCCTCAGCACCCCCCCGGACCCGCCCCGTCTACCTGCCAGTCCTTGGCGTCCCTGGGGCACATCAGCTGCTCCCTCATTTGGGGCCAATCCCCCCCTAGTGTCCCCACCCCCGTCCAGGGCCCCAAAGCACAAGTGTGTGTGAGACACGCATTTAGTGCGTTGCAGATTGCCCACTTTACACATGGGACCCCAGGTTCCTGGGTGTCTGCTGGTGACCCCAGGAGCCTGGCCCAGGACACCAATGCCACAGCAGGATGCCCAGTTCTCAGACTGGCCCCTGCATGCAAACACCATCTGCCTGTCCTCTTCCTTCCTGGAGTGAGCGGCTATCCAGAGGTGTCCCCTGTTCCCAGCACCCTTCACACTTCTGCCTGGACCTCCCCATGACAGACACCAGCAGGGGCAAGCAAACCCCCCAAAGGGTGCAGTGAGGCTCCCATCTCACCAGGGCCCCTGGCTTCCCCACAAGAAGCCACCTCCAGTTCTCAGGTGGGCTCCCCTCACAACCGTGGAGAGGACGTGGGCACCTTCCTCAACAGGAGCCTTAGCAGATGTGCAAACACATCCAGCCTGGAGAACCCTCACCCAGGCAGGAAGGCAGGTGGGCAAGATTGCTCCACAGCCCCACGTGGACTAATAACTGATTGAATACCATTGAAATGCCCTTTAATTGTGAGCTAATTCAATCAACTCTGGGATCCTGAGCAACGGTGTCTGACACGTCGTGAGGATCCATATGTGTTGCCATGAAAAAATAGGCAAGACGTCATTAAGGGGCAACTGAGCTGCAGACAATCGTCACAATGGGCCTGTATCACTTGCACAAAGACACATGCAAAGCTATGCACAGGCACGTACCAAGGTGTGCACGTGTCTATCTGTGAGTGTGCAGAAGGGCAGAAAGGATAACCACAGGAAAGGGACAGTGGGTACCTCTGGGAATGGAACAGAGAATTGACAGAGGAAGGTAGGGGATGGGGTTGTCAAGGGATATTTTTATTTTATTTGGAAATTTTAATGACAGAAGTGTACGTATGTTGCTCCCATTGCAACCAAGCAGGACCCTATGAGACTTTCCCAGAATAGACCCCTGCCCATGTCCTCTCCCTGCCTTTTGTCTGTAGAAAAACTTTAGTCAAAGAATACATTTAATCAGAAAAGTGAAAAAATGCAGAAAGAAAGGAAAACAGTCAAGTAAGAAAAAATAGTAATATCTTAGCCATTAAACAAGGTCAAGGACCTTCAGTTCTTCCTCAAGGACTATAGATAATATTCTGAGCCATGTCCTTTGAGCTGTTTTGCAGATACTGAAACCCTCATCAGGTGGAAGAAGTTAACTGTCTGATGCCCACAAGCACGTAGACCCCAGACCGGCTGGAACCAGAAGGTTGATGATGCAGACTCCCAATTACCTCACCACCACCCAATCAGAAGAGCGTCCACGAGCTTATCACGCCCTGCTCCTCGAGCACTATAAAACTCCTCACTACTCGCTCCAGGGTGGGACACACACAGTCTTGAGGGCATTAGCTCAACATGACCCCCTTTGCCTGGCAAAGCAAGAAAGCTATTTCTTTCTACTTCACCCAAAACTCCATCTCTGAGATTTAATCCAGCCCTGGTGTACAGAGGCCAAATTTCAGCAACATCATCATTAAAAAACAAAAACAATTAAGATGTGTAATAGTAATAGTAATAGTGATTAAGATGTGTAATAGTAATAGAGTGTGGTGCGTCTTCCTGGGCTGCCTGAAAGAGGCAGGGTGAACTACACCCCAGAAACTCAGGGGCGGGGGCTGGGGTACGAGGTCCCTAGGAAGGGGGGTGAACAATGGGCAATGCTCATCAGCCTGGGAAGGGGAAAAGGATGTTCAGATGAAAGCAAAAGACAGGGCAGGGGTAGCAGGAGGTGTTGGAGGCTCAGGTGTGGACAAAGCAGCTGGAGAATAAAGGGCTTACCGAGGTAGATGGGAGATGGATCAAGAAGGTGACAGGAACTCTTTACACCTTGCCCAGGATGCTGGACTTAACTCTCTAGGAAATGGGGGAACCTTGATAACTGGTAACTAGATGAGTGTAATTTTGTCAGTTTGTGATGTCAAGAGATGGTCCTTGAAGCAGAATGGAAGACTCGTTAAAATGGAATCAGACTGATGGCAGGGAGATCTTTTCAGAAACCCTGACAATAATCCAGTCTGTTGAAGATGTCAGTCAAAGTAAAAGAATGCTAATAGATAGGGTGCCCATATAATTTATTGTCCAACCTAGAACATTCTAGAAAATGAAATATCATGTCCAGAGCAACATTGGGATTGTCCCAGGCACACTGGAAGGTAGGGGCACCTCCTTAATGGGGGATGAGAGGAAGAGATGCTTTGGAGAGAGAGCTGAAAAGTCATGCAGTGCCCATGTCTCCATGAGGGCAGGACGACACCCACCTCTCCTGTTCTCCATTTCCATTGTATCTCCAAAGCCGGCCCATTGCCAGGAATATCGTGAGCGTTCAGTAAATAACCATTGAATAAATGGATGGTGAACAAGACAGAATTGAAGGTGGACAGTTGAAGGAGGCATCAGGCTGGCTGCCAAGATTTGAGCTACTTCATGCAGGATGGTACCCTTCGCTAGGACCACAGACACATGAAGAGAAGCAGGTATATCTGCAGGTTGTCAGGTGAAGATGAGTCCAATGCAGTTGAGTATTGTGTTCTGTAACTCTTGGCTGAGATTTCAATGAGAGATACCACTGGTAAAAGCCCAGAGTGTGAAGGAGGGTTTCTAGTGAGGGTGCCTAGATGGAGAGCAGATCTCATCAGGGCACTGAGGTGAGCGGGCAAGAGATGGAATTAAGGGCAAAGTAGGCAGACAAGGAGCAAACAGAGAAACAGAAGGCATTTGTGGAGAGGGTGGTATCAGTGACAGTGGGTGTCAGGGCCAGGCATCCAAGTCGGACTTTAGGGTCTGCAGTAGAATGCTGTGAAGTTCACTGGGGTTGAAGGATCAAACTGTGCGTCTAGTACTCTTTTTCATGAAATGTGCTGTTCGTAAAATGTGTTTTCTCAACCAAAGTCCAATCCAATTTATTTAAAATACAAATGTTGGACCCAACTCCATACCTAATGAATCAGAAGATTTCTAGGCAAGAACCATACATTTTAACATGCTTTCCAAGGGATTCTGAAGTTTTAGAATTTTAAGATAATATACGGGTTTTCCAACTGGATTTTGAATACCAAGGAATGAAAGATGAGCTTGGAAAGGAGAAGACAATTCTGGGCTCAGACTGTGGGTTGGAAAATGGAAGCAATCAGAGGACTAAGTGCTGGATCCAGACAAATGCCAAATCTAACATTTCACTGGGAATACTCTCTCTTCTAAAGGAAACACTCAGTTGCATTAAAAGAGACCTTCCAGGAGATAGGAGAAGAGACCCACAGCTGCTCAATTCCTTCCAGATTCAGTGTATACATTCCAACCATGAAGGGTGACGTATGATGTGCTAAGGAGATGGACCTCTTTCCTCTGCAGTCAAGAGCAAACCAAGGGTATTTCAGTAGGGGAATGAAATGAATGTAACTGCTGGTAAAATGACCCCATGCAGCATGGAAAGATGGAAAGGTGGTGACTCAGGAGGTCCTTGCAACAATCTGTGGGCTTGAATTGGGGGCGGGACAAGGCTAGATCTGAAAGACTTTTAGGAGGTAGAAGTAACAGGTCATAGTAAATGGATATAGGCAGCCATGGAAAGAAGGAATTAAAAATAAGCACCTGAATGAATGATAGTGAGGTACCGGAAGAGGGAGCACGTTTGGAGGTGGACAAACGGATGGGTGGGGGAGGGGTGTAAAGGGTGATTCTTCCAGGCAGGAAAGTCAATATTTATTTTAATAAAGTTCTGGGAAACTCACAGGTTTGTATTTCAGGTGGGCGGTAGTAAGGCTTAGAGGAGTGGTTTCTCCTCGGATGGCTTGGCTTGATGATAAAATTAAATAGGGAATTCAAGGGGCAGAGAAGAATTTGCAGAAAGTCAACAACCATCAGATCCTTGAAATAAGTACGTTATGGCCTTGCAGCGCTCCAACATAGCACAGAATGAGTCTCGAGAAGCAGAAGCTTTCATCCTTGTGTGACGATAGAGATCTCTATGCGTGGACAGAGAGACTTACACAAACACACTGTTCTATAAAATCGCATCTCTTCTGATAAGAGTAAATCTTCCTGGGGGGATGAGTGTTAACGCCAGGGTTTTAATGGAGCTTCTTTTATTTAACTTCTACATAACCCGTTTACGTTGTGATATAATTAAGTTAGGGGTGAGCAGCCCAGAAATTGACTACAGACTTGATGACCCTGTAAACTACCCAACTGTTAGCAAAACTGCAACAGTAGCTTTTGTCCTTCCTCTGTCTAGATGAAACCAAGTTAACCACTGGAAGCGTGACAGGGTCTATCTCCCAGTGAGGACTCCAAGGGGCGCTGATAAAATGGACTAATTGACATTGAGTTTGTTCCATGCAGATGCTAATCAATGAAACGTTTTGCATATATTACGTGTGCATTATGGAGTCAGCAAGGAAACCAACTAGATAGAAACATCACTCTTTTTCTGTGATATTGAACGACTCCCCCTTCACGTGTCAATCAGGAGTTTTGTGATACAACACACGGAAGGATCGTTATTCTACTTTATGACCACTCTATTTATCAGCCCTCATGAGGAAACTATTAACTCGGTCTTTGTGTAATGGCCTGAAGTTTTGATGCCGGGAAGGCTTGCAATTAAATTATTTTCATCTTTATTAGTCATGATAATAATGGTAATTGCCTTTATTTGACAGCATTATTTTCCCCCTATATTTGTGTCATTCCAGATTTCTGCTTAATTTAACATTTTATACATCATAAAGAATCAATCAAGTTCTTCAACATCCTTTCATAAAAGATACGACTGTACATTCCGGACCTGTAGAGAAAACCCATGGAATCTGACCAACAAGGAGGTCTGCAAATATGCCAGGTTTCACAAACAATTGGAGGTTTCTGCATCTTCAGATCACGTGAAGATAAGAGAATCAGAATCCTAACAATCGTGCACTTCAACGATTTTTCACGTTCACGTTAAGGCACAAAACCCTTCGTTCAGACAAAAGCTTACCTGGAAATTCAAGACGTAAAATGAGGAAGTGGAGCTGTTTTTCCTGAAGGACGAGGAGGAGGGCCCCAGAGCCATCCCATGTCAGCTGCCTCTCACCTGCCCCAGGTTCTCCTGAGCGGACCCCTAGGGACCCCCTCCTCATCGACCCACAGGAGCACTCAGGAGGAGCCAGGAGGGACACAGGGGTGCTGGGCACTGGGGGCATGGACCTGGCTCACACTTCACTCCCAGGGTATCCAGACCGGCAGCCACATTGGCTGAGATGCTTGCAGCCCTGCACAGCCTCTTGATTTTCCTTCGACACGTCTAAAGGTGCCCTGCCCCTCCTCAGATACCTGCCATGTCTCCTCATGGCCCAGAATACAGTCCAAACTCATCAAGCACTCCTGAAACCCCCTCTGATGCGGCCCGACTTCCACTGCGTCCCTGACGATGCCAGCTGCAGCCTGGCCGCGTGCTCACGGCCTCTGAGACCTGTCACGCACACTGGGATCACCCTCTGATCACACGCTTTACCCTTCCCCAGCCAGGTCACCTTTCAATGTCTGGTTCAAGGGGCAGGTCGCTGCGTCCTCTCCTCGTTGGTAGAATGGATCGCCGCCTCCTTTGATTCCCAAAGTCTGGGTCCCTGGCGTCAGTCCAGGGCTAGAGCAGGGGGGAGACACTTCCCAGTTATTTGGACAGAGGAAAGTTAATATGACAAATTCTTAATTAGGTATTGTTATGAGTTGAATTGTGTTCCCCCAAGATTCATATGCTGGATTCCTAACCCCTATTGCCTCAGAATGTGACCTTATTTAGAAATAGGGTCCTTGCAGCTGAAATTAGTTGAAATGAGGTCACACCAGAGTAGGTTGGACCCTAATCCAATATGACTGGTGTCCTTGTGAAAAGGGGGAATTTGGACCTGACGTGCACACAGGGAGAAGCCCTGTGAAGATGAAGGCAGAAATTAGGGTGATGCATCTATGAGCCAAGGAACCCCAAAGATGACCAGAAACCTCCAGAAGGTAGGAGAGAGGCCTGGGGCATATTCTCCCTCACAACCTCAGCAGGAGCCAGCCCTGCCGACCCCTCAATCTTGGACTTCGAATCTCCAGACAGTGAGAGAACACATTTCTGTTGATTAAGCCCCCCAGTCTGGACACTTTGTTAAGGTCGCCCTAGCAAACACGGTATAAAGAATGTTCCAGCTAGTTTATTGAAAAGGCGAAAAGAAAACAGGAGGACACCTCAGAGGCAGATGTGGGAAGCAGCTGCTGCCCCAGGGCCAGGAGATAGAAGAAACAGAGTAGAAACAGTAACGTTAAACGGGCCCCACAGACCTGGACCCCAGACCTCTGGGGCAGAGACACTGCTCGCTGGCTCTGGCTCTGGCTCTCGCAGAAACACGATGCGCTGATCCTGTGAGGCTGCAAACCTGAAAACAGGACTCAGCTGCTGCTACAGGGAGGGACTGGTGGCCCTGGGGTGAAGTGTACCAGGGAGGATGCTGAAAGTACCCGGATGTGATCGGGACAGGCTCCTTCCTTCCAGCAGCGCCCTACCTCACCTCGCACCCCTGCAAGCATCCCCTTTGGGCAGAATCTGATGGAAAAAACCCGGCAATGCAGAAATGGGGTTTGTGGAGCTCAGCATCACAGAGCCAAAGGTAGGAGGGGATTCAAAGCTGAGAGCCTAAAGCTAAATAACTAGCATATCCCTCTTTGCACTTATTTCTGTCTTGTGGAATAGTTAGGTGTTTGCATGTGTTTCACCAAACTGTCTAACCGACCTCAGACACTTTTAGGTATTCAGACAGCTGTCTCCTGTATCTCAGCGTCCTCCACAGTACGTGACATTGTCCATTTCTTGAAGTGGTTCCTCCACAAATGTCTGCTGTTAAGGGAACAATGGAGGAAGGGGTAAAAAAGGAAGGAAGGGATGGAGGGAGGGAGGAGTCAGGAGCTCCTAACAGCTGCTTGCTGGTGGTCCCGAGGCAGGGTCAGCTGGACCCAGAAGCACAGGGAGCAGGGGCTCCCACAGGGCTTGGGTGGAGAGGGCGGGAAGGGGGTCACATCCTGAGATCAACAAGTCTGTCTGTCCCCGTCACACTGCTGAACTGGGTGCCAAGTTTCTAATCCTGGATTTATTACACACTAGCTAAGTGACCTTAGACAAACCACTTAACTCAACCCTAGAGATAATGTCACATGGTCTTCAGCTTGTAAAATGATCACTGATGCTTTCCCACCACCTCACCGCCACGCTGATAATGCATCTGCTGGCAAGGAGGCGCAGCTGCTGATGAAAGACAGAATAGGGCTCAAATTTTCCATTTTTCTGGCAATTCTTTCTCCATCACAGACTTATGTCCATACACTAACCCTCGACCTTGGGACCCAGGCTAATTCGAGTCAGGGGCTTAGCTACTGTAGTCTTTTCCTCTTTAGTGAAATCTGGGAAACACAGTTTCACTGACACATTTGGAATTTTCCTGCAATAAATTATAGGGAGGGTGCAGGGCTGTGCAGAGCCTCCTGGGACAAAGCCAGCCTCCTGAGCTTGCGGACGGCCTGGGAGGAGTGGGGACAAAGCAGAAGTCACATGGGGCTCGGAACACACTTGCTTCCCAACTAAGGCCGTTGTCCAGAGTGTTTACGAACCATGTAAACGGGAAAGTCCTTTTAGACTTGAAACGAACAGGGTGGTAGATTTCAACCTCTGATAATAACCAACACCTGAAAGTGTTCATACAGGGAATATAATACCCTCCTGAACATTACACACTTTTGGTTTTAATGGAGACACCCTTGTTGTCTACAAAATTGAAGAAGGGAAAACTCTGGAGCTTCTTTAAGATTTTTCTGCCCCCAAACCGAAGGATGTATTGCAGCGTCAGAAATGAATGCAGCTTCAGCTAATAAACCCTGATGCTGTTTGGAGTTGCGGCAGGGACAGGTGGCTGTGGATGGTGTTCTGGGCTGAATTGTGTCCCCCTAAAATGCCTAACCCCTAGCACCTCAGAATGTGACTGTATTTGGAAATGGGGCTTTAAAGATGTGTTTCTGTTAAAATGAGCTCATTTGAGTGGGCCTAATCCAGTCTGACTGGTATCCTTAAAGAGAAAAATCTGGACACACAGAGGACACCAGGAATACCCAGGCACAGAGAAAAGGCCACGTGAGGACACAGAAAAGAAGCTGTCTCCAAGCCAGGGAGGGAGAAACCAAACCCGCTGACACCTTGATCTTGGACTTCCAGCCTCCAGAACTGTGAGAAAATACATTTCCCTTTTCGAAACCACCCAGGCTGTGGTATTACGTTATGGCAGCCGGAGCAGGCTAAGACAGATGGCCGGATTCTGAAGGTCTCTTTCAAACTTGGTTCTGCCATCAGCTGCATCTGAGAAGCAGCAATCATTGCCCAAGAGGGTGTTAATCCTTCTTGTCTTCAAAGAGTGATTGGGAAGGACCACCCTTCCCCCCACAGTCCTCCATCCCGAGTGTGGATCTCTCCTAGGAGCTTTGGGTCAATGCACGGATGGTCCTCTATTAAAGTGTAATATTCCCTGCACAAGAGGTTAAGGTCACCTACCTCTGTCCATTGACAGCCATCCTAGGTCTAATCAGGAGCTATGAAGAGCCTTCCAGCCACTTATTCCCAAGAGGGTGGACCACAGGCCATGTGTGTTTCCACTGGAGGGTGGAGGAAGCCCTGGAGCCTGGAGTAGGTGGCATAGACAGTACATTTTGGCAACGTTCCTCAGCAGGAGAGCATTAGGAGGGCCTCTGAGACCAGGGCCTTGGGAAGGGCACGCATACAGAGGTTAGAGAAGGGAAGTGTCCTGACCCAGGGCTTTGCCCAGAGTGGCCTCCCCCTTGGTCATGGGCGTGTCATGTCCTTTGGGTCAAAGGATCCTCTGGAAGTGTGTCTGGGAGAAGGAAACCTTCCCTCCTCTACTTCTTCTGTCTCTGTGCACATCATTCCCACCTTCCATCCATACTCACTCAACACCCCCAAAGATGATATAAAGTCGAGAGGCCTGAGGCTTCTCTGTGCAGTTTTTCTTGCATGGGCAAAGGAGGGATGGAGCTGGCAGAGCTCCAGCAGAACACTCTGAACTCTGGAGCAGCTCTGGAGACAGCCCTGGGTGACCTTAGAGTGTGAGGTGACGTCTGCGCAAAAGCAGATGAGGGACCCCTTGGTCTAGGGATACTTTAGGTTTCTCCCCTTAGACCCGTCTCATACCCCCAATTTTGTTCTTCTATGAGAATGGTCCTGGAAGATGCTGGTGGACTCTGCATATCTTCAGAACTTTGAGAAACTGTCTCCTGAACTCCCAAAGAGTCCTCTGTGGGGCATTTTTGTTGAACGGATGCCCCTTAAATGAACAGATTTTAACCTATCAACCAGTGATTTCCAGTCCACACATTATGCATGAAAGGTGAAACTTTCTACCTAGGATGTTGTGTGGGCCTGTATTTATCAACTGGTATTTTAAAAAGGTATTTCTTTTAGGTAGGTTTTATCTTTAATAATATAAGTGATTAAGGGCTGAGAGGGACACATGGGAGATAGTAAACTATTTGGTCTAAATTTCAAACATTTTTGGAAGAGCCCAACATAAATATGCCATTTAGTATTTCCCTTCTTCTATCCCTCACATAACATTTTCTTTGAGGGTTTTACTAGAAAATCATCTTTGGATTTACTCAGATCTAAGAAATGTATTATCATCCCTAAGCTATTATCTCATTTCCTTTCTGGTTGTTATTGTCAGCTGTTATTTGGAAGAATATGTGAAGTAAATTTATAACTAAGTTGAAAATAGGTATTCATGTAGATCTGTTTCTTAAGAAGAAAGATGCTACTGTAACCATAATTTAATATGATTAAGTTTATATTATAATTTAACCACTATTGGTTGTTAAAGCATCAATTTTAAAACGCACAGCTATGATAAAAATCAGGGACTCTAAAAAGAAAACAAAACCCAAATTAATAATTCTTATCAAAATCTTGTATTTTTCTTTTAAGCCCATTCCTACTTAGTTGAATACTATATTATTAATATTTAATATCTATGTGAGAATACTGCCCAAACCTGCAATTAAAGTAAATATTTGATTAATGAGCCATTAATGAAAATAACAGTGGAATTCAACCAAGTGGATTTGATATGTTCTTCTTTCCTATTCTCTCTTTAGTGAGAGGGTGAAACACTCTCTGGGCCACCCACCCCCCATCCCATGTGTACATTTCTCTGCTGAAATTCCACGACACAGGGACAGAAAATTCTGTCCATCACACAGGGTAGAGTAGGAAACGAAGCAGTCTGATGCTGCAGCAACCTGACCACAGAAAACAGCCATCCTGTTAGATTTCCAGCAGGTCACACTCCTCCCCAACGACCCCAGTCATGAACTTTGTATGAGCTGCACCCAGTGTTACAGTTAGCCAGAGACAAGTCAACTTCAGAGCCCATCAGAAAGGCTGGCACGGCTTGGAATTATTTGCTCTTGCTTTTGCAAAACAAGAGAGAATGAAATCCTTCCATAATTTAGGAATTAAGCATTAATAAGATCGTAGTCTGGGCCATCATAGCTTCCCTTCCTCTAAACTTTGATGACCCCAGAAAGCCTTCCTGCAGCTAGTGTGTATGCCTCAGGGGCCCAGAGGAGCTGGCTGGAGTTTTCCTGAAGGATGCAACACTTCATTGTAAATACTAATCATAAAATGAGTCTTCTAATAGGCACCTGTCATCTGGCACTAGGGAACAAAAAAAAAAACGCTACTGAAAGAAAAATATTAAATAAGTTTAAAAATAGACTTGTATGAGGAAACGTTGGAGGATATTAATTTCAAAGGGGACATGTGCACATGACAGAAAAGAACCTCTGCTTGGCTAATAGGACGCTTCTGCCCTCCCCACTTCCTTCCCACGATGATGGTAGTTTGTGTTTGAGTGGTACGGTAGCAGTTACACACTCAAAGAGTTAAAATATAAGCCTTAATACATGACTGCTTTTAAACTGTAATGTCCTTATAACACAAGTTCTTATCAGAGGTCTGCACTGCACTTGGCAAACAAGACGTTCTACCTTTTAAACAAATAATTCACTAGGTAATTAAATTCAAGTGAGATTACTCTAATTAAATACACACTGCTGTTGAATCATAATTTCTATGTGGTCTAGTTAAAGATGAACAATCTCTTATTCCCGACCGAAAAAAAAAATAAAAAAAGCTTTAGAAGAATTCCCTGGTGGCTGGAAGAATAGATTTACACGCACTGCACAGAGGTCATTTCAAGAAGAGAAACTGACAGGACCTGGGGGTGGAGGTGAGGTTCTCCTGCCTGGGGATTCCCGAGGTTTTCGGGCTGTTAGCTCTGGGTTCTGTGTTGAAAGGCTGCGGAACCCCACAGGAAGTCGCAGTGACCTACCTCCTGCGCTAGTTACGTGCACGCGCGCACAGCCGGGCGTCCGGGGCGCGAGCCTTACGCAGGGTCCCCCGCGCCCCCTAGGCCCGATGCCCAGGGCGCGCCGGAGGCCAGCGCCGGCCCAGGGACCCCAGGACTCGAGCAAAATGAAAAGTCACTTTGTCCCCCACGCCGTGCTCGGCCCGCCTCCCTCTAACGGCATTAGGAGCCGCCGCCACCGAGGCGCTCCGGGGGCGCAGAAGTCCCCTATGGCTTTGATCTGCGCCTCTCGGCTGCCGAGAGCTGACAGTCGGCTGCGCGGCCGCCCGGCTTTCATTTGTCAGACACGCGCTTCCCCGTGTTCCCGAGCAGGCAGCTACACCTGTACTGCGAGAATTTACATCGCCGTGCTCCGGGATGGCATTGATTTGGGACGGGTGAACTACAAACACAAACTAATTAAAAACTGCATAATGGCGCCCTACAGGAACACAGGAGAAAAACAAATAAATACAAGTGCAGCTGGCACGGCGATCGCACCTCTGCCCCCGCGCAACCGTCTGGTGACATCAACTTATAAACCCTGAAAACCCGCACACCGCTGCCGTGGCTCATATTGGAGGCCTAACGGGAACGATCTGGTTAATTAAGGGGAGGTTTATAAAATATTTACGTGTGTGCGCACGCATGCAATTCACTTCCTCCGACACTCGGGGACGGCGACGTCGCGACACTCCAGGCCGGGCCACTGTGGCCCATTTGTCTACCCTGGGAAACGCAGGCCGTTGGGGAGGCTCCGGGCGCCGGACTGCGCTTCGCCCGCCCGCCCGCCCGCCGCGCCCCAGGGAGCCAAGCCCCCAATACATCCAGACACTCGTTCTGCGTGGCAGACCGTGCGGGGCACTGCCCTGAGCATGTCACCGTCCCGCGTCCCTTGCCTCTGGGCGTTTTCCTCCCCTGGTTTTCCTGGCGTCTCCTCCGCGGGCCCCCCTGGGCTACTTCTGCCCAGGCGCGCACGTCTCGCCGCGGGGTCTCCGCAGTCCCGCGCGCTCAGGACTTTAGCTGGGTGCTACTCTTGGCCAGGACGCACCAGGGGTGTCCCCGGTCGGGCCCCCGCGTGGGTCTGAGCTTGGAGCGGCAGGAGCGCGCAGGCCCGGCACACAGGGATCGGGGTCGAGTGGGCCGCGGGATCACAGTCGCCGGCCCGACCCACCTCCTGGCCTGGCGCCTATGGGGGCCCGGGTTACAGCTGGGCGCTCCGGAGAGGATCTCAACTGCCCGGGACTGTTTGACACTCGCCTCGCTGTCGCCGAACGGGGTGGCTTTCTGGCTGGATCTCGCTGGAGAAACTTAAGTCTTAAATGAGTGTTTAACAAGACTCATAAATCAGGGTGCGAGCTTCGGGGCGGGTGGACGGGCCGCAGTCGCGGGGCGCGGACCAGGGTCAGGCCGCCCCGCCCTGCCACCGAGCTGCGGCCCAGCGCTGTATCCCTGGCATCTGCAAAGTAAATAATGGCCATTTTGAAAGGCAGGCGATGAGGCCAAGGCGACGACCGCTGCATCCCCGAGTCGGGTCTGCGTCGCCCGGTTCTCGGCGCCAAAGGCAGGTCTGTGACGGCTCCAGGGAGTGGGCTGGTTCCCCACGAGCTTCCTCCTCTTCTTCAGAGACCTGGGTCAGCAAGGCTTCAAAATCGGTGGAGAATTATTTCAGAAGAAATGAAATTGTAAATGAGGATGCCGTTTGGTTGGTTTAATCTCATCCTTATGTAAATGTGCGGGTGGCAGGGGGAGGGAAGAGAGCTGGATGAACTTTTATCGAGGGGCTGGGGAAACAAAAAGGACACGATATTTTTCAGATTGGTGATAACAATTCCCTCCTATTAGAAAACTAGCACCGCCCCGCAATAATGAAAACGAGCGAGTAAACTTTCCATCGAGTTGGTTCAAATGCGCGCCGTGCATCAGTACCTCCGCCCCCCGCCCCGCCTGGTACACAGCCCCGGGCCCTCTCTCCCCGCCCACCAAGAGTCACCTCCCTCCGGAGCCGAGTCTGCACACAAGCGCCCTGCACACACACACACACACACACACACACACACACACACACACACACACACACACACACACACACACACACACACACACACACGTGCACCCAGAGGCCCACGTCCCAGCTGTGGCGCGCCGAGGGTCCGGGCCTTCTAGACAAAGGGTCCCAGCAACTGCCCCTGCTGAGCTCCGGGGGGTCGCGCCGGCGATGGGGGCCAACTGCCGCGGGTCCCTGATTGGGGGTCCTTATTCAGCACAGGGCTCCCAGACCCGAGCCAGGACACCGCCCGGGCGGAGCTCCACTTCGGCCGCGCAGCGACCCCTAGGTCTGGCTTTGCACCGCTCCCAGGCCCTGCCTCCGGCTCAGTGAAGACCGGTGGCGACAGGGTCGGGGAACGCTCTGGCCGGTGAGGCTTCCAGACCAGTGGCCGGGCCTGCCTGAGCAACCCCTTGCGAGGCGGGGACGGGGGCTGAAGATCTGAGAAGCGGGTCTCTCCCCAGTCACCCATCCAGGGCAGCAGGGCTCCGGGCCGTCGGTTTTCGACGGCGGGGCGGCCGAAGCCCCGCAGCCTTCGTACCCCTCCGGTGCCCGCGGGTCCGGGCGCAGGACCAGGCTGGTCCGTTTCTTGACCCCGCGCCTTTCGGGCCACCAGAGTGACAGCCCTGGACGTCAGAAGGGCTTAGGTGGTGCACTGGGCCGGCCTCTTTGGGGAAAATTCTGGATCCATTAGGCGGTTATTTAAGTCAGCCCGAGGTTCGGGCACAGGGCCTGTTCTCTTGGCTCAGGCACCCTGGGCCTTCCTGGGCCCTCCTTCACCACTTGATGATAAAAATGAGTAGAGGGCTGGCGGGAAGACGTCGAGCCAGCAAGTCTCTAGATCCTTCTCTGCCCCTCCCCTTCTCCATGATGGGAGGCAGATTTCTTCTTTTAATTTTTATTTTTGTCGACGTTGCTTCCTAGTTTTCCACGTGCAAGTTTTGGGGTAAAGGGCCAAAGAGAAAGAAGGGAAGAGATGGGGAGTGGTGGTTGCCAGGCTCCATTAGGATCCCAGCACTTGGCCCTCAGGGAAAGAGAAAGGCCACAGGCACCCCTCCAGGGCTCCCTGGGGGCAAGGCCACAGGCCTTTCTAGTACCAGTTCCCCCATCACCTCCTAATCCTCAGGCACCATTTCTGGTGAGCCATTCCCACTCACCTCCCAGGTGCCTTCAGGAGCCAACAATCACTTCATGACCAGAAAGGAGGTGGTACAGACCGGGCACAGCGGGTGGCACTGCTGGGCTGGTTGAGGGTCAGGACAAAGACTGCTGCCCTGTCTCCCTCCATCTCCCCCCAGGTTGTGAGGGCTACAGCATGATGGGAGTCAAGGTGGGCTGTTGCAGGTAGGAGGTGGGCAGGTGATTCATCCCTGTGGCTGAATCTTGACACCGAGGATTTTCTCTGGGCTTACATTCCACCTGGTTCTCCAAGTCACACAAGAGGGCTTATCTCACCTGTATTTGCCTGTCACCCTGAAATGTGACACTGAAGTTTGCTAAACAGGACAGTGGTGGGGCTGGCCGGTTTGTTTGTTTTGGGGAGAGGGAGTTGGGGGAGAGGGAGCTGGGGAGTGCAGCGTGGTGGGCTGGGCAGCAGGAGGAAGCTGCGGTTAGGGACTTCCCAGAGCAGGACTGACCACCTGCGGCCCCCCAGAAGCTGTCAAAGCAGGAAAGGAGCCCAGGCAGTTGCACGGGGTTTCTGGCGTGAGCAGGGGCTGGTTAGTGGGGTGGGGGTAGGTGTTGGAGAAGAGGGAAGACGGTATGAACAGGAAGAAAACCTGACTCTGAACACAGAAAATAAAGCCTGATTACACAGCTGGTAATTAGTAATTACTATTATGGGCGTTATTGTCGCTAATTATAGGCGGTGGCTCTGTGACTGTCCTCAGGTCCCCAGATGGGGGAAACGGGATCCTTCCTGATGCTCGGGGAGTCCTTGGACCTAGCAGGTTGGGGCCTCTGGAATAGGGAACTAGAGGATGGTGATCGGGTCGGTGTCCAGGGTACAGGTGGCCCAGGTCACCAGCATCACAGCATTCTGGGGGCATGGCCTCTGTTCTGTTGCCCCAAACGGGCCCCAAACGAGGCCGCCACCCAGGTCCCTGGATGAAATTCCTGCCGGGTTCCGCGTGCCCGAACGCAGCAGCAGGGAGTACACGCCTGGCGCCGGCTGCAGCTTAGGAGATGGAGCGCAAAGCGGCCCCGGGAGGCCAGGCAGGTACCCTGGGTGCGCTCCCCACCCGGCCTCCAGGACCAAGCCATTGAGCGCAGCGCAGAAGCGGCCTGCCCGAGAGGTCCAGGGCACAGGGAGGCGAGGAGGACCTTGCCCTCGGCGTCTGCGCCCCAGCCCCACAGGACCCCAGGCAATCCGGAGCCACCCCCCAGCGTGCGCTCTGCCCGGCCGGGTCGCTCGCCGCTCTTCTGGCGGGAGGAGGAGAGGGAAGCCCGGTCCTCGGCCTGGTCGCGGCGCCGCCTCGGGCCGGCGCGCTCCACACAAGTTTACTTCCTGCCTTTGCTCACCTAGTGGACAAACGAGGGGGGTCCAGGCCGCGCTGGCTTCTCCCATCGCCGGGGTGTGGGGGCGGATTGCTTCCCTCCCGGCCGCAGTGGTCCTTTCTCCGAAAAGAAAAGTGGTCCTTTCCCCTCACCCCCAGGAACCGACCATCTGCTTTCCCCCAAGCTAGTGGCTTCCCAGCTGGGGTTGCCCTTTCTCAAAGTTTTCACAATTGGAAAAGCCTGCAGGGTTCGGCCGCTTCCCGCTTCTCCAAGTGCAGCGAGGCCAGCCTAGCCCCTGCCAGATGACCTGTTAATACCTAGTGGGGGCCACGGGGACGCCACGCCCGCGTCGGGGTGTCACGCCACGCCGGTTTAGTGGCACTTCCGCCAAAGATGACCCGGGGAGCCAACGGCAGCCTGGACATCGGAGGAGAGGCCGCTCCCCGCCGGCTGTCATCGCGCTCCCGCCCGCCCCTTCCCCGTCGCCCGAACGGTGGAAAAGCAGGCGCCGAGGTGTTTTTTGTGAGCAAGCAAGACACACCTCGGCTGCGAAACGGCCAGCTGCAGTCCGACAGCTGTAAACCGGCGTCGACAGGTTGTCAGACAGCCCCGGGGGCCGGCGGCGAAGGAGCCCGCGGCCTCCGGGCCCGCACCCGCTGCCCGGCCGCTCGCGCGGCCACCGCGGGCGGAGGTGGCCCGGCCGGCGCTGGGCACCACGTGCTCGCCGGGAGGGGCGGGAGCAGCCGGCGAGGGCGGGCGGGAGGCAGGGAGGGGGCAGGAGGGGAGCCGGGGGCGGGGCCAGCGCTCAAGGGGATGCCAATCAAAGCATCAACTTCAAATTGTGTCTGAAAGCCCCGCCGCTGAGCGGAGGGCGGCCGCCGCAGTCGGCGCGCGATCGCGGATCCGGGCGCAGGCGGGAGCCGGGCGCCAGCGAGCACCCGGCCGAGGAGCAGCCACCGGCCCCCGCCTCCGGGCCGGCCCGAGCGCGCCCGGCCGGCGGCCCGCTCCCCAAACCGCGCCTCCCCCGCCCCCTGCGCTCCCCCCCCCCGCCCCTTTAATACTTGCCCGCCGCCGCCGCCGCCGCCACCGAGTCCGCGGACATGTCCTTCCCGCAGCTGGGCTACCCGCAGTACCTGAGCGCCGCGGGGCCCGGCGCCTACGGCGGCGAGCGCCCGGGAGTGCTGGCCGCGGCTGCCGCGGCCGCCGCCGCCGCCTCGTCGGGCCGGCCCGGGGCGGCGGAGCTGGGCGCGGGCGCGGGCGCGGCCGCCGTCACCTCGGTGCTGGGCATGTACGCGGCGGCCGGCCCGTACGCGGGCGCGCCCAACTACAGCGCCTTCCTGCCCTACGCCGCGGACCTCAGCCTCTTCTCGCAGATGGTGAGTGAGCCTGGCCTGCTCGGCGCCCCGCACGCCGCCCGGGTCCCGGGTCCCGGGTCCCGGGGCGGCGCGGGGCGCAGGAGGCGAGAGCGGGCACCGGATCGGCCCTGCCGGCGGGGCCGAGGAGGTGGTGGCCGCGGGCGCTCAAAGAGGCCGGCCGGGAGCGGCCCCGCCACGGGCCCGAGGAAGCGGGGAGGTGGGAGGCTCGGGCTGCTCAGGGGGTCTCGCTGGGAGTCGGCAGGCCGCGGGAGCAGGCCCGGGGCGCGCGGCCGGCGCTGGAGGTCGGGGCCAATCTCGCCCGGCGCCCCTGGCTTGGTGGCGGCGGGGCGGCTCGGCCCGGTTTGCCCGGACGCCCCTTCCCGTCCCGAGGGCCCCGCTGGCGCGACCGTTTCAGCGTTTGGGCTGAGCCAGGGAGACTCGATTTTCTCCCTCTTTGGCAGGGCTCGTGCAGTTGTATCTGAACCCTTTAAAGCGTAGTAGAGGCGGTCAAAATAAGCCTAACAATGGAGATCGGACGGGCCGAGGGGTCTCTTAGAGGCCTGAGCGCAAATTTTAAATTAAAAAAAAAAAATGAAGGCGAAATAATTGTTGGCATCTGAAACGGTGTTTGCTTTGACTTTCGTAAGTTGCCAAAGTTTTCATTTCATTTGCACTGAAAGAAAAGCACTTTTCTTCCTGCGTTGCATAATGGAGGATTGAAGAGAGCGATGTCCCTGGGCTTAAAATAAATGCTGTCCTCTTAGGCTCCTGCCCCAGTGGGTGTCAGATGGAGAAGTCGGGGGCTGCAAATTTCATGCTCCGCGGGGCCGTTGATCTAAAGGGTCCATTTTCCTAGGTCTGACTGCAAAGTCTGCCTTAAACTTCGGGCTGCTGGGAATGGCTCGCCGGGCGCTCGGGTCGGGGAGGCAGACCCCTCCTGCACTGCTGCCCGCGGGGTCACGCAATTTGCGAGGACCCCCCCCCCCCGCCCACCCACACACCCCCGCCACGTCTCCCCACTCCGAGAAGAAGAGACAGGAAATACATACCCGACAATAGTAAAGGAGCAAAGCGGCCGGTGTGTTTTCCTGTAACTTTTCTTGTAGTTTTGAAAAGAAAGCCTATTTCTCTGAAAGCGGCCCCAGCTGCCTTTCAGATCGCTTGCTATCAAAAAAGATCAGCTCCCATTTTGTTCTGGCGGCCGGGATGGAGGGGGAAGCGTTGAGAGATTTACAAGGTATCCTTTCAAAAAGAATTCCCAGCAGAGACGAGGCCGAAATGTCTTCCTTACAGTTACAACCAAAATAATTAGAAAAGTGCAAAGTACATTTTGCAAAGATTAGGCAAAAACGAAATCTGGCCGGAGAAACCTTGTCTCTGGGCCTCGACCACTGAACTAATTAGTCAAAGAAATCTTCTGCTTTTTGCAACTTTCTCCAGAGTCCCGGGTCCCCCCTCTGCTAACACAACAACTCGACAATTTTTACATGGAGGATTATAATTTTTTTTACAGAAATTTTGAATACAGATGTGTGCCAGTTGGGAAACCCGCGTGCGTTTGTAGGGGAGGGGGGCCTCTATGGTGAGGATCTGCTCCCATTGTAGTGAGGTTGGGAAGGGAGATGCTTGTTTTTTTTTCTCTTTTACGGAGGGGAAACTATATAGAAATCCAACCACCCCGCCCCCAAAGGTAGATGTACGTGTGTGCATGTGTTTCCTCCCGGTCTCCTGATGGTTCCTGGAAAGGAAGACTAAATCGAAACCCAAATTCTAGGTCTAGGTTTCCAAGCCTTTACGGTTGAGGATTTGGAAGTACAAAAGATAAAATTGTGAGTGAATGTCTGTCTGGGCAATTTATGGTAATAATGAGGCCTAATGAGGTTGTTAGAAAGATAAAATGTTATTTACCAAAAAACCTGATGGGATAATTTGACTTGCTGTGTTTTACTACCGATGATAAAACGAATATTGATTGCAAATAAATCACGGCCTCTAAATGCCTTGCAAACAGTTTGTGCTTGCTTGCTCCTGATCAAAGTCAAACTTGAGAGATAAAGTCTCCAAGCAGAGGCCTAGGAAACAGTTCTGCTCCGCGCAGTTGGTGCTCCGGGCCCTCCCGTTAATGTTTTACCGGATAAACCCTCTTTTTGTATTTAAAAAAAACACATGGTGTTTTTGTTATTGTTGTTGATGATGGCCAGGATTAAAATTTTAAATTACCTGTCACCCACTGTAGACCTTTAAGTGCGGGGCGGGCGAGCCATTCTATGCAGGTTAATTTGGGAGCTAAAAGGAGTGTGCTTTCATTTTAAATTGCTGGTGGATTTGGACTCTCAGAAAACCCAGGATGGTTTATTTTGTTTGACCCCCTCAGGGTCAAAGGGAGGGGGCCTGGGCTCTTGGTTCTCTACGTTTGGAGAAGCTGTTTTATCAGCCTGGTTAAAAGGTTTTCCCCTCTAGCGAGTGTGAGATAAACTTGGACACCCGGGCTTCTGGAGTTGTTTTGGGAGGTGGGGCTGGGGGCCCTGCGGGCGGCCTAGGGAAATCCTAGGGGCTGCGGCTCCCGCTGTGGTCTTCTAGAGATTCTAGGATTCTGTAACTTTTCTTGAGTGACAAAAATATCTCCATGATTGGTGGAAGGGCAGTTTCTGGAGGCAGCTTGTGGTCTGACCCCCTCTTCCAACCCGGGCGGTGCATTAGGACCAAGCTTCCTATTCTGGTGCCGGCTGGAGCGTCTGCCTCCCACTTTCCCAGTTTTGGGGACTCATCTCCCTCTCTCTCTCTCTGTCTCTTCCCCCTGCTTTCTCTCTACTCCCTCGCTGGGCCTTGTGGCTGCAGGGTTCACAGTATGAGCTCAAGGACAACCCCGGGGTGCACCCCGCCACCTTCGCCGCCCACACGGCGCCGGCCTATTACCCCTACGGGCAGTTCCAGTACGGGGATCCCGGGCGGCCCAAGAACGCCACGCGCGAGAGCACCAGCACGCTCAAGGCCTGGCTCAACGAGCACCGCAAGAACCCCTACCCCACCAAGGGCGAGAAGATCATGCTGGCCATCATCACCAAGATGACCCTCACGCAGGTCTCCACCTGGTTCGCCAACGCGCGCCGGCGCCTCAAGAAGGAGAACAAGGTGACGTGGGGCGCGCGCAGCAAGGACCAGGAGGACGGCGCTCTCTTCGGAAGCGATACCGAGGGGGACCCTGAGAAGGTCGAGGACGACGAGGAGATCGACCTGGAGAGCATCGACATCGACAAGATCGACGAGCACGACGGCGACCAGAGCAACGAGGATGACGAGGACAAAGCCGAGGCACCGCGCGCGCCCGCCCCGCCCGCCGCCCTCGCCCGGGACCAGGGCTCGCCGCTGGCGGCCGCCGACACGTTCAAGCCCCAAGGCTCCCCCCTGGGCCTGGCCAAGGAGGTCCCGGAGCCCGGCAGCACGCGCCTGCTGAGTCCGGGCGCCGCGGCGGGCGGCCTGCAGGGCGCGCCGCACAGCAAGCCCAAGATCTGGTCTCTGGCCGAGACGGCCACCAGCCCCGACGGCGCGCCCAAGGCCTCGCCGCCTCCCGCCGGCCATGCGGGCGCGCACGGGCCCCCCGCGGGCGCGCCGCTTCAACACCCGGCCTTCCTGCCCAGCCACGGACTGTACACCTGCCACATCGGCAAGTTCTCCAACTGGACCAACGGCGCGTTCCTCACGCAGGGCTCGCTGCTCAATGTGCGCTCCTTCCTGGGCGTTGGCGCGCCCCACGGCCCGCACCTGTCCGCGCCGCCGCCGCCGCCGCCGCAGCCGCCCGTCACCGTGGCCGCGGGGGTGCTCCACGGCGACAAGGCCTCGTCCCGCAGCAGCCCCTCGCTCCCAGGTACAGCGCCCCGGGACGTCCGCCCTGCCCCAGGCCGGTAATCCGGAGCCCGGGCGATGCTGGGGATGGAGGGGAGCACTGGCCCCGGAGGGTGCGAGGCGGTGAGCGCTGAGCTCGGGGTTGAGCAGTAATCCCTGCCTGAATTCAAGGAGCGAGGCCACGGCCCTCTGGCTCTCCCGAGAAAGCTGAGCTCTACCCGCTGGCCTGTCCCGGGGGAGGCGGGGAGGTTTCCCTGGAGACACTTCCCAGCGACGGGGCGGGGGGCGGGGAGGAGGCCTGTGCCCCTCTGCGGCACCCCTTCCCCGCACTGTCTCTCGGCCCTAACGCTCTGCCTCTTCCCCTCCCTCGCAGAGAGAGACCTCATCCCCAGGCCGGACTCGCCGGCACAGCAGTTAAAGTCGCCCTTCCAGCCCGTGCGCGACAAGTGAGTGCCGTTGGTGTTTACCTCTGGGTAGGGGCGAGGGGGATTCGGGGGCCGGAGGCTGAGCAGTGGCAGGCGGCAGAGGGGTCGCGCAGGTAGCGTGGACGGGGCGCTGCCCACCAGCCGGGCGCCCGGGCCAGCGTAGTGCGCCCCCGTTTCTCCCGAGCCGGGAGCCTCGCGGGGCAGGTCACCCCGCCCCCCAGGCGCTTGGCTGGCAGCACCGGCCATGCTGGGTCCCAGCTTCCATCCACTGACAGCGCTGTGTTCTTGTCTTGCTGTGTTTCCCCTGCAGCTCGCTGGCCCCGCAGGAGGGGACGCCGAGGATCCTAGCAGCCCTCCCATCAGCCTGATCCAGGGTCTTCTTTTACTTTTGCGGGGGGAGGGGGGGAGAAGTTCGGGAGGGAGGGGGTGAGGGAGGAATCAAGACAAATATCTCAAACTGGTGTAAAGGGCAAATCTGGCAACGAAGTCAAGGACTCCCATCCATCGCTTTCTGCAGAAAGGGGCTCGTCCGGCCCGAGCTCGCGTCCGGGCAGCCCGGCCTCTGCCCGCCGCCCCGGGTGGCCGTCACCGTGCTCCGGGCGATTATCAGTTCGGTAAATGCCCCCATGTGCTTCTGTCTTTCTTTCTTTCTTTTTTTTATCCTTCTGTATATAGAGTGATTTCAGATTGTAAATAGCGCGTCAGCGAACCTGTCTAAATCATATATTTTTGTCTAATAAACTAAATGAAATGATGGCCACTGCTCCTGCTGCTGTGTGTGGCTGGGCGTCGCTGGGGGCGTCCTCAATCTTGGAATCAGGAATCCTGGCATCCTGGCAGGGCTCTAGTGTCTGTGGCTGGGGAGAGAAGCTCCGGGGGAGTTTCCACCCCAAAGGCCGGTGCTTCTCAGTCTCCTGATTGTTGTTGCATTCGTTAATGTCACCAGGGCAATCCTTGTTGGCAGTTCAGTTCTTTCCAACTCTTACACATTTATCTGGACACGCCCTTCTCAGGACATAAATGAGTTCGATTTTAGGCAGTTTATAAAACGATTTTTTGAAGTGGGCAACGATGGGGGTAAAGTGAAAAGAATTTCCAATCCTCTCCCCAAAGGAGAACTTCGTATTTGAAATCAGTTTATAACCAGTTGTCTCAGTGGTGCATCGTGGCGTCGGGGCGTTTCACAGGTAGAATGAGGACATAATGGAGTATGAAATTTTGCTTTCAGTGTATTTTTTAGTTATTTGGCTAAATCACACGTGGAGAAATTGGATTTTTTTTTTTTTAACTCTCCTGCCAGGGATGCAGCTTCGTGGTTCTCTGGGCGTGTGAGCGACGGGGCTGCAGTAGTGTGTGTGGGTGACAAAGAGGGGAGCGGGCTTCGGTCTCCCAGGGACGCCCCTTTAAGCTCATGCGCCCTGCACTGGGCCCACCCAGGGAGCCGAGGAGCCAATAAGGCCCAGATGGCCGCTGGGCCGGGAGGCAGCTGGAGTGATGGTAGGGAACAATGCAGAAGGAGCCGGCCCGGAGCCTCGGGGACCGCACTGGTCAGGGCTCCGGGCCGTGGGGCGTGCGGAGCGAGATGCGCAGCCTGCACTTCCAGAGGGTGCAGGACCCCTGAATTGGTGAAAACCGCGAAAGCAGACGTTTGTAAAACTGGCAGTGAGGATGGGGGCTGCGGAGGTACCCGGCCCAGTGGGGAGGAGGCCGAGTCCCCGGTGTCGGACAGGACCTCCCCCACCCCGAGCCGAGCCCCAGATTCGCCCTCGAGACCCTCGGGACCCGCTGTCCCGGGGCCGCTCGCGGCGGCGAGGGACGCGGCTGCGGGAGGGGAAAGCCGGGCGCGGCCGGCTGCCCCTGGCTCCTCTGCGGCGAGGAAAGGGGCGCTCGTGCCGAGAACCAGCGGGCGCCACCCACCGGACCGCCGCCCCCTGCGCCCGCGTCCTTCTCCAGCGCCTCCCCCCGCCGCCATCGGTCTAGACGAAAAGGTCCCCGCTTGCCGCCCCCGAGGCCGGAGGGAGCGCGAAGGGGCGGCCGCGGCAAGCGTGGCCCGACGGCACGTCGGGGTGCGCGGGTGCGGAGCGTGGAGCCGCTGGAGAGCCGGGCCGCGGAGCCGAGCCGAGGGCCGGCTGGCGGGCGGCGGCCGCGGTGGAGCCGCTTCCAGTCCGAACGGACGTGCTCGAGGCGCCCTCTATGGGCCGCAAGCAGAATAGGGCCCCGGTGGAGGCGTCAGTCTCGCTCCTGGGGTAGGGCCCCAAATCTGGGGGTCCTTGGCTTTGGGGATGCTGCGGACGCGAGCCTCGAATTATGTTGGAGAGGCTTTCTCTGTGTTCTAGAGTGCCACCCACTTGTTTGAAATTGGGGGTGTGTGTTGCTGGGCCTACTGCGTAGGCTGCTGGCATATGGGGAGAGGGGCGAGGACCAGGCCCGGCTCTGGCTCCGGGTGTTCGCGCTGTCCCCAGGGGCCCTGGCCGATTCAGCGAGGAGCTCCTGGCCTGTCCTCGATGCTAGGACTGCAGGGGACAGTGCGGCCCTCCGCTCCCCATTCCAGAGCTTTGGAACAGAACCCTGGGCCCCGCCCTGATCTCTGGGACCCGACGGCTCCCGCGTTCTTGGGAGAGTGCGCGGCGACAGACCTTTGAGGAGCGGTGCTCGGGTCCTCTGATGAGGGAAGTGCGTTCTTGGCCCACAGACAAGCTGTTCTGGCGGCCAATTCGTTCTGGGAAACCCCTTCTGAGCTACTGCAGGAAGCAGCAGGTGGGATTCAGGTGGGCTATGGATTCCTCTGCCCCTGGCCCAGTTCCACTGTCTTTACCCCTAACCCCCCAGAATCAAATAGGATGGTCCATGCAGGTGTTTCTGCTTTCAACCCATATTTCCATTCTTTCTTTCTGTCCAGTACATTTGGGACCCCTGGATGCTGCCGCCCAGGTGGCTGAGCCAGCAGGGGGGTCCGAGGCCTCAGAACCCTGTGGCCTGGAAGTCGTGAAGGGTCCCTGCCCCCCTCCTGGGGACCAAAGCTTCACTGCAAAGAAATCAGATTGCCAGCCTCAGAATGATTTTCCTCCATTGAAGAGCTAGACATGAATTTTTAATTGAGCATTGAAAAGCATTTCTGTCCTTTGTGTGCTATTTGTTTACATCTTTCCCAACCACTGCAGCCACCTAAGGGTGTGCACGCCTAGGGGTGATGAGCCCACTGCTTCAGCACCTGAAATATCTGGGAGTGGACATAGAAACCCCCTTTTCTTTAAAGCCAAAGTGGAAGCTCTTCTGGAACTTTCAGTGTGTACAGAGGTGCTCTCTCCCACCTTCCCCTACCCGTACCCAGCACAATTTCAGAGGGTGGCAGTAGTCCTGTAAGGAGGAGACTAAACCTGAAAATGGGTAAGGGTGAGGGATGTCCACTGGATTAATGTTGGCAACTTGGCCTCCCTCCTCCTCAGGGACCAGGTTCCAATAGAAAGGACACCCTGTGTCCAGGACAGTAGACTTCTGTCTTTATTGGGTCTTATTTTTGGAGAGAGGGTAAAGAGGAAATCCGATTTGGAGACCTCCTCTCTGCTCCTGCTCAGGCCTGCAGAGGTGACAGGGAGATGGTCCAGGTGTGGTTTTTCTAGACCAGCACCTCCCCTCAGACATTGCTGGTCTGAGGACTTGGCGAGTGGGTGCAGGCCCCATCCCAATCGGTGACCCGCTGGTCTCTGAAATCTCACTGCTCCCACCCTCCTTCCCTCCCTCCCCCGATCAATTATATTCACCAGCACATTTATCTCGCCTGCAATATGGAGAATTCATATTCATATCTCGGTTTTAGTGGCCTGACACTGATTAATGTAATACTCGCCGTGACTCCGAAGGGCTGCCACCCGATGAATCATGCCCTATAAAGTTTCAGTCGTCCTTGTAGATGGGACTGCCAGGGAGCTAGGAAGCCAGAGAAGGAGGGAGGGAGGGGGAAAGGAGAGAGAGAGGTCAGGGTGGGCGCACACCTGTGGTACCCTAGGCTGGGCGCTGGTCCTCTCCCCTGGGGCGGAGGCCTTAGCAGGGCCCTGGCCCCTCTGCCCGAACCCCCCTCCTAAGCCGAGGACTCTTTCTGGTCCTCCGGCCCTGGGGTTTCCTTCCCTCCCTGATGGTGCCTGCAGGCCCGGGGTTGCCAGGTGGCCGAGGCAGGGTCAGGCTGGGGCTGAGGCTGCCGGGTGACTGCTCAGGTTTATGGGGAGATTGGAGCCCAGAACGCTGTCCTGAAAGTGGTGCGGGAATTGTGCCCGTGGGAATGGGATTTTGCCCCTGGGGCATTCAAGTTGGAGGTCAGAAAGGAGGGAAGGAAGCTAAGCCCAGAGAGGGTTGCTGGTGGGGGGTGGCTTGGCACAGGTTTGGGGTACACAGGCCGTAGGGGCTTGGGAAGCCTGCCCGGCCTCCAGCGGTCTCTGCTCCCTGCCTGGGCTGCCCGGGCCGCATTGCAGGGCCCAGCACTGGGGCATGAGTCAGTCAGTCAGGCTCTCAGGCCTCCCAGGGACCGGAGAGACGAAGCTTTGGGTACCTGACACTGAGCACGCGCCCTGTGCCTTGTGGTCCCTCGACTTGCCTGGCCCTGGGGAGCTTCCTGTCTCATCTCTCTGGCCTCAACTGGAGGATGCAGCTCCAGGTGGGGGGGGTCAGCGGGCGAGGGTTGGTCCTGGGGTGGCGAATCCAGGGTTGGGTGGGCCAGGAGGTAGAACAAGGAGGTAGAGGGGTGCACTCTAGGGGTAGTGACAGTGCCCAGCCACCTCAGGGGGTCCCCTGAACTGGCGTGAAAGGAGCAGGGCCCCCAGGAAAGGTTTCCTGGGCTGCGCCTGTCCACCCAGGGGCATGGGGTGACTGGTCCCTCCAAGTAAAAAGCCCCGCAGCCATCCCCTCTCAGCTCTGCTGGGGACAGAGAGCCTGCAGGTCTGCCCCAGCGCCCCTCGGAGCCAGTGGCCCTAATTATAGCTCCGAGCTGAGAGGCCTCAGAAGGTCATCCCACGGGGACTGCTGGCTGCCTTTGTGCTCCAGCTACTGAAGCTGGATGCACACCCCTCCCTCCCAATACAGACGTCTGAAAATGGGCCCTCTTGGGGCAGCATAGCGGGGACGGACGGAGGGGACCCGGTGGCACGGGGACCACAGGGCCTGGGGCCACAGTGCTTTCAGAGGCTCATGAAAATATTTAATTTCTTTTCAAATGAAAAGAAGTTTCTTTTAGGTCGAGGAAAACGTGTCAATAGACTCTATCAGTATATTCATTCATCTTTGTATCACGCAGCCTTAACATTTCTTTCTTATCATTTGTTTTCAGTGGAGGAGAAGACCCAGGGCCCATGCAAGTCACCCGGGTGGCACAGGTTGGGGAGGCCCCTGGAGTGGCTGGAAATTCTGGAACTGTCTTCAGTGGGAGGTCAGAGAAGGTGGTGGCCCTGAGCCCAGCAGGGGAGCGGGCAGCGCAGCGGGGACTCGGGGAGGGCCCTCGGGGTGCTCAGGCGTGGTGGACGCCCCTACCCGCCCCCGCCAGCATCCCCCGCCGGCCCGGGTGGGGCGCAAGTGCAGCTCTTCCTGCGGGCCGCTGTTCGGTTTCTGCAGACGCCGCGGGTGTCTCTGATCCCCTAATCCATTTACCCAGAGGCCTGAGCACCGGCGGAATGCGGGGACACAATGGCCCGGCTGCACCAGGGGGCCGGCGCACCCACCTACTCCCGCCCCGCCGTCCCCATTGTCTGTCCGCGGTCCGCGGGGTCCTGGGCTGGGGGCAGAGCGCAGCGGTGGGAATAACTCCGAGACGGTTTACATCCTCGAAACCGAAGGGCATTTTTTCTTAATTCCTTCTACTTGAAACTGCCCTTTCGAGTGGGGAAGATGCTGTCCGGGTTTCTCCGCGGGGGCGGAGTGCAGGCACTCCGAGGAGGGGGCCCCGGCGGGCGGGGAAGGTCAGGGGGCGACTGCAAACAGGGAGCAATGCGGGTTGGTCACTTGCAGTCTTTCCTCCGCGTGTCTTTTCCCGTTTGCTTGTTTGTCGCTGCTGTAGCTTTGCTCGTTACTGAATTTTAAACGTATGGTTAATTGCCGGCTCCTCGGGTAGCTGCGGCAATGTCTGAAAATATTAAATACATCTGCGAGACGGTGGGCAAGAGAAATTAAAAAGGTGCTGGCTGCAGTGAATGTTAAAAAGATCTCACAATGAAGTGATTAACATTTTTATGAATAAAATTAATCACGCATTAACTCTGCGGGCACAGTACATCTGAAAGCCAAATGTGGCCCAGGAAGCCCCTTTCTTACACCCAGGAACTTTGGAGGCCTCCTGGGCCCTCAGCAAACATCCAACCATTAGGAATTTCAAGCTATTTATGAGAGGATGTGTCAATAACAGCTATCTGAATTTGAGGCAAGGAAAAGAAAACCTCCAAGAATACCACCACCGCTAGCACAGGTAGGGCAAAATTTAAAAAGCAACCACCATTTTTTTTTTTTTTTTTTTTCCCTCTCCTTTGGCAAACCCTCAGTCAAAACCAGCCATTTCCATGCTCGGATGTGCTCCTGGGATTGTGTGGACCTGGATCCAGGAGGGCAGCAGGCAGCAATGGGGGAGGAGGAAGCCGAGTCCCAGAGCCTGGGAGGGCTGCTTTCCCCTGCCCTTGTCCGGGGCCCAGGGTTCTGGGGAAGTGGATCGGAGTGGAGGGCGGGCCTCCACATTATTAAAATTTCCAGTCTTGCAGATAATCAACTGCGATTTCTCCTCTCCCTGACTCTCCTCTCCCTCCTTTCTAATCTCTTGCCACTGTGGTTTTGGGATTATTCCAGCAGGCTGTACAAAGGGAAGCAAAGGCATCTGAAGTGTCACTCTACAGCTGTGGCAAAGGAACAGCATTGCCATTTTGTTGATGCTCCCAGTTCATGTGCGCAGCAGAAGGTGGAATCAAAGCAGCGCGTCTCCTCAGTTCTGCACGTTATTTTTCCCCACTGTGGCAAACCTCTCCGAGCTCCGCGAACCAGGAAAACCACGGTCCCTGTTTGAGTTGATATATTAATATTTACTGAGGATTTGCAAGGTCGGGGCTAAATGTCAGCAGATTGCTGGGGCAGTCCTGTGGGGAATAATTAAACAAATCTCACAGCAGTTCATCCTCCTAACATCTTTATTAATCTTTTTTTTTTTTTTTTTCTCTCTTCCCCTCCTGAAAGAGTACATTGAAATATTGCTTTTGCAACCTTAGAGAAGATTCAGAATAAGTAATAGTAAAATACTGTGCTGGCGATGTTTGCTTTGGAGGGTCTCTGGACCCTTCCCTGGCAGGTGATTGAGGGCAGGGAGGCGCTGATGGGTGAATTACCGCTGAGCAGTTGTGATTTTCACCTGCCCTTCCAACACATTTATCCTGACCAATTTGCCGGACACAGTCCTACCGCTTCCGTGATTCGATCCGAACCCCGGCTATGCCGTGTAGTCCGCTGTGCAGAGCGAGGGGGCGGCCGGCCGCTGCTTCTGGGTGTCTGCCTTCTTTAGTGTGATTATAGGTTACACTTAGAACAAGTTGGACAATTGTCTTTAATAAGCTTCATAATTAGTGTCGGGATGCCTCATTACAAGTCATAGCCTGTAGCAGTCCTGGGCCAAACAGCCCTCTGCAATCTGATTTATTTTTTATCAGGCAGCAGGAGCTGTCTGGAGTTTTTGTTTGTATAATGGGGGACTGCATCAGGCCCCCAGTGTAAAAATACCACCAGGAAATTAATTGCTTCTGTGTGGATTCACCGCAGATGTGTCCTGTTGATCAGAATGGTATATTTTTGACTTTGCTGTCCTGCGGTGAGTTGTAAAAAAAATAAAATGAAAGCCAGCAATGCAAACATATTAGCATCAATATAGATTCAGTATGGCATAATTGAAAACATGGGGTTTCAGGGGAAGATGTGCAGGGAAAGTTCAAGTTTCTAGTAAGATTGTTTTCCTTCCTGTTCTCTTTCACAGTTTTTTTTTTTTTTTTTTGATTATATATGAATGGATGTATGTATTGCTCCTAAGTGGAACCATCTCTGGGCAGACATGTGGCTGGAATGTCAGCTGGTTTCTGGCTGAAAGATCTTCTTACAATAACATAAGCCCTATTGGAGTGGCTGATCCCCTGCCCCGAGCCTGACACCAGGGCCCCTGTTTGAGGTCCATGGTTTGACGCTGTTACAATGGTGCCAGGGAGAGTCTGGGCCGCTCATCTTGGCTGCAACCTGAAGGGGCCTCAGGTGGCTCTGGGTGGCTCGGCCTCGTGTGTGCTCCGCTTTTGCATGTGTGTGCACTTCACGTGTGACTAAGCCATGTGGACAAATCTTTCTCATATGCTCTCTGCGCTGCTCCCTGGGCTCAGATATAAATAAATACTTTTTCGTCAGACCACTTGATCCCCCTACATTCTGATGAATTTGCAAATGAGTCCTCCAACTTAGAACATTTTAAAGATATTTTCACGCTGACTTGTCCCTGAATTAGAATTTGTCACTTGCGTGTTTTATTCTTGGCACTGGACTGTCCGTTGCTGGCGAGTCTATGTGGCTTACCACGGCTAGGGTGGAAGTGTAGTTCCTCACGTCCCTTTGATTTTTCTAGAGGAGTTCCATGAGCTTCGTTTTCCCATTCCTCCTTTTTGAGGCTGTTTGAGGTCAGGACTCTGGTTTTCGTGCTCAGCACTGTATTGGGATGGAGTTGGTCAATTTAACCTCAGCTAACTCAACAGACTACACCTTATTTATGGAAAAACAAAAGCAGAAATGAACGCTGAATGTGATGTCATGATAAAGATCATGAGACATTGAGAACTGGGCAGGAAAATAAATACGTTTCTTATACAGAAAAACAGATTGCTCTGATCTGGGCTCCTGTGGATGCAGCAGGTGCTTCTGCAGAGGCAGCGAGAATCATGACCACTAGAACCTCTCAGCTCGGGTTTGCAGGGCCCTGTCCATGGGAGGGTTCTAGTGGTCACGCTTGGAATTCCACATCCCGCTGATTACAATGGTCTCATCGGCAGCAAATGCTTATAGGTAGGTGTGGCATCCCTGAAGGAGAGGCACGTGGACCCCTTGCTTGTTCTCCGTGAGAACACAGGGGGCGAGGCCTGGGGGGCATCACCTCCTGGTTTCCAGGTAAAGCCCCGGCGGCTGTGCGGTGATCTGATGGGTGAACTTGGGGAGCAGAGGCAGTGGGGTCAAGAGGAGGTGCCCAGGGTGGGGTGTGTGTGAGAGAGACAGACAGGCAGAGACAGAGAGAGAGGTTGAGAGACAAATAAGGAGAGATGGAGATCCAGAACCGCGTGTCTCCTGCTGGGTAACCTACCCTCCTCCATCCTCTTTCCCAGATACCTCTCACCCCCTTCCCACGGAGAACGGCGCAGCAGGACCCTTAGGGAAACGTGTTCAAAATGCATGTTCCCTAGCAGCCCTTTCCGCATTCCCATTTCAGCAGGTGTGGGGGGCCACGTCTTCTGCATTTTAAATCAGGGTCATTCTGAAGCCCAGGTGGAGCCCACACTTGGAGAAACACCCCGTGGATCCCAGGATGCATTGAATTCCCTCCTGTTAAGGAATCAGCTGGCAAGGGGCTTGAGTGTCACCCTTCCTGGTTCATTAACCCTTGAGCTGAGTGTGGGACTGGAAGGTTCTAAGCACTGCAGAACCAAACAAATTCATCTTTGGCGGTGAGAGTCGTCCATGCTCTCTGCAGAGCTGGGACCCCCAGGCCATCGTGTGGTGCAAGCTCTGCCTCTGCACAGGCCCTGGGGGGCCGCACCAGTCACTACAAGCACCAGCCTGTGGCTGTGCCAAGCTGCACGGGGACAGCAGATCTTCCCTGACATCCTGCTGCATCCGTGGCCGGCAGGGCCATTTATCAACTCCCCACAGTAAACAAGGAAATGATACAATGTTGCCGGTCCCCCTTTAATGGCGGGACCTTAAGTGCATGGTGGGTCCCATATTCGTCATGTGATAGCAGCAGCATCTCCAGACCCTTCATCCCGAGGATCTCCCCTCCATTCCAGGGTCGCCGATTCTCCATGCATGTCGTTAACCTTTACGTGCGCACTGTGTTTTCTCTTTTTACCCTTCACGCAGTTGAGAGTCAAAAAGTAGATGACACTTGCTCCGGGCGTAGCTGAAAGGATGCAGGCGTGAGAGCTTCTCCTCCGATGAACAACCAGGCTAAGGATAAGCTGTTGTTGGAGGCCCCTCTGGTTCCAGGAGTGATGAACCGCTGTGGGCGGCACCACCTGAGTTCCATGGGAGAGCTGGGTGCTGCCCACAGCTGACCTCCACCCTCAGGGCCAGGAAGCCAAGTGCAGGACCCCTTCCAGGGAAAGAGCCTTAAATCCCCAGCACCCGCTTGCCTCCTTGCTTTCCCTCCCCTCTTCGCCCACACTTAAAAATAAAGATAGGAAAGAATTTCTTAGCCGAGTTTGAAACCAGCCTCATCTTTAAGGAGTAAAGTTATTTTCTCTTGGCAATGACTTCTTCCCGTTTCTAAGAAGGAAAAAAAATATTTAAACCATAAGAAAGACCCCAGACTTCCCCAGACATCAAATATCTGTTAAAAAACAAACATCATTTTGATAAGCTAAGTATATACGGATCAGAAACATGTGGCTTTGGTTTTCCTTAGAAAGCTTACTTTGAACCCCAAATATTTTTAGAAAGTTTGAGGTGTTCAAATGCTGTGCATTTGGGAACACCCAGCCATAATTTTAAGGGGATGGGTTCAATACACATGTTTCTGATCTATTTACAATGATCAGAGTCAACTGCTCATTTTGAATAGCTTTTGATGTGCAAGCATCCCTCTGGGGCTTTAAAAACCATCCTGCAGTGTCTCTTCCCTCTGACAGCAGAAGGGTCTGTCTTCCCAGAGTTACACGACCATCTCGGCCCTCACTCTGCAGGTCACTTCAGGTCTTCAGCTGCTAAGTCTCAGGGAGTATCCAACTCAAAACAATGCCTTTCCCATGTTAGGAACATGTTGTCTTGGAAGAAGTGAGGAAACATCAGGGCAGCTTGCTGTCACTGCTGACCCCTTAGGGGTGACCGTCCTCCATGGTTCAGGTACAGGAAGATGCTCTCTGGACGGTCCACTGGTGGATGGAATTTTGTCGACGT
Source organism: Balaenoptera acutorostrata (assembly GCF_949987535.1). Lineage (NCBI taxonomy): Eukaryota > Metazoa > Chordata > Mammalia > Artiodactyla > Balaenopteridae > Balaenoptera > Balaenoptera acutorostrata. Next base: position 5,730,894 of record NC_080065.1, read on the forward strand.
AACTTTCATTTTGGTGAGCAAGGAATCAGTGCTGGGGCCACAGGCGATGGTCAAAGCAGCTCATGTTGGGGTAGTTAGAACCTATCTCCCCATCGCGCAGCCTTGAGGATCTGCTTGCTGCCTTCAGGGTGCCCTCCCATCTGTGTGTGAACCACATGCACATACGTAGGCAGAGTGAGAGAACGTGGTGGGTTTGACATGAGAACTCCCGGATACATTGTCATCTTGGGCCCGAATTAGGATAATCATAATTCCTGACATTTGGTGAACAATTGCTGGCTGCCAGGCGCTGTGTGTAGTTTACGCGTGGTAACAGATTTAATCCCCCGACAATGCAGTGAGGGGGGAGTTACTCTTTGCTTAATTTTAGGGGCCCGGGAACTGGGGTAAGGGACCGCCCCAGAAGCCCAGGGTTCTCACCACGCTTGGCCTGCTGGAACAGTCTAGAACAGGAGAAGCTTCCAGGCTCCTTCCGTGCCTCCCCACCACCCGCCAGCTGGGCGGCTGCCTCTCTGAGGTTTTAGGGCTGTGGGAGCCCCTCTTTTGGAAATTGTCGCATGATGCGTGCTGCCGTCTGGTAGAACGTCCCCGTCCCATCATGGACCTCTGTCGCCCCCCAGATCCTCCTCTCACCCCTGGGGGTGGAGCCGCTCCATCCCAAAGCCAATGTATTTTAGAATATGGTTGTCATTTTTCTGTCATCAGGAGGCGATGCTATTTTTTCTTAATGTCTTTTTATGCCCAAATAGGACAAGCTGGCATATCATTTCCCACACTCTGATGGTGGGAAGCATACACTGGTTTTCCATGGATACAGCCATTTGTGTTCTGCGTAAACCAGGGTGCCTGTGGTTCTAAAGAATTTGGGTGCAATCCGTCCTCCTGGATGTCCTGGCTGCCTCCCCCCGAGAGCACAAATCCTGTCCTCCTCCTCCATGCTCCCCATTCCCCATCTCTTTGTCTCCCCAAACTTCTGGGGGCTCTTACACACCAGGAAGGGCATCCCTGAAGGGCCGCCGACTGGTTGCAAGGCCTGGTGGGGCCAGAGGGGTGCAGAAAGGCTGGAGGCATGAGTCCCTCCATTCCCAAGAGGGGGAGGTGATGTCACAGCCCACCCTGGAGATTGTCACCCACCCCGGAGATTGTCACCCACCCCCCATGACTGTAACTTACAGTCCATGATGTGAGGGATCCAGCAACCTTTCTAAACTGTACCTCAATTTTAGGTGTTTATAGTTCAGGAAATGAAGTGTGCATGTCGTGTGTGTGTGAGTGTGCCTCTGTGTGTGTGTGCGTGTGCACGTGTGGAGGGGTGGCATGGGGAAGGTGCAGATTAGGAGAGAAGGGTCAGCCTTGCCAACAACACAGTCACTGAAACCCAGAAACTCTTCCTTGACCTCCATCATCTGGGGCAGAGCTGTGTTTACCTGGAGAACGTTTCACATCCCCAGCTTGATTTGTCTCATATTCATAGACTCGTGGACTCTATCAGGCACAAAAAGCCTCCATTTACAGGTAGAAGAATGGGTCCCACAAGGTGAAGTGAACTTTCTAAGGACCCACAAGTGGATGGAGAGAAGGAAGGAGATTCCAGTGAGGGGACCACGGTGGCCAGTGTGAGCCCACCCTGAGCCTGGTTCTGGAGGATGCTGAGAGGGGAAGAAGCAGGAGGTAATGCAGAGGCGGAGAGCAGGGGGCGTGGGGACCTGGGTGCAGGCTGCTGCCTTCAGGCCACAGGGCTTCGCGCGCTCACTCCAGCTCACTCCAGGTTCGGCTTCTGCCCCAAACGGATGGCCTCCTCCTCCTCCTTTCTGAGGTCGGCCTTTGTCTCGGAACTCTGGAATAGCCCGGCCGGTGGTCCTCGCTGCAGCTGGGAGGGTGCCAGCGCGGCTGCGTGTCTGGGCTCCCGGCCTCCCCACCCCGCCTCCTGGCCCGGCCTCGAGGCTGCTGTTACAACCATCGCCAGGGGCCGGATCCAGGCAACACGGTCTTGCTGCTCTTTGCATGGGAGTGGCTCCACTCCCCTAAAATAGCGAGACTCTAGAAGGTTCTCACTCAGAGAGAAGTTACCGGGATCTGCTGAAATTCACCAGCTAAGAGCGATGACTTTGTTTCTGGATCGATCCCAGGCTTCCTGTCTACGTGTGTCCCATGCGCTCCCTCCTGCAAGAGAAGCCTGTGCCTGGCCTTCAGCGACCTCGCTTTCCCTCTGGACTGAGACCTTCTAAGGGGAGGGGGCCTCCCTGCAGAGCGACCCCTCCCCGTAAGAAGTGGACCCTGACGGTGATGCCGCTACCCGCCTCATCACATCGAGTTGTACGTTGTGCCCAACGGCTTAAGAAGGACGTTCAAGAGCTACCGCGACTTCAGCCACTTCAATTAAATAACACTTAATTTTGGTGGGGGGGGGGGATCGATGGCCAGGAAGGGGATTGGAATGTTCCAGCAGCCAGTTCCAAGGTACTGAAAGGAGACCCTGAGGCAGGCGGCTCCCGCGGGTGCCCTGGGGGCTAGGAGGTTGAGCTCCCGGAGAGGTGTGTGCTGTTGGCGCGTTGAGGACCTCCTTCCCGAGGACGTTTCCTCATCACAGCGTCTGTCTTTAGAATGGGCCACAGGCCGTGCATGCACCGTGCACCCACTTCATGACATCCTCCCCCTAGTATTTGGCTTTCTGGGTCCGTGGCAGAAGAATGCTGGGGGTGTCCCTGCGTCTTAAATACCAGCCCAGGGTTCTGGGGACCGTGCTGGCTGCTTTCCTTCCAGGAGGACTGAGTCCTGCCGTTTTCAGCAGATGTGGCACATTCTATGGTAACTTTCCAAGAGCCTGTGGCGGTTGGCCTTGTTTCTGCTCCGGGGACAGGAAACACACATTAAATGCAATTTGTTACTTGCCTTTCTCCTCTTAGTCCATCAAGAGAGCATTAACCGGCGAGAGAGTGCCGTTCCCCAGGGCCTGGGAGGGGGGTCTTGCGGGAATTCACGGAGATACGGCATCCCTGTGCGTTTTGGGGATTGTTCCCTCTCTGTATCAGATGAAATGCTTCAAAAATAAGCACAACTGGAGACTCTGTTCTGCCAAGTTTGGTTTCAGATCCCTCTGGTTAATGCCATCGGTGAGAACAATTAACCTCTGTATATTTCGGGATACAGGCAGGACCTTGTGGAAATCTTATTTAATTATGTGCTATATTAATGTTATATTGATTATGTTATTGCCTGTAAATCCAGTTGCTTAATAAAGCTACAGTCATTTTGCCATAAAGTTGTGTTTGCAATCGATTAATGGGTGTCTGGGGGCAGACAGCTATGTGCAGGGGCTGTTGGCGCTGAGAAAAATCGTCCCAGGGCTGAAAACCAGAGGGGCCAGCAGAGAACATCAGTTATTTATGTATACATAGGAATGTATGTAAGTATATGTACATAATTGGGTTAAGTCAAAGGAAAAGCATATACCCCAGGGCACTTATTTTTAGCACATGGATCTGGAGAGTTATGAACGGCTGTCTGTATGGTCGAGCTCTCAACGGCACTGAGGCAGCATCTGTACGTGGGGCAGGATAATGTTTGATTTTAAAAATACAAGTAAATGATAACCGCCAATATTGAGACCATGTGAAGGCAGGGGAACAAAGCATACTTTCATTGTTAATCATGCTGACATCCAAGTCGGAGGAGCACATCTCCCCATTCGGAGGAAATGCCATCACCCCTCTGAAGATCACATCTGCCACTAATACCATTCGGCATGTGGTCCGACTTTTATCTCTCTACCAAAATTTCATGTCATGATTTTTACATCTGATGCTAAATTCAGGTCACTACAAAATAAGTACAACTATTTATTTCTTTCTCGTCCTTTGTGATGTGTCCAAGATGTGTGTCCTCATAACAAAATATGAACTGAATATTGAAGTTTTATGAGTATTTTTTAATAATACACCATAGCAAATAGAAACTTAGCCATTCCTCAATTCAGATAGATAATTGATCCTTCCCATAAATGACAGTGCGCTGTCAATCACATAATGATGCTTAAGTAATCTTATTTGGGCCAGGCCGATGGTTCTGTCATGGTTACATGTCTTTGACCATAAGGGTGATGTCTAAGAGTGTGTAATCTTGTGAAGAAGAATGTGATATTACAAGGAAGGGCATGTCAGTGACCAGCCTTCTAACTGTCACAGGAGGACCCCCAAGGACCCAAGTTTTGGATGACTAAGGCTCCCTGACTTCAGCTTTGGCTCTTGTCAGTGGCAAATAACTTTAAACCACAAAGTGGGACCTCCTGATGCATCTTGCTGTGCTCTGGTCTGTGCCCCGTGGGCTCGTTTGCCCGAAGACCCTTAACTCTGAAAGCTTGGTCCACAACTGTCTCAATTGCAGACAGAGGCCATCCCCAGGGGCTCTGCGGGGGTGTCCAGGTTGGATGGTTTCTCAGTCTCCAAATTTCCTTGCTTTGTCACGGTCTGTATCCCAGATAGCAGTTCACTGCCGAGTTCCCAAATGTCCTTATTGGAGAATGAACATTCCACGTTAAATCAAACTCACATCTCCTAGGGTGCTGTCCTTTCAGCTCTGAGGACCACTTGGTGACAGCCAGAGGGCACTTCGAGGTGTGACAAGACGGAAGGAAGGTGCCCTCTCCCTGTGCCCTTCCATGGGCAACACAATCCCATCAGGCATCTGAGTTGGGCTTCGGCCCAGAGTGGCAAGAGGGAGGTGGCATTTGGACTTTATCCTTGGGATCATCTCCAATAAGATGTTTAGCTCACAGGGAACCAAACATCAATTTCGTCAGGATGCTTCCAGACACAAGACCTTCTGCAGACTCGAGCTGCGACCTTAGTTCCAGCCACACCTGGACCTCACCTCACCTGCTGGGAGCCAGCACTCTCTTCCCGCTCTTTCTGCCTCAACAGATGTGCTGTTTGGATGTGTGAAAGGGTCACTGGTGGGGCTTTGTGGTTCTGTGGAAGACACTGAGATGGGCTCCACTGCTGTTGAGTTTGAAAGAGGAAGATGCTGATCTAAAGTAAACGAGTGTGATATCTGAATATTCAGTGACTCCCAGATGTTAGAGTTGAAAAAGGAACAGAAATCTTATCATCAGATCTAACAGACTTAGTCTTCTGCTCAAGGGCACACCCTCCATGACTGCAGTGTGCACACCCCAGGGGTCCTCCTGGCCCCTCTGTGGAGAGCAAGCTCTTCCTGGCCCCCCACCTCCATCCCCGGGAAGATGTTGGCAGCCTCATTCATCTTAACGTGAATTAGAACCAGCTCTAGTATTGTTAAAGACTGAATTGGGTTTTTATATCTCTTGGGGGAAACTGGGAAGAAGACAATCGGGGAGGGGGTCGAGTGTGCACAAGACGACTTGGGGAGCAGAGGCGGAAGACTTGCCGGGCAGAGGCCGAGCCCGTGTCTCCCCAGTTAGAGAGGCTGGTGCACAGGAAGACAGCACAACAACCAGAGTCGTGGTGGCCGCTGTGCTGAGAGCGAGTGATTAGGCCAGGCCCCTGCCGGCCACCTCGGTCTGTTATCACCAAGGCCAGAGTCTTGCACAAAACCATCTGCAATCCTAAAAAGGCAGAGGCAGATCAGCACCTGTCCCTCCTCAGGAAGCCCATGGGGAGGTGCTCTGGTCACCACCGCGTACAGCAAACAGGGAGGCAAGCCGATCCCTTAGCTGGGCTGAGAACCTGGGAGCTGCCCCCGTCTCACAAAATGCAAACAACTGCATTGCAATCACAGGAAGGTACAAAAGGTGTCTACACCTGTCCACACCAAGCAACCCATCATAGAAGGAAGCAAGGACCAACAAAGAAAAGCCTAGACACTCAGAAAGCCAGCAAGCTCATCTTTAAGGGGACTGGTACGAGGTGGGTGTGTTTACCTGGACTGGCCGAGGGGTGTCTGGCATCCTCAGCCAGCAGCCTGAGCCCTGTGCACTTTGGTGAACTCAGCAGGATCCCATTTGCTTGAAATCAGGCACTGGGATTCCTGGTGTCCTCTGTCATGGAAACGTGAACTTCCAGGGGGCCTGGAGATGACCCCACTCACAGGAGCAACCTGGCGTCCATCGTTGAGGGGCGTGAGCCCGTGGGAACACGGCTCTGGGGGGCACCCCAGCACTTCCGAGTTGGAAGAGTGTTGTCCATCGTGGAACCAGCCACGGGATGAACTCACGTGAAAGGAGGTCTTCACGACCTGTCTGTGAACAGCCCACGGGCCAATGGGCTGAGCCCACACTGGTTACCAGCCTTCCAGGCTGGACAGAGAGACACACGCTGCCTTCTGGGGCTTTTTTCATGTTGGCCCAAATGACATGCTCCTGGGGAAAGAGACCCCATTTTTGCTTTTTGAATTGCCATTAAAAATTGCTTAATTTGGAGGGTTGTTTTAAAAGCCTAACTATAAATGTTTTAATGACTAACTTATAAATGCCTAATACGATAGATTGGCAGTCATAACCATGGACTTAATAGGATGGAGCGGAAATGCTCTACTGTCCCTAAGAGAAAGGAAACGCTGACCCTCCACCCCGACCCCGATATCCAGGTCACGGGCATCACAGGGACAGATTCTGTGTGATGGACCCCTGATTTCATCACTGTTAAGACCTGGGGGAGCAGCTGGGGTCTGAAAAACAAGTTCTGTTGTCTCCAAGCAACTGACCTGTCTAAATGCGCGGCAAGGCACTGGCCTCCAAGCATTCATCAAGGTGACTCTGTCTTTGCCCTCCCCTCCGGACCTCGGGCTCTGCCTGTCGGCTCCGCTCTGGGTCCTGCAGAATGGCCTTTCCCCCAAGGCAAGAACACTAAGTTTGACTTTCAACCCTAGAGTGATCCAGGAGCATTTATCTGTTTACGTTAAAGAAGAAAAAGGACATAAGAGTAAGAAGCGTGGGAAGAAGAGTATATGGAAGTATAAGGGGAGACAAGAAGGGTGTAAGGACTTTCCTCAGAGTTTCAGGGAAAGATCTCTGTTCACCACATTATTCATGAGAGTGAAATCTGGAATCAAATTAAAGGTCTCAAAGGAGAAGATTAATTAACCACCACATGGAAAAATATACACACAATATACAAGCCTTAAAAAGCATGTTTCACCTAAAAAGTGATACAAATGAATTTATTTACAAAACAGAAATAAACTCACAGACATAGAAAACAATCTTATGATTACCAGAGGGGAAAGAGGGGGGAGGGAGGGATAAATTTAGGAGACTGGGATTAACATATATACACTACTATATATAAAATAGGTATACAACAAGAACCTACTGTACAGTAGGGAACTATACTCAATATCTTGTAATAACCTATGAGGGAAAATAATTTGAAAAAGAATATATATATGTATAACTAAATCACTTTGCTGTATACTTGAAACTAACACAACATTGTAAATTAAATATATTTCAATAAAAAAATTAAAAAGCAAATTTCAAAAAAAGTTTAAGGATATGAATATGTTTATATCTTAATGCTAAGTGACAAAAGAAGGATACTGCCTGATTTCATCCCAACCCTGGAAAAATATAAATGTAGCCATATTTCTGTACTTATCCACATATACACTAAAAAAGATCCTGGAGAAAAATCCACAAAAATGTTAATTGTGCCTTCCCTATTAAATGGCAAGATACTGTTGACTTATGTTTCTTTTTTACACTAATATGAATTTCTGACTTTTTTTAGTGAGAAAGAAAAGTTTTGTAATGAAAAAATGTAATAATGCAAATATTTTTGAATACATTCCACTTCAAGTTATAAAATTAATTAAACTATGTCTTTGTGAGACATAGACATTCTGGGCTTGTACCCAGAATGCCCTTTAAAATCAGACCTGAGTTCTGCGGTGAGTGTCCCAGTCCATGAATGCAGGTGCAGAAAGAACACATGGAGACCACGTATAGATCACGTGAGGATGCATCAAGGACAGGTAGCACCTCTCATGAGATTCTGGGAAAGTAAAAATAAAGAGCTTCATATTTCGAGTGCTACTTGGTGGTGAAAACCCATCTCCTATAAACGTACTTAGACCTGAAGATGTGCGTCCTGAGGGGCCAACATATATGGACCCCACTGAAGGCATGTCTTGTAGATGGACCTTTGTCCACCTGTAGTGGAATCCTCCCAGTGAAAATGGCTGGTCTTCACTGTCCCCAAACCCAAAATGTGTCAGCGGGCTTATGTCTCAGATAAAAGACCCCAATGGCATTCCTCAGTTCCTAAAATTAAAATTTCAAAAATTAATGTTTTGGCTATGAAATGAATTTTTTAAAAGAGCTTTAGTAAAAGGCTAAGAGGCACAGAATTGCCAGGCAGCTTGGGGGAAGTCTTCCTGCCCTTTATTTATACAACGGGTCCCTGTTCCCTTTAGGCACGAGCACCAGGAATTCCATTAATGTCTATGAAACCGTCATGGCGGCTCCACAAACATGACAGATGGTCCTGGCCTGGGCAGTAACTCCATAGGGCAAAAGACACACCACCACTGACTACCTTAGGACATCACGTTTGATGATAAGTTAATTATAATTTCCTTTTTAAAAAATATATCTTTTTTACTTCTCCCTCATCGCATTCATTCTGGATCCTCTGTGTGATTCTTCTAATTATTGGCACATGTGACTATTTTACACTCAACAATAACAACAAAAAATGGGCTGAAAGATAGAAAGTGCACTGCCATGGGGTTTTGGAGCCCAGGTGGTGGTGTGGCTTTTGTCTGCACTAAGCCAGGCAGCCTGGGGTGATCACTCACCCCTTCTGTGATGTCTTAGATAGGACAAGACCATGGATATCATTTAGTACCATGGAGTTGAACTTGTTTTTCTTTTTTACAAGTACAAAGCACAGACTAACCCATGGCACAAAAATAAAAATGCATGCAGTGCACACTGACGTGTATGCTCACACTCACATTTATCACTCAAAAAGGCTTCGTGAAAATACACTTACCACAGCCTGTGCAACGCACTATTTTCCATCCTCTTCTACTTTTAGATGCTGGTTTCAACCAACTCAGTTTGTGCCATGATCTGCATCCTGGCAAACACCGATGCCTTTACCTCCCAACATGTAAAATGAGGTTAGAGAAAAGCCTCAGTGAGCACACCAGTTCGCACGTTTTCTGCTACAGGGAGATGTTCAACCAGAAGATAAGTTGAGATGCTAGAGACGTTTACTCCCCCTGGTACAGTCCCCTAGCAACCGGGGCCTCCAGCTGCCTGCTCAGCCTCCAGGTTGGGTGGAAGGACAGGAGATGTCCCCTCAAAGTCACAGGAAGCCTTGGAATTTCCAGGGATCCCACGCCTGGGACGTCACCCTTCAAGGAAGACGGATGCTCTCTCCTGACGTCTGGAGTTTTGATAAGCAAGGCCCAGGACAGGTAGGTCCAAGCTGGCCCAGACTGGACCTGAGTTGTGGGGAGGTTGTCATAGAGACCACAAGGTCAGCATCTTGTTCTTGAGCTCCTGGGAGCGTCCAGAGGGCTCTGTGTACCTGTAGGGAGTGAGTGTCGTTGGTGGGGGCAGGTGGGACAGGCGGAGGGGGTGAGACCCAGTGTCTGCCCTCCGTTCCCTTTGTCTGCTGGATCCCACAAGGCTGGTGGGATTAGACATCTTCGGGACACTCAGCAAGAGTTCAGCTCTATTATGATCCTACTTACACCTGGAAATCTAGCCACCCTACCAGAGACGTGTGTGGGGCAAGAAAGGACGCCCTTGGGGTTGTGGCTGCTGGGTTGGACCCCCAAGGCCCGGGGTGGCCACCGTGAGCCACTGATGATGTGTGGGAGCACAGCCCGTGTGTATTCCTCGTGGATTCGCGCTCCACTGACGCGGCCACTTCACCCTCCTCTCTCCTGAAGCCTCAACACCCGTCATCCCCGCCAACCACCTGAGTCAGGCAAGAACCCCCTCAGCCTCCCAACCCAAGCCTGGGACCTCCAGTCGGTTCCCAGGGACCTGTCCCTTCCTGGGAGGAGGAGGAAGCGTCCTTGAGCAAAGGATGGGTGGAGGCTGCCTTCCTCCTGGGGCTCCTGCGCTGCCTTCTATCTAAAGACTTGGCTTTTCCACCAGCGGCTTTTCTTTTCTGTGTTATCAGGTTTATTTGTGTTCTCTCTCTCCTGGATGCTTTTCATCTGCATGCAGATGTGTTCTAATGTCTCCCTTCTGAAACTACAATAAATACCTTGTTGTCTTGATCAACTGTGTCTACATTCGAAACATCTTCCAAAAACTGATGTCACTCAGTGTTCACTTTGCCACCTCCATCCTCTGTCCTGAGTCCCCCAGAATGCGACTGCGTCCCTCCCCTCTCCACCTGGTCTGCTCCCTCCCAGCTCACCGCATCCTCCGGTTTTGAAAATCCAACCGCTGGTGGTCCCTTTCTTTGCCCTTTTCTTCAGTCTCTCTGCACACGGGCCCAGACCACCACCCGAGTGCTGGTAGCTGGAAAGCACTATCCCCTTTGGCTCTGGAATTGCTTACTTTCCTGTTGGCCATCTCTTTCCAGTTGTTTCCACTGGCTCCTCCTGACTGTGGATTCTGGCACAATTCATGGATCATCTTCCTGTCTCATTACACCTCCCCAGGTGACCTCGTCCACTTGATGACTATAAATTGCATCAATGTGCAGATGACTCCAGGTATCTGCCCTGTCGCCTGGCCTCCACATATCTGCCTATTGCCCTCTGCAGGGCTCCGCGTGGGGTGTCTAGTGGGTGTTCCAAACCCGGAGCGTCCAAAGGGAATCACTGATCTCCTCTGTCTCAAACGGCCCCCCACCCTGTCTCCCCTTTGAAATGAAAAGGACACCATCTCCCAGGTGCTCAGCTAAAACCCAAGGGGCTCTCTTTTCTTCACCCCGTCACCTGTCTGTCAGCATGTCCTGCTGGCCCTACTTCCAACCTCTTTCCCGGATCCCACTTCTGGCCCTTTGCTTACCCACTTCTGGCCCTTTGCTTACCCTGGTCCTATCCACTATCGATTCTTACCTGGATCACTGAAAAAGGCATCTGACCTCCTGTCTGGCTACTGGATGTTAAAGGCTGCCAGGGAGGGCTTTTAAAAATGTAAGTCATATCACCTTATTCCCATCTTCGTGAGCTCCCAATGGCTTCACTTGCCAAAAACTAAATAAAACAAAACAACAGACACACACACACACTTTTCACCCTGGTTTACAAGACAGAGCATAAAGTGTTGATCTCATAAGTGGGAGAAAAGCCAACTGTTTACAGCAATAGCTTGCTCAAGCCATCCCCTCAGTCTTGTGTACAGTAATTAATAACTGATATATTTGAACAGTTCGGTTCCCGACTCGCAGGAAGCGTTACAGTCACTTTACCTGAGTCATCACAACTGCCGTACGGAGTAGATGCCATTCTTATTCCCGCTCCACCGACGAGGATGAGGAAACCGAGTGAAGGCAGATTAAGTGACTTGCACAGGTGGTCCGTGTAGAGGTGGGATTCAGTGTTGAACCCACTGCAGGTCAGGGCCCCGGGGAGTGGACGCTGACCTGGAGATGGAGGTGCAGGAAGTGCTCTACAGAGGAGCATCCGTGCAGGGAAAGGGGCAGCCAGCCTCCGGAAGGACGCTCGCAGGGGTGCGGTGAGGGGTCTCGGCTTTGTCCCCTCACTCAGCCAGCCATGGGATCCCCAGAAGGGGTGTGACCTGGGTGACATGCTCTCCAGCCAGGCGATCCCCCGAGAGGCGGGGGCCGAGGCTGTCTGCGGGACTCAGTGACCGGGGGGACGCCCTCCCGTCCTCCTCGGGCATCTGAGCGGCATCACTGTGTCTGCCAGGGATCCCAGGCCGTGGGCCGCAGAGCCTTCCGTGACCCTGTGCTGAGCACACAGGCTCCTTTTAGTGCAGCGTTAGCAGAGAAAGTGCCTGCAGCTGACACAGGCTCCGCTCAGGGGCGGCGGGGCCGCCCCCAGCTCGCTCTGCACAAGTTCGGCATCTGTTTGATAGAGTCATAACCCTTTTCTCCAGAACTGCCTGCCTGGCGCTCACGCTGTCCTGCATTATTAACAGAAACAACTCCATTTTTTTCCTGGGGAAATTTAAGGATTAATAAGGAGAGTTGAAAGGCATGATTAGGTCGTTGGGTAAAGCAACCTTTGCCGGGGGAAATGGGTCCTTCTGCTGATGAGATGGATTTGAGTTTCCTGTGGACATGCCCAAGGCCCTTTCTGTCCGGCTTTCATGGTGAGTTATGTTATCTGAGTCCAGAGAAGGGAAGAAGATGGCTCAAGAGGTTAAAAGGAGCAGAGGGAAAAATTGATTTTTCCATCCAAAATGTCATTGTTCATTGATAACAGACAGCGGTAAGATTCTAAAGGCTCAAGCGCTGTGTCCACTGTGGTCAACCGGAAATTGTGTAGCTTCTTTGTCTAATGAAAAGGTCAGGATTAATTAGCTAGCTAAACAAATTTTTATGAAATTGGCTTCTCTGTAGCTACAAATGGATAACTGTAGCAGCTTACCATTACAGCCTTGGCATAAACCAAACATAAATAAATGGAAAGCTAGAGCTGCAGAGCAGTTTTGAATGTAGACAACTATTTGACCAGTGAGTGAATAAGGCCCATTGCCTTTGTGATGATGGTGTTTGATACTCAGGCGGGTGATGGGAGCTTTTCTCACATTTCCTGGTTCTCAGGCTCTTTTGAGGAAGTGGGTGGTCCATCTTGGAGTATTCTGGAATTCCCAGGCTGGGGCCCAGAGAGGGCTTACGGTTAGAAGTAGGACTTGGTGTTGTGTCTTGAAGCTGTGTTTACATGGCAAGTATGTTGTTTTATTTATTTTTATTTGGGATTTGGGGGGAAGTTGATGGAGATTTGAGAGACCAAAGCCTCCCTCCCTCTGCTCCTTGCTGCTGCCCTGGAGATGGGCATCTCCAAACTCTAGAGGTTTTATTGGTACTTATGGGCTGTTGGCTTAGAGAGGGCACCTCCAGGGATCACCCCATGCTTCTCCCAGTCTCTCCTCAATGTCTCACCAAAAACCTGGTGTGAGTAGCTTGGAAGTCGACCAGCCTCCTTTATCCTTTTCCTGGTTTTATTGAGATATAATTGTCATAAGGAGCCTCCTTTGGACTCTTAAAGGCTTGACCTTCAAGGCCCTCCTTTGTCATTCTCAGGTATGTCATTCTGGGACAGGGCTGGGCTTTGTGGACCCTTCCTACGTTTTCTTGTTCTGACATCCACCTTCACTTGGACTGTTTCTGAGACACTGCTAAAAACCTCTCTGACCAAAAATAATGATTTCTTTCTCAGCTAAATAACTCAATTTTTTCTCTAAAATGTGCCTTAACATTGCCAAAAAGTAACTCTGAGTTGTATTTCTTTTTTTTTTTTTTTTTTTTTAATATTCCATTGTATATATGTACCACAGCTTCTTTATCCATTCGTCTGTTGATGGGCATTTAGGTTGCTTCCATGACCTGGCTATTGTAAATAGTGCTGCAATGAACATTCGGGTGCATGTGTCTTTTTGAATTACGGTGTTCTCTGGGTATATGCCCAGTAGTGGGATTGCTGGGTCATATGGTAATTCTATTTTTAGTTTTTTAAGGAACCTCCATATCGTTCTCCATACTGGCTGTATCAATTTACATTCCCACCAACAGTGCAAGAGGGTTCCCTTTTCTCCACACCCTCTCCAGCATTTGTTGTTTGTAGATTTTCTGATGATGCCCATTCTAACAGGAGTGAGGTGATACCTCATTGTAGTTTTGATTTGCATTTCTCTAATAATTAGTGATGTTGAGCATCTTTTCATGTGCTTCGTGGCCGTCTGTATGTCTTCTTTGGAGAAATGTCTATTTAGGTCTTCTGCCCATTTTTGGATTGGGGTCTTTGTTTCTTTGATATTGAGCTGAATGAGCTGTTTATATATTTTGGAGATTAATCCTTTGTCCGTTGATTCATTTGCAAATATTTTCTCCCATTCTGAGGGTTGTCTTTTCATCTTGTTTATGGTTTCCTTTGCTGTGCAAAAGCTTTGAAGTTTCATTAGGTCCCACTTGTTTATTTTTGTTTTTATTTCCATTACTCTAGGAGGTGGATCAAAAAAGATCTTGCTGTGATTTATGTCAAAGAGTGTTCTTCCTATGTTTTCCTCTAAGAGTTTTATAGTGTCCAGTCTTACATTTAGGTCTCGAATCCATTTTGAGTTTATTTTTGTGTATGGTGTTAGGGAGTATTCTAATTTCATTCTTTTACATGTAGTTGTCCAGTTTTCCCAGCACCACTTATTGAAGACACTGTCTTTTCTCCATTGTATATCTTTGCCTCCTTTGTCATAGATTAGTTGACCATAGGTGCGTGGGTTAATCTCTGGGCTTTCTATCTTGTTCCATTGATCTATGTTTCTGTTTTTGTGCCAGTACCATATTGTCTTGATTACTGTAGCTTTGTAGTATAGTCTGAAGTCAGGGAGTCTGATTCCTCCAGCTCCATTTTTTTGCCTCAAGACTGCTTTGGCTATTCGGGGTCTTTTGTGTCTCCATACAAATTTTAAGATGATTTGTTCTAGCTCCGTAAAAAATGCCATTGGTAATTTGATAGGGATTGCATTGAATCTGTAGATTGCTTTGGGTAGTATACTCATTTTCACAATGTTGATTCTTCCCATCCAAGAACATGGTATATCTCTCCATCTGTTGGTATCATCTTTAATTTCTTTCATCAGTGTCTTATAGTTTTCTGCATACAGGTCTTTTGTCTCCCTAGGTAGGTTTATTCCTAGGTATTTTATTCTTTTTGTTGCAATGGTAAATGGGAGTGTTTCCATAATTTCTCTTTCAGATTTTTCATCATTAGTGTATAGGAATGCAAGAGATTTCTGTGTATTAATTTTGTATCCTGCAACTTTACCATATTCATTAATTAGCTCTAGCAGTTTTCTGGTGGCAGTTTTAGGATTCTCTATGTATAGTATCATGTCATCCGCAAACAGTGACAGTTTTACTTCTTTTCCAATTTGTACTCCTTTTATTTCTTTTTCTTCTCTGATTGCCATGGCTAAGACTTCCAGAACTATGTTGAATAATAGCGGTGAGAGTGGACATCCTTGTCTTGTTCCTGATCTTAGAGGAAATGCTTTCAGTTTTTCACCATTGAGAATGATGTTTGCTGTGGGTTTGTCATATATGGCCTTTATTATGTTGAGGTAGGTTCCCTCTATGCCCACTTTCTGGAGAGTTTTTATCATAAATGGGTGTTGAATTTTGTCAAAAGCTTTTTCTGCATCTATTGAGATGATCGTATGGTTTTTATTCTTCAATTTGTTAATATGGTGTATCACATTGATTGATTTGCGTATATTGAAGAATCCTTGCATCCCTGGGATAAATCCCACTTTATCGTGATGTATGATCCTTTTAATGTGTTGTTGGATTCTGTTTGCTAGTATTTTGTTGAGGATTTTTGCATCTATATTCATCAGTGATATTGGTCTGTAATTTTCTTTTTTTGTAGTGTCTTTGTCTGGTTTTGGTATCAGGGTGATGGTGGCCTCATAGAATGAGTTTGGGAGTGTGCCTTCCTCTGCAATTTTTTGGAAGAGTTTGAGAAGGATGGGTGTTAGCTCTTCTCTAAATGTTTGATAGAATTCACCTGTGAAGCCATCTGGTCCTGGACTTTTGTTTGTTGGAAGATTTTTAATCACAGTTTCAATTTCATTACTTGTGATTGGTCTGTTCATATTTTCTGTTTCTTCCTGATTCAGTCTTGGAAGGTTATACCTTTGTAAGAATTTGTCCATTTCTTCCAGGTTGTCCATTTTATTGGCATAAAGTTGCTTGTAGTAGTCTCTTAGGATGCTTTGTATTTCTGCGGTGTCTGTTGTAACTTCTCCTTTTTCATTTCTGATTTTATTGATTTGAGTCCTCTCCCTCTTTTTCTTGATGAGTCTGGCTAATGGCTTATCAATTTTGTTTATCTTCTCAAAGAACCAACTTTTAGTTTTATTGATCTTTGCTATTGTTTTCTTTGTTTCTATTTCATTTATTTCTGCTCTGATCTTTATGATTTCTTTCCTTCTGCTAACTTTGGGTTTTGTTTGTTCTTCTTTCTCTAGTTTCTTTAGGTGTAAGGTTAGATTGTTTACTTGAGATTTTTCTTGTTTCTTTAGGTAGGCTTGTATAGCTATAAACTTCCCTCTTAGAACCGCTTTTGCTGCATCCCATAGGTTTTGGGTCGTCGTGTTTTCATTGTCATTTGTCTCTAGGTATTTTTTTATTTCCTCTTTGATTTCTTCAGTGATCTCTTGGTTATTTAGTAACGTATTGTTTAGCCTCCATGTGTTTGTGTTTTTCACGTTTTTTTCCCTGTAATTCATTTCTAATCTCATAGCGTTGTGGTCAGAAAAGATGCTTGATATGATTTCAATTTTATTAAATTTACTGAGGCTTGATTTGTGACCCAAGATGTGATCGATCCTGGAGAATGTTCCATGCGCACTTGAGAAGAACGTGTAATCTGCTGTTTTTGGATGGAATGTCCTATATATATCAATTAAATCTATCTGGTCTATTGTGTCATTTAAAGCTTCTGTTTCCTTATTTATTTTCATTTTGGATGATCTGTCCATTGGTGTAAGTGAGGTGTTAAAGTCCCCCACTATTATTGTGTTACTGTCGATTTCCTCTTTTATAGCTGTTAGCAGTTGCCTTATGTATTGAGGTGCTCCTATGTTGGGTGCATATATATTTATAATTGTTATATCTTCTTCTTGGATTGATCCCTGGATCATTATGTAGTGTCCTTCCTTGTCTCTTGTAACATTCTTTATTTTAAAGTCTATTTTATCTGATATGAGTATAGCTACTGCAGCTTTCTTTTGATTTCCATTTGCATGGAATATCTTTTTCCATCCCCTCACTTTCAGTCTGTATGTGTCCCTAGGTCTAAAGTGGGTCTCTTGTAGACAGCATATATATGGGTCTTGTTTTTGTATCCATTCAGCCAGTCTATGTCTTTTGGTTGGGGCATTTAATCCATTCACGTTTAAGGTAATTATCGATATGTATGTTCCTATGACCATTTTCTTAATTGTTTTGGGTTTGTTTTTGTAGGTCCTTTTCTTCTCTTGTGTTTCCCACTTAGAGAAGTTCCTTTAGCATTTGTTGTAGAGCTGGTTTGGTGGTGCTGAATTCTCTTAGCTTTTGGTTGTCTGTAAAGCTTTTGATTTCTCCATCAAATCTAAATGAGATCCTTGCCGGGTAGAGTAATCTTGGTTGTAGGTTCTTCCCTTTCATCACTTTAAGTATATCATGCCACTCCCTTTTGGCTTGCAGAGTTTCTGCTGAGAAATCAGCTGTTAACCTTATGGGAGTTCCCTTGTATGTTATTTGTCATTTTTCCCTTGCTGCTTTCAATAATTTTTCTTTGTCTTTAATTTTTGCCACTTTGATTACTATGTGTCTCGGCATGTTTCTCCTTGGGTTTATTCTGTATGGGACTCTCTGCGCTTCCTGGACTTGGGTGGCTATTTCCTTTCCCATGTTAGGGAAGTTTTCGACTATAATCTCTTCAAATATTTTCTCTGGTCCTTTCTCTCTCTCTTCTCCTTCTGGGACCCCTATAATGCGAATGTTGTTGCGTTTAATGTTGTCCCAGAGGTCTCTTAGGCTGTCTTCATTTCTTTTCATTCTTTTTTCTTTAGTGTGTTCTGCAGCAGTGAATTCCACCATTCTGTCTTCCAGGTCACTTATCGGTTCTTCTGCTTCAGTTATTCTGCTATTGATTCCTTCTAGTGTAGTTTCCATTTCAGTTATTGTATTGGTCATCTCTGTTTGTTTGTTCTTTAATTCTTCTAGGTCTTTGTTAATCATTTCTTGCATCTTCTCAATCTTTGCCTCCATTCTTATTCCGAGGTCCTGGATCATCTTCACTATCATTATTCTGAATTCTTTTTCTGGAAGGTTGCCTATCTCCACTTCATTTAGTTGTTTTTCTGGGTTTTTTTCTTGTTCCTTCATCTGGTACACAGCCCTCTGCCTTTTCATCTTCTCTGTCTTTCTGTAACTGTGGTTTTTGGTCCACAGGCTGCAGGATTGTAGTTTTTTTTGCTTCTGCTGTCTGCCCTCTGGTGGTTGAGGCTATCTAAGAGGCTTGATGGGAGGTTCTGTATTTCTGATAAAGCTTATTTTCTGGAAATAGTTTCACCCTGAATGGACTAACACATTCACACAGATTCGCATGTTCCAGCTCCCCTTGCCTTTGTAGCTCGCTCCTTTTTCCCTGGGGAGACTGAGGCTCTGTCCACGGGGTAAGTCCACACCCGCAGCATGTGGAATGTGCAGATGTCTGACGGGCACTTGCCAAATGATGGTGCAGGAGTCATAGGCACACCTTGTGCAAGGACCTGGTTCATGCAGAGTCTTTCAGAGCCTGTAAGGAGCAAGGTTTTCTGAAAAGCTCTGTAAGCTACCCCAAGTGGAAGCAATCAGAAAACAATCAGTCACAGCTGAAAACTGGCTATGAACTTGGCTTCTCCTGAAAAGCAATGCATTCAGCCTAATGTCAATATCTGAAGCACACATTTTGCTCTGGTTTATCTCCTTATTTCCCATCTATTTCTAAAACTGGTCTGAGATGCCTACAGTAAAGGTATGTACCGAAAGTTTAATGCATTATGTAAATAAAATCAGGAACATGGGAAGTAGAAGTCAATGCACCCCAGCACCAAGGTTTAATACAGGTACAGGTGACTGAACATAAAATCGGGAGAAAAAGAGGAAACCTGACATAGAACCCACGCATTCAACTAACTTTTAAATTCTGTTAAGTCCCAGACTCCAGATAAGGTGATGGGGATGGAAAGTCAAAAAAATCTCATTTGTCTGGGATTCATCCTGGATTGTACCCGTTTCCCCAAAAGGCAAATCTGACTTTACTTAACCACACAGATGAGTTATTGTGGAGACCGTAGAATTCTACCCTGTAGGTCAGGGAAGGTATTTTTTTCCCTAGCATTTTAGAACAGGTAATCCTCATCACCTGGGCCATGGAAAAACCCCAGTAGGGCACCCGCTGAGCATGTGGTTGTGAGTGATGAGGCCCCTGGGATGTACGTCACTTTTTCCTGGAATGTGTACACAGATGACGGAGAACACTCTCTCTGTGTAGGACACATAATGCTATTTGTATAATTAAAGTAATTATGAAAGACCTAATGTAAAGTGTGGACTCTGGGTGATAATGCCTTGTCCATATAGACTCATGGATTGTAACACACGCACCCCTCTGGCGGGGTGTTGATGGCTGGAAGGCTGTGCCTGAGTGGGGAAGGGTATAGGGAACTCCCTGCACTGCCACTCAAGTCTAGTGTGAACCTAAAACGGCTCTAAAAACATAAAGTCTATTCGAATATAAGCAGCAACAACAACACTATTATTTTTATTGAAGTATAATTGATTTACAATGTCGTGTTAGTTTTGGTGTACAGCAAAGTGATTCAGTTATACATACATATATATATATATATATATATATATATTCTTTTTCAGATTCTTTTCCCTTATAGGTTATTACAAGATATTGAGTATAGTTCCCTGTGCTATACAGTAGGTCCTTGTTGTTTTATCTATTTTGTACATAGTAGTGTGTGTGTTAATCCCAACCTCCTGATTTATCCCTCCCCTCCTTTCCCCTTTGGTGACCATGTTTGTTTTCTATGTCTGTGGGTCTATTTCTGTTTTGTATATAAGTTCATTTGTAACAACACTATTTCTAAAACCAAGATGTCCCCTACCGTGAGCTCTGGTCCAAAGTCTAGATCCTCGCTGGACCCCCTTCCCCTGTGCCTTGTCTGTGCTGCCCCATCAGTTCTGCTCTCAGCTGTTGAACCTCACATCTTTCCATCACGTGTCAAAATAAATACATCCTCTCAGTCACAGAACACCTTTATCATCCCTCATTGCCCACAGACTTCACAGGAGCCGATACCTTTAGTCTCCATGAGAAAAAAGAAGGCTGTGATCTCCATATTGCCACACTTTTATTTACCTTATCTGTAATATAATTAATAGATGACTGAGCAGAGATCAAGGTGCTTTCAAAGAGAAGGAGACAGCTTCGTATGAAACTTGCTCTTGTGAATCAGTCCAGGACTCCATCAAAGCCTGTGTGATAATTTCATGTAAATCCTGGTGTTCCAAATCTGTATCTTTTAACTTGTACGTACCATTTTTAACACACTACCTTTCAAAGATACTGAAGCCTGGTCTAATTTGTATTACAGAATTATAATCGGCAAGCTGCACATCATACCAATTTCTTTTTTTTTTTTATTTATTTATTTATTTATTTATTTTATTTATGGCTGTGTTGGGTCTTCGTTTCTGCGCCATGGCTTTCTCCAGCTGTGGCAAGCGGGGGCCACTCTTCATCGCGGTGCGTGGGCCTCTCACTGTCGCGGCCTCTCTCGTTGCGGAGCACAGGCTCCAGACGCGCAGGCTCAGTAATTGTGGCTCACGGGCCCAGTTGCTCCGCGGCATGTGGGATCTTCCCAGACCAGGGCTCGAACCCGTGTCCCCTGCATTGGCAGGCAGATTCTCAACCACTGCGCCACCAGGGAAGCCCCCAATTTCTTAAAATTAAAATAGAAGCTCATTACAAAGACATTCACAGAGGTCTCATGTAGTCGTCACAAAAGGGCCATGATGGGGAGAAACCACATTCTCAAGTTAAAACCTTCTGGCTTCCTGCAGTCAGCTCTTACCATGGATATTTGGATTCTGAAAACGCCTCTTGGCAGGATTTGGCGGTCCTGTAGCATCTTGGGTTGTCCCACCAATGACATTAACAATCACAACTCATTCCCGTTTGAACCTCCAGTATATTTGTTTACAATTCTCCTTTGTTTAATTTGAGCAAATAAAACACTTTTTTACAAATTTTGATTTCATAAATATTACTGTTTCTCTCATGGGTCCACCTCATGGGCTTTCCTGATCATTCATTCACTAGCGTCATTGTGTTTTGGTTCCATAAAAAGTGAGCCAGAGGGACCTTTATCCTGACTCTTCTTCTGTCTTCGAGAGAAAATTGAGGTGTGGTTAGAGAGAGGATTGATCAGCTGTGAAGGAGAAACATACAGCCTCACGCTCCTGTGGGATGCACGGCAGTCGTGGCCACGTGGGGCTTATGGACTCTAGTCTTCCTCCTACTGGCTTGGACGGTGGATGGGGGTGAAGGTCAGGAACTGCTAACTCCCTCTCGTGTGGGCGCCCCGGGGCGGCTCTGACAAAGCACCACAAACTTGGTGACTTACACAGTAGCCATATCTGCTCTCAGCTCTGGAGGCCAGAAGTCCAAAATCAAAGTGTCATGGGATCTTTCTCCCTCCAGGCTCCAGCAGAGGGTCCTTCCTGCCTCTTCCAGCTCCCGGGGGCTCCGGGCGTTCCTGGGCTTCTGGCCACCTCCTTCCCGTCTCTGCCTCCATTTTTACTTGGCTTTCCCCTGTGTGTCTGACACTTAAATCTCCCTCTGACTCACTCTTATAAGGACACCTGTCATTGGATTTAGGGCTAACCTAAGTGCACGATGATCTCATCTGGAGATCTTCAACTTAATTACTTCTCCATAGACACTTTTTCCAAATGACTCACGCTTACAGGTTCTGGGGGTAGGGGCTTGAACATATCAATATCTTACTATCTTACTATTCAACCCACTGCACTTGGAGAGTCCTCTTTAGAATGTGAGGATGACTTCCCCCTGTGGTCTGCATTTCTGGGGCCCTAGGGGAAGTTCTCAGACAAGGGGAAAGTCACACCTAGCATCCTGGTGCATGGCGACTTTTCGCGCCATCCTCACCACAACTCCAGAATGCCCTAATGCAGAGATTGTCACTACCACTGTGTGGGAACAGCAAGGTGCAGAGTGGAACAGTCACCTGAGCACACACAGGACTCAATGGGGATGGAGAGGACTTGTCAGAAGCCCACTTGCTGAGTCATTTTGCTCATAAGACCTCAGGACTTTAACTGGCATCCAAGGCCATCCTTGGGTGCTGGGTGGATTTTCCCTACAGACCTAGGGCCTCCTCTTTCTGCTTCACTCCCCTCCCTGCTTCAAGCTGCCTGTCCAGCCCCAGGACAGTCTATATCTGCCATACGAGTCTGATGATGTCATTTGCACTGAGGTACAATGGAAGGTGACCCTTTCAGAGTTGTTTGCTCTATAGACAAAGATATGAAGCTCTAATTGTGGAGTTTCATGTGTCACTGATTCATATCATTTTTGGCAAAGATCTTCCTTTTCCTGGTGCCCCCTTTCCTACCCTCCTCACTGGGTACCACTGTGAAAGGTAGCAGCTCTCAGACTTGATCCAAAGAAGAACCACCTTGGAAACTTGTTTAAGTGCAGAATTCTGGGCCTCCTCCCACAGAGACTCTGGTCTGTAGGTGTGCCGTTTGGGCTGGGAATCCACACTTTATTTATTTATTTATTTAAATTAAAACAAAGTTTTTTACTGAAGTACAGTTGATTTACAATGTTTCAGGTATACAGCAAAGTGATTCAGGTATACATACACATATATGTGTATATATGTACACACATATATATTCTTTTTAAGATTCTTTTCCATTATAAGTGATTACAAGATATTGAATATAGTTCTCTTTGCTATATAGTAGCTCCTTAATGTTTATTTTGTATATAGCAATATGTATCTATTAATCCCAAATTCCTAATTTATCCCTCCCCCCCTTTCCCCTTTATAACCGTAAGTTTGTTTTCTGTGTCTGTGAGTCTATTTCTCTTTTGTAAATAAGTTAATCTGTATCAATATTTTAGATGTCACATATAATTGATATCATACGATATTTGTTTTTCTCTGTCTGACTTACTTCACTTAGTATGATCATCTCTAGGATCATCCATGTTGCTGCAAATGGCAAAATTTCATTCTTTTTTATGGTTGAGTAATATTTCATTGTATATATGTGACACATCTTCTTTATCCATTCATCTGTAGATGGACACTTAGGTTGCTTCTGTGTCTTGGCTATTGTCAGTAGTGCTGCTATGAATATTGGGGTGCATGTATCTTTTTGAATTAATTTTCCTCTTTTCTGGATATATGCCCAGAAGTGGGATTGCTGGATCATATGGTAACTAGTTTTAGTCTTATAAGAATCCTCCATACTGTTCTCCATAGTGGCTGTATCGATTTCCATTTCCACCAACAGTATAGGGAGGGTTCCCTTTTTCTTCATACCCTCTCCAGCGTTTATTATTTGTAGACTTTTTTTAGAAATTCACGTTCTTTTATTTATTTATTTATTTATTTATTTATTTATTTATTTATGACTGTGTTGAGTCTTCGTTTCTGTGCGAGGGCTTTCTCTAGTTGCGGCAAGTGGGGACCACTCTTCATCGCGGTGCGCGGGCCTCTCACCATCGCGGCCTCTCGTTGCGGAGCACAGGCTCCAGACGCGCAGGCTCAGTAATTGTGGCTCACGGGCCTAGTTGCTCCGCGGCATGTGGGATCCTCCCAGACCAGGGATCGAACCCGTGTCCCCTGCATTGGCAGGCGGATTCTCGACCACTGCGCCACCAGGGAAGCCCTATTTGTAGACTTTTTGATGATGGCCATTCCGACCGGTGTGAGGTGATCCCTCGCTGTAGTTTTGATTTGCATTTCTCTGATAATTAGGGATGCTGAGCATCTTCTCATGTGACTGTTGGCCCTGGAATCCACACTTTAGATGCCTCCCAGCCGAGGAGTGTGGGTAGGGGTGGGAGGGGGCTGGGGGACTGGGGACTCTGTTTGCACCAGCTTGCCTGGGGAGCACTCTTACAGCCTGGCCTGGGTGGCAAGGGTCTAGGGCAGGGCGGGAGATCCAGGAGGGCTGAGTCCTGCCCTGTTGTGCCCTGATGGTGGGGACCCCTGTACTCTGGGGGGCTAGAGAGGAAAACGAGGGCCCTGGCCCTGGAGGAAGGGCTGCCTCAGAGGGGCCGTTCCTAACCTCAGCCCCATCTTCAACAACCGATGAGGAAGAGCCAAAAGGAAGGAAGAAAATAAGGAGCAGCGGTTCTGCCTCTGGGGGGCGGGTCTGGAGGCTCCACACCCTCAGAACCAAGGGCAGTGCCCGAGGGGGACGGGGGACCTACATCAGTGGCCTCTCAAGGGACAGAGGCTTCTCCCTGCCCCCCATCCCCCCACCCTGTCCCTGGGTTCCCTCGCATGCAGCTCTGACCCAGTGCTTGTGGGACCCAAAAAAGTGAACGGGAGAGAGGGAAAAGGAAGTGAGCAAACACTTGGCCCTTCCCTAGTGGGCTGGGGAGGGGAGGGCCCCTCCTGTCTGGGTTTTGCCCCTTGTATCTCCCCTTCCTCCCTAGGTCCTGCTGTTTCTGTTTCAGAACCGAGGTCGAGCCTCATGGAGTGTAGACTCTGAGCCTTGTCGAGTGTAGACCTGGGAGTCTCTTCTTGGCTGAGGGACCAGTGACACGGGAAAGTCTTTTATGACGGGCTGAAAGCAGTGATGGAGGGATTTAGTCAAATTGCTCCTCAAAGTGTACCTTTTAAGTGGTAACATCTGGTACAGAATCGTTGGGCCAGTGGTCTGGGGGCAACGTCCTGCTCTCCTCCCGAGGTGGGTCTGAGTTAAGAGGGCTCCCGTTAAGAGGTGGGGAGCCTGTTAACTCAGACCCACCTCAGGGTCCCGTACTCCCACTTCCGTGCCCAGCATCCCAGCGTGTGCTTGCCGGCCGAGGCCTTCGAGGAGGGTCTGGGACCAGCTGCAGCCTCCTCGGGCCATGAACCCCGGCCCGTCACACGGTGGTAGAGGAGGGCAGTCAGTGGGGTCAGGGTGCCAGAACACCATCAAGTTCCGTGAAAATCAAAGCAGACGGCGTAGAAGACTGAAAATTATCATGCATAGTGAGGTCCTTGACTGTAAGCATCGGCCATTCCTGCTGACCCCACTTACGTGAGCAGGCTGACCATCCCCAACCCTGCCTGGAATTAGTAAAGAGTGTCCATGTTACTAGGGTTTATCCCTCACCCTAGTCTGGTAGCCACAGTTAATTAAGATTGAAAAATGACAAAGAGCAACTTGTATAAAGAAATGAGTAGAAAACATACCGTTTGCCTGGAGTATTCAGAAATCTCCACCCTGCCTTCAAGTCCCCGTTTTGGAGGCTATTTCTCTGAGAGACGCAGAGAGGATGGAGGAGGAGGGTACCTCGAGCGGGAGGTGAAATGCAGACCTTGGACGGTGAAGCCAGCCCTGGGGAGGGGCGGTGGGGAGGACTCGGGGTCCTGGCGCTGAGGCAGGGCCGTGTTTACTGTGTTCCCTGCGTGCTCACCTGCTCCAGAATTGGGCGGGCAGAGAGAAGCCAGTTTCTGCGTCCCTTGCCAAGCACAGTTAACTGGGCCACGGGGGCCTCCAAAAGCACATGAGAGGCGGTGGATGATCCTTCTCCCGGGATGCTGTGAGAACCGCCAGTTTCCCTGCGTTTTGAGCAGACACGCGGGAGCCCTGGCAAGGGACAGTGTCCCCCGACTTGTTTTCTTTGCTGGTGGTTAGATTCACGCCTTGCTGGGATTTCACCTGTGTGCGCAGCCCGTTCAGTTCAGGAGACAACACACAGATAGGACTGGGGACCGGGGGTGGCGCCTGCAGTGGCAGGGCGCTAAGGACACTTCACCCCGGGGAGCAGGTTTTCCTTT
This sequence comes from Balaenoptera acutorostrata, assembly GCF_949987535.1. Classification (NCBI taxonomy): domain Eukaryota; kingdom Metazoa; phylum Chordata; class Mammalia; order Artiodactyla; family Balaenopteridae; genus Balaenoptera; species Balaenoptera acutorostrata. Next base: position 5,756,605 of record NC_080065.1, read on the forward strand.
CCCTCCTGAGCCCAGGGCACCCCTCTCACACCCACCACGTTGGCTGGTTTCCCTGCAGAAGTGGGTACGGATTCCAGTTAGAACCTGTGCTCTCCTCAGTACAGTCACCTCTGAGAACCCTGCAAACACAAGCACGGTGGATGCCCCAGGCCTGGGGAAGGAAGAGGGAAGGAGGAAGGGACTCCGGGGAGGATGCGGAAAGCTCCCTTGAGGGGCCAGGGCTGCTCCTCAGGGCTGTGCCAGGGTCCGGTCAGGGTCCCAGGAGGCCCTCAAGGCAGCCCCCCCCCCCCCGAGGCTCTCCAGGGCCACTGGGAAGCTCAGGTCTGTTACTGGTGGGAGCCTGTGGGCTGCCTCGTTGAGGCCGCTAGGCTGAATTCTGACCCCACGGCTGGAGTTGGTTTCAGAGCTGTCCTCAGAAGGTCTTTGTGGTTCTGGAAGGTGCCTTGGGATGGAGCCTCCCTACCAACTCCAAGCGATGGTTCCGGAATGCTCTCCATCCTCCACACCAAGACAAGTGCTGGTCCACACACCTCTCAACAAGCCCCACGGCGATGTCTTAGCTGCAGAAATGGACCCGGCAGAGTCAGGGTCATTTGGCTTGACACCCGTGTATTAACTCGCCTCCCCACTGGGCCAATCCATCCGTCACCTGCCCGTCCAACACTTCAGCGGCTACTCATCACTTGTTCAGCTGGGGCTGAGCGCGGGGCCTCTGCCCTCGGGAAGCCGCGGGCCAGTGCTGGGCAACCAGGAGGCAGCCCAGTGTCTTCTGCAGGGGTGCTGTAGACGTTCCAGCAAGTGTGAGAAATGCCACAGCTGGTGGTCGATTCCAGGGTGCCCACACTGGCCCCAGGAGTGAGGGGATCCGACGGGCTACGCGTGTAGGGGTCTGTTCATTGATGTCGTAAAATCTTGTCCTCAAAGTCGGTCTCTCCCTTTCATAGATTCATGATCCAACATGGAAGAGAAAGGCATTCTCTGGTGTTTGCCTAAAGTACCTTATGTTAGAGTCTCGATTTTTAAAAATCTCTCTATTATCTTAGCAGGGTGGCACGACACCCTTCAAAGTCCATGCCTGTGTTCCTGAGTGTACCATTTCTTCCGTAATGCGGGCCAGGGGCCCAGGTCCTCAGGGCAGCTTGGCTGGGGCCCCTGGAGGCCCTGGATGGCCTCTCTCTGCCACGTCCCTCTTCTGCCAGGGAATGCCAGGATGACCCCTGAGGTGTCCCCAGCTGCAGCAGCCGGTCCAGTTCTGCACCCTGAGTCAGGAGGGCTGCTGGGAAGGGGTGTCAAGGTGGGTGCTATTTTCACCCACCTTGGGAGCTTCCACCTGGTGGAAGATTTTCTTCAGCCTTTAGTTCACAACTGGGAGTTCAGAGAGCTCTCAACCCAGAAAATGCGATGCGTAACCTGCTGTATGATGATAAAAGACAATTTGTGTGAAAGATAAATGTAAGTGGAGATTATTTCTTTTCAAGGAGCTTATTCACAGTCCGGCCTTAGCTGTTCGCAGTAGAGCAGATGCTCTGTGTGACGGTGGAAAGGGCTCAGCATCCACTCGCAGGGGTGGGGATGGAAATCCCTAGACGGGCGATTTCTTTCAAGTCCTAGGGAAACGGGCAAGACTCCCATGGATCCAACTGCTCCTCAATCTACCCGTTTAAATACACAAGGATCTCGGAACCAGAGATGGGGCTGAACTTTAGACGGGGGTTGATCCCTCCCTCCCTGCTCTCAGCATGAAGGCCATCATGATGCTCTTCCTTCATCTGTCAGGAAGAGGCATTTCTCCTCTGGGAGCTCATGCGTTGGTGCAGAAGGGACCAGAACCAGACCGACGTGGGTGGGTGGGAATCCAGCCGTCCTCTGTAACCGCGAGGCTTTGGGGTTGAAGCGCAGCATTTCTGAGTGTCGGGCGCTCCTGCCCACCTGAGCCCCGGACAAGAGGCTGAACGGGGTGAGCAGTGGGGCGGCTCTCAGCACAGCCCCTGGGGCATCATAGGTGCTTGACAAATATCGGTTACTTTCCGCACCTTGCTGCTCCTGGGGTGAAGGGAGAGGTCCTAACAAAGCCTTCGTAAGGACTATTCTTCATTCTAGCACATCATGGGTGCCTTTGCAAAATCTCAGCTGTTTTCTGTCGCCTTCCTCAAGGTTTGGAGTTCTAAGGATGCTAGCTAATCATTCAGTCTATCTTCAGGAATTTGTCTCCCGCCTGTGACAGCTTCTTTCTTCTCCCTCCTGTCTGCCTTTTTGGGGACAGGGTCTTCGGGACCATCCACCACTGTGAGCCACACCTGCAGGGGTTCTGGGAAGCAAGGGCTCAGCCTGGTCGTCCCCACAGAGAGGAGGCCTGTCTCACCAGCCTGGCTCTGGCTGGAGCTTTAGTTCCCATTAGCCTAGTTACTCAGCAGATGGAGGCTGCACTTCTCAATTCCTGCTGCATCACGGGGGCCAGAGGACAGGCTGCCACCACGTGCCTTTCCTGGCGAGGCTGCCCCAGCAGGCGTGGATGGGGACGCACCGTGAATTGCTCTGGGTGGCTTGGAATTCAGAAACCTGTGGAAACTCCCGATGGAACTTAGCGAGAAAGTAGAAAGAAAAGGGGGCTGGGAAACGGGGGATAACGGGAAGCGGGCAGCAGAGGCTGAGTCGGGCTATTGGTCCAGAGCATCCTGCTGGATTGCCTGGGCCCCTCCTCCCTTTACCTGGAGCTGGGCTGGCTCTGCCGGCGTTTGCAGGAGCATCACTTCCTGCTTCCTGTTTCAGGTAATCACAGGCTTCCAGTTTTCTGGGGGCATATTCCACCTTTCAGGAGCCGACGCTGCCCTGACTTGAGGACAACCTTGTCTTATGCCACTTGGAGCAATAATGATCCTTTCTGCCAGGAAGTTAGCAAAATCAGAAAACTTCCCCAGCTGCTGTGGATGGCAGGCAACTCTGGGAAAGACACGAAAGCTTGCTCTGCTCCCTGCCTGGTGGCAGCCTCAGTGATTGGGCTGGAACCTGGGAGACTGGTTGTTGGGTTGAGGATGGGAAGGAGGGCGGGAAGAGAAGTAATGTTTTTTATTTTTCTGTTGAATTAATTCTAATTCCAACAGCAATTCATAACACGGTTTTTGGACATTCAAACAATTTTAACTAAACATTGAAACCATGCATTGCTATTCTGGGACTCAAAATTGACAAGCACTGCTACTTTTGCACTGTCATTATATTTTTATGACTTTGGTTCACATTGGGGTATGAGATTCAGTAAATAACTGTTAAAAGCAGAGTCGTTTGCTCAAAAATATTTTATGAGCATAATTTTTGGAATGGCTGAACTTTCCACTAGATTTTTTCCCCTCTGTGTATACGGAAACTCTTTATTTTTCTGCTTGTTAACAATTCTTCTCCTTCCTGACTGAGGCACGGGCGCTGGCCTGACCCATCCGAGGTGTTTCTGGGTCTGGATGATGCAGCCAGCCCTGCTGTTTTCCCTACGGTTTTCTTGGAAGGACCATGGTTGTATCCCAGGCTCAGCCTGCTTTCCGTTGGTGCTTACATCAATGTATGAATGTTGCAGCCTCCCTGGAGACTCTGGGCCTCCAGAACCTGCCACGGTTTTCATTCTTGGGTCAAGAATGGCAGGTTCTCTGCTCATTGGTTCTTGTGGGTCCACCGTGTGTGGTGGACATGTGAAACTCCCCTCCCCGCCCCCTCTACCCCCATCTTCGTAATGACTGGGTGTACAGGGACATTCTCCAGAGGTGCTGGGAGGATCTCCAGGACGACAGGTTGGTGCACAATCAAGAAACCCCTAGTTATCAACTCCAGGGGCCAGCATTCGGGGAGGGGGCCCTGCTCCGGGTGTCTTGTCCAGCCCATCACAGACAAGAGCTGACTACTGACAGCAACACTGCGGGTGGTGTGAACCCATCTTAGAGATGAGCAGTCTGAAGGGGGAAGGTGCTGAGGGGCCGGCCCCAAGCCGAGCAGCTAGCAAGGGGCAGGGACACATTTGTGTGGCCCTCACTGTGTCCCCACCATGGTGACAGGGTGTCTGAGCACACTGCACTGTCAGGGGTCATCCGTCCTATGTCAGTGCCACTTCAATCTCCTTCGACAAGGCTGCTGGGCTACGAGGTCCTTGGGGGCAGGCTGACCAAACAAGGTGCCCCTCTGGCCCCGTTGGAGGTGCATCTATGCTGCCTCCCAGACCTGTCTGTACACTCCAGCCTGTGTAGCTCGGTTCCTGAATCCTGGGGGGTGGAGACAGACTGCAAAACAACGTGTGCTGTGTTCCTGTTTTGACTTCAACCTGGCTCCTTAAGTAGCCTTGGCCTTCAAATTGTAAGTGCAACTCTTTTTTAGAAAGCAAGCAAACGAATAGGGTAAGTATTTCTTGCTGCCGCCATTTTGCTTTCTTTATGGCCATTTCCAGGACCTGCAGCAGCAATAGAATCCAGCATTTTGATATTTGCAAATCCTTGAAAAGGCCGTAGTAATACCGTCCACTGCTAATACTGTTATCCCCATACGTTCCCTTCTGAGTTTTTTATTAGCATACCTGACGAAATAGTTGCCACTCTTTTCCTGCTCTTTCATTTGGGGGATGTTTGCCCTGAAAAGACTGAAGCATGGAGGTGCTCAGTGATAGGCGCTCTGAAGGACTCCCCAAATGACAAAGCCAGTAACCGCCTCCCTCTGTGACTCTCAGCTGTATATTTGTCAGTGTCAGGCATCCCGAGAGCTCTCAGACTTTGATTTTCGACTACTTTCACCTTCATTTAAGGTTTCCTGAAATGTGTAATCTTAGAGTATTTCTCACCTAGAGTCTGCTTTTTTTCCCCCTGTGAAACCTCATAGTGTCGGCCAGTGGTGATGACTGAAGATGGAAGCTTTGGGCAGGAAACGTGGGAAATGGGATGTGAAAACTGGTCCTTATGGAAACCACAAAAAAGTACGCTGAGGTCCTTTCAACCAGGTGTGATGGGGATGAGTCCACGAGGAAGGCTGTTAGTGCACTTTTAGTGTGGACCCATTAAGATGATGAGTCCACAGATTAAAATTTCCCACTTCCAAATAATGAAACTTAGGTATTCATATATTACTTCAGATAAATAGACGGCATGCCACACAATTTCAGCACTATAAAATACCTAAAGTGGAGTTTCCAAAATGGGTTTGGGTTGCTCCAAAACAAAACAATCAGGTTAAAAGAGTCTATGCCATTGATTAAATTTTACCATGGGAAAAAACTGCAACCAAAAGACTAAGTTAGAAGGAGGAAGTAGTTTTACTCAGGGAACCAAGTAGTGTTTGAGATTCGTTTTATGAATTTAGAATCAGACACTGGTAAGTTATTTTTATGGTTTCATAAATTGTAATTTAGAAATTATTATTCCTGTTTTGTCTCCGTTACCTTGCTTCTTAACTTCTAAAAGGGACTAGCTTAGGAAATAGAAGGTAACAATGTACAATTATTAAATTGTAAACGTTTCTTAGGTGGCAGACATCCATTACCCCTTTATCATCTCATCCAACCTCCACAAACCCTCATGAGGTCAATAAAAGAATAACCCATTTACAGATTAGACAACTGAGCTTCAGAAAATTCAGGCATCTCACTCCAGGTCTAGGTATTGTTAAGAATGTGGCAGCCTGGGAAATGCACCCAGGTGTGTTGGAGTCTGAAAATTGCACTTTCTCCATTTCATCACACATCTGACGAGATGCTTACGTAACCCACTGTGAGATATTACCTATAATTATAAAACTACAGGGGACTTTGTATGTCCTGTGCCTGCATCTCACTCGTCATTAAACCCCAGGGAGAACAAAGTGGTAACAGTGATCAGCTCTCATAACAGTGTCATAACAGTGTCACTAAACTCTCAGAGTGGGGAGAAGGACATTGAAAACATTGAAAAGCTATTCAACACGTGCCTTTTATGGCCTGTCTAATGGAGATGGCTGAGTTTGTACATTTTTCATGGTCTTCATGTGAATCCAGATAGTAAATGCTGCGTCAAGATTTGGAGCCCAGGAAATAAGTCCATTACCATTCTCCGTAGGTGCCACTTAGACGCTTCTAAGCCACATCTGTTGAGATGAAATGGCATTCCCGGGAATTCTGGCCACCTTGTGGCCGCACAGTTGTTCCAGAATGTGGAAGCATGGGGCCAAAGTGAAGCCTGGAGCAGCCTGAGCTCTTGAAGGGGTCCTCTCCCGGCACCAGAACCAGAAGCATCATTGCCTGCTACCCCCGGGGAGGCAGAACCACTGGGGCCCAGTCTGGCTGCCCCCAGACCAATCAGATACTGGACACCTGATGCTAATTATATTCACAGGCGATGTATTTTTTCTGAGGCAACGTCCCACATCCTGCCCAACTGGATCAGTGTGGTCGGGTAAATGCCATGTTACCCCACGAGGAACATCCAGACAAAGAAATGAGAATGTCCATCAGAGCCTCAGCCAACACGCTGGAGAGACGCTTCCTTCCACACCCCTCCTGCTCTTGCTGGCTCTGTCACCTGCGGTCGTTCCTCACGGGTGGTCCTCTGCCCTGCTCCCAGCCTGCTGTTACAGCAGCACGGGGGCTCCACGTGGGCAGGCGCTGAGAGAAAGGGCTCCTGGCTCTAAGGGGGCTCTAATGAACTATTTTTTCTTTGTAGTTATGCTGTCCCTTGAACCATGTTTTATTTATTTCTTGGTGAAATCAATGTAAGAATTCACTTTTTTATCCTTTTTAAATTGCATTTTACTATTTTGGCTATGAAAACCTGTGCAGGTGAAAAGTTAAAACCCCAGGCCCAGGGATTCTTAAACCTCAGTCTCATTCCTAGCTTCCCATCCCATGCGGTCTGTCTCTTGTATGTCATCCATTCTCATGAGTTCCTAGGGTATCTTTCTTGTGCTTCTCTTTGCAAAAATAAGCAAGCCTATACAGACATTCATTTATTTTTCTATCTTTTTAAAAAGAGTACCTTTCGCCACTTTTTTTTCTTTTTTGCAGTTTGCTTCAAGACTTATCTGGAAATCACTCTACGTCAGTTTGCAGAGACCTTCCTCGTTCTTTTTCAGTCTGTGTAGACTGCTCTGTGTGGACGTAGCAACATTTCTTCAACTTTCTCTAGTGGAGAGTTACCTGCTTTGTTTCACCTCCACCAGGAGATCCAGGAGTAAGCTGCTGTGCAGTGCAGGGTGTGGCCTGCCTGGGGGACACACAGGACACTTCCCATAAGTGAAGCTTGCTGAAAATATTAACCTGAGTCTAATCATGAGGAAACAAAAGGACAAATCAGACTGTGAAACGTTCTTCCATAAAGTCAAGACCAGGGAAGACAAAACAACAAATAAGAGGGAGCTGGGGGGCGAAGGAAATAAAGACACAGAGCTCTCAATTCTATCTTGGGTCTTGGTTGGATCCTGGATGGAACTGAAAAACAAAAAGCTCTAAATGACATTTTGGGAACAACTGAGGCCCTTTGAATATGAACTGTGTACTAAATAATCCTTTAAATCCATGTTAACATATTGGGTGTGACAATGGTATTGGCGTACCATAGTTTGGGGGGCTGTTTTAATGAAGGATTTAGGGGTTAAAAAAAAGAAAGGGTTCTGAGAGACAGATGAAGGGTCCTGAGTAGAATACATCTGCTACAGGACAGGTATTCAAGTTATATTTGATGAATAAATGGATTGAAAGAATGGATAACCATAAAACATATATAAAAGTTAAAATGAAATAAAAATACGGTCCTTTTTTTTTTTAATTAATTAATTTATTTATTTATGGCTGTGTTGGGTCTTCGTTTCTGTGTGAGGGCTTTCTCTAGTTGTGGCAGGCGGGGGCCACTCTTCATCGCGGTACGCGGGCCTCTCACTATCGCAGCCTCTCTTGTTGCAGAGCACAGGCTCCAGACGCGCAGGCTCAGTAGTTGTGGCTCACGGGCCCAGTTGCTCTGCGGCATGTGGGATCTTCCCAGACCAGGGCTCGAACCCGTGTCCCCTGCATTGGCAGGCAGATTCTCAACCTCTGCGCCCCCAGGGAAGCCCAATACTCACTGTCTTAACCACAGGAATTCTGAAAGGACAATTCACGTCTTCTTGTTCTCATAGGGATTTAAAAGACTAGCGCTCCTAGGTGTTCAAGTCAAAAGGTCCAGGGCAATGCTAAACGCAGAATGTTCCACTAGTCATCAGCTTGCGGCTACTGGAGTCTTTCTGTCTCATCCTCCCACCCCCCTCCTCATCGTGACGTCTACAATTTATTTTCCCGTGGTTCAGGTAAAGAGAGTGTGCGTGCCCGCGTGTGTGTATGTGTGTGTGTGTGTGTGTGTGTGTGCGTGTGTGTGACAGCAACAGAAAGAGGGAGGAAGCAACAGAGAGGGAAACAGGAAAGGAGCAAACGTGACTCCACGCTGGCAGCCCGTAAACCCGTAAATCCAGGTGAAGAGTATATGGATGTTCATTGTGCTGTTTTCTCATAGGTTTGAAATGTTTCAAAATCAACAAGTTGGAGGAAACTTTCTCTCTTAAGACAAAAAGCCCGAAAGGGGTTCTGCTCTTGGTTGGTCCCCCTTTTGCAACAGCACGAGGCTGTTGGAGAAATCCTCTTGTGGTCTCAAAATTCAGGCTCTTACTTTTGTTGTTAATTCAAGCAGATTTAAGCAAGTGAAATCAACTCTGAAGTAAAATGTGAGGATCCCACAGTTTAGAATTTAGACCACATCCACACTGTTCTTTGTTCTTTGCATTTTCTCAGCCGTGTTGGCTCGGCCTGTGGGTCCCGGGAGTCCCCACCCCTGCATGGGCGGGAGCTCTGAGCTTCAGTGCAGACCCTATTCTAGGTTCCAAATGAATCCCGAAGCTCCCCTTGGTGTCGTGAGGAGAAAGCCCGTGTGTGTCCTGGACTAAGATGTGTGACCCCCATGAAATCGGACCCTGGGGTCCGGCCTGGAGCAGTTGAGTGGCTCCCACCTTTCCCAGAACACTGGGGACCTGAGGTCCCTTAAGCTTCCCAGCAGGCGGGGCAGGAGGTTTGGGTGACAGGTCCAGCGAGGACTTGCTCACCTATGAAGTGCCAGGATAGGCCTTTGTAGAATTGGGGCAAATCTCCCAGGAACCTCGCCAAGCAGGACCAAGGACAGGATGGGGTCGGGATCCCTGATGCTGGGCTGCGGTTAGGTTCCCTGGGTCCCCATTCTGAGGGCATTGAGCTGTGGTGACTTGGAGCCAAAGGCAGGACCACCGGTCACGGCACCCATACACCTGCGTGAAGGGGCCACTGCCTCCAGAGACCGGGCTCGGAGGCAGCGAGAGTGGGGCCCTGGGGGCACCAGGATGTTCCCCCAAAGCGGTGCTTTGTGCTCTTTTCATCCTGTCCTCTCCCATCACCTTGCTCGGGAGGTTCTGTGTCACTCAGCTCTCCTTACAGAGCTGCTTTTCCTAAACTCCATTCTCAGTGTTGAGGGGGAAATTCCGCAGAACAGTGGATAATTAAATATCATGTTTCCTTAATTCTAAGGTGCTGACAACTGTAATATGCACCATTAACTTAATAACAGTTTTTCTGGAATTCATCGGACATGTCACTCCAACAGTGCTTCCCAGATGCACCCTGACTTCAGAAACGTTTTTTCAAAGCACCCGATCGCAAGGAAATACTGTGAGTTTGGGAAACACCGGGTTAGATTAGGTATGCCTTTCCTGCAGACCTTCCCAAAGACTGGACCCGCTTAGAGGCGCTGCCGTTTCCACAGAGCTGCGACGGGCAGTTTGTCCAATTCAGGTCTGCAGCAGGGGCCTGGTTCCACCTCCCAGGGCCCTGGGTTGGCGCCCATCTGGAGACCTGAGTCACTCCATCAGACGTCTCTGCGCCGGTCCTAATTCTCCCAGGTCTGCTATTTGGGAGCTGCTGTGACTCTGGAGCTGGGGGACTTGTGCATCCAACCAGCCTGACCCTCAGCCCTCCTCTCTCCTGGGGAAGCTGTTAGGTTCCCTGGTTTCCTCAGGGCACCCCCAGTGCAAACCGGCCATGAGGGGGACTCAGCATCGCGCAGCCCCGCAGCGGCCCCGGGGTGGGGCGAGACGTGCCTTCACAACCTCCGGCCTCCAGGTTTCCATATCCCAGCGCCTCTCAAGACCTCCTCGGCCCGCGGGATTCCAGCATCCAGGGCTTTTCCAGCCCTGACCCTAGGTTCCTCCAGGTCCTGTTTCTATGACCCCCTGTGATCCCAGAAGTGCTGGAAGGTGGCGCCTCCCCCCAGGCGACACCCACAGCCAAGCGGTGTCCTGGTACCTCGCGGTCGCAGCACGTACACGCATATCACGGGTGCGCGGGCGCAGACTCGCGGAGAGATTGTTACGGACGTGAGAGCTTGCGATCCGTTTATTCAGCAAATATTTCCTGAACGTCTTCCCTGTGCCAGGATCCCTCTAGGCTCAGAGACCCGGCATGGACCCCGCAGAAGGGGCACCTTGTATTCTGGGGGGTGGGAAACCATCCAGACGTTCACGTGGAGTAACCGAGGAAGCTGGCAGTGCAAGTGCCGAGGAGAAGAGCGAAGGCGGGAGCCGGGGGCGGGTAGGGAGCGTGGGGAGGAAGAACCCGCCCTCCCCCCCCCCCCCAGGTTTCCCGTGGAGACCCGGACTCTGTTAGCGAGAGCTCCCCGCACGGCCGGGCCTGGGGGCCCTGGTGGTGCCTCACGGGACAGTAGACGTCACCTGCAGGTGGGACCCTCCCCACGCTGAAATCCCCTCTGTCAAACTGCCCTGGGGGGGGGCGGCCCCGGGGTGGGGGGCTGTGGACATCTGGGGATCTGGGGCAGCACGAACTGGGCTCCCCTGGTGGAGTCAGTGAATGCGGATGTGGTTTGTGAACATGGCCATCCATAGGGACTCGGCCTTTAGCGGGCCCGTGCCTGTCCCCCAGGAGGCCACCCACGTGGCTCAGGGCGTGGCTCAGGGCTCACTCCCGGCCAGAGGGACCAGCTCCCAGCAGGTGTGTCTCGGGGGCGCGCCGGAAGCTAAGCCTGCAGTGTGGGATGCCGGGCCTTCCTCCAATCCTGCATCTGCAGAGTTGGAAATGGAGGGGATTCAGGTCTCCTCCACGCTTGGTCTGAGCTGGAACTCTGGCCCTGCCGGAATGTTCTTTCCTGTGCAGCATGTTCCACTGTAGACGCAGGATCCTTTCTCTCCTTTCTCTCTCTTTTTAAAAAAAAAAAACAGAAAATAGACCAACATGGAATTTACCAGAATTTGTTTGTCGAGCACAGACTTGTTGCGTTACCACGAAGAGCAAGCACACCTACGTGTGATGTACGTGGTCCTGCATTCAGAACACTAGAGATAAAAACCAGATTTCAATCAGCTGCGCTACGTCATCGATCTCTCCTCTCTGTAGAAAGATGATATTAGTAAATCATTGTCATAAGAAGCAATAAAAATGGGGAAAGCAGTGTTGTAAAAGTGTGTCTGGCAGTTGATTAGTAAGGTATGTAATCATTTTGCATTTTGTGGTATATGTGGTCTTCATTAAACTTTTCAAATTTGTAATTTCATGTTCTCATTCCAAATAAAAATCCACTTTTGTGCCTATTTCTATTGGTAATTTTGTATTCTTTTCCTTAAAAAGTCCCCACTCCTCCCCATCCACCCTTGTATAAGCTTCTGTCACCGCACCTGGATCTGTCCCTGCATGCAGGTATCCAGGGTGTGAGCTCTCCGGAGAGAGAGAAGCAAGTGCCGAGAGCCTGGACTGCAGGTGAGGAGGCCCCACGCCCGGAAGGAATGCAGGACTGGGGGCCCATAGGTGCAGCCTGGGGAGGCTCTGGAGTCTACAGTCATGACTTGGGCTTTTAGGAAGAGTGAAATGGGGTCACTGGGGGTGCTGGGTCAGAGAAGCAGCCTGACCCCATTCGTGTTTTATAGAAGGATTCTGGCTGTTGCGTTAAGACCTGGTCTTAGGCTTATCCATGGGCTGCTCCCCAAATTGCTTTGGTGTTCTTTGAACATCCCCCTCCCTGCCCCCATGAGATCTAGAAGATATTCATAATGATATGGAAATGACTTCCAAACACTTTTCTTCAGGAATGTAGGGTCAGATTTGGCCAAAGGACAACCAGAAGGCAACATCAATGCTTTCAAACCTAAGAAGGAAGCATTGCCCAGGACCCTGCCCACAGGGCCTCCGCAGGCCTCATAGATGCTAACTTACGGTGGGGACCACAGACTCTGCTCTGGACACAGGGTGGAAAGGACAGTGCTTTCTACAGTGAATGCACACTCATGGAACTGAAGGTCTGCTGCCCGAAGTCCAGGCAAAAGTCCTGGGACCCAATACAGTTTTGTTTTAAAGTTTTTACTCTGTTTTGAGGTAATTGTAGAATGCCCTGCACCTGTAGGAAATAACACAGAGCAAGCCTCCGTGTCCAGTTTCCCTCAACGACAAACATCTCACAAAATATGGTACAAAATCATAGCAGACGTCAGCATTGCTGTGACCCCCGTCCTGCCCGATGACCTGTCTTGCCTGCACTCCCGTGTGTACGTGTAGTTGCATACAACGGGATCACTGTGCAGATGCAAGTGTAGACCGCCCTGATCAAGGTGCACACGCTCCATCACCACCAGGGCGCCTCAAGACGCTCTGCCCTCTCCTGGCCACACCACCCCTCCTTCCCCACCCTCCTTCACCCCTGGAAACCAGCAATCTGCTCCCTATTTCCAGAATCCCGTCGTTTCAAGAACATTATCTAAATGGATGCACAGTGTACGTAACCTTTGGGGCCTAGCTTTTCTCCACTCAGTATAAATCCCTTGAGATTCACCCAGGCCATTGTGTGTGCCGATACTTCGCTCCTTTCTATTTCAGAGTAACATGCCATGGAGTGGATGGGCAAGGGACTTTCTTCTTTTTTTTAAATTTAATTTTACTTTGTATTGAAGTTTAGCTGATTTACAGTTTTGCAGGGCGAGGCACTTTCTAAATTTCATTCCCCGTTATCGTTATCACAGTCGCTGGGAAAAGATCCAAGGCACTGACACTCAACACGTGTTGAGTGATTTCAGGGTCCTTGGGATAAGTTTACACCAATGCAGAAGATCTTACTCATGTGACTGTACATCGGGGGGCTCATTGAGAAAAGCAAAGGGAACCCCGTGAAACTCAGCCTGAATCGTAGCTCGGTGACTGGGAGTCACTGGGAGGAATGGGGACAGCATTACCCGCGAGCCATTTGGGTTCCTGGGGCTTATTGGGGGACGGATGCTCCTTGAGAGAGTGGCCTTGGGCTGCCCTGGGGACCCAGCAGTGGCCTAGCTGTTTCCATCAGCACAAGGAAGTCGGGATGCTGGGTTCCTTGCAGAGAGTGTGGGGAGTCTTTTCTCCAGGGGTCACCTGTTGTGAAATGGCAGGTGCCTGGGGAATTGGGGTGCAGTACATTATCTGTGGGGTGTGTGAGTCTGGGATAACTTTCTTCAGAGGCGGAACAGCCCTTCGGTTTACTCCATCGCACCGTGTGTACCAGCACCCTCCGCTCTCCGAGAATAAATTGGTTAATTTTGCAGAGTGCTTTGGAAATGCAAAGTGCTGTAAAAGGCGCACATTGTAAGAGGCTGCACATGTGTACGAGAAGGGAAAGGGTGCAGAGGGGCTGCAGCATGCGGTTTGCCTAGTAAATTTCATGATTGCTTCTGGAAATTATGCTTTCTTATTTATAAGTCTTGTCATAGAAATAAATTGAATGGAATCACCAGATGGCCCTAAATATTGTCTTTATTGCCTAGAACCGTCTTTAGAGAGCTCTTGCTATAGGAACGGGAAGCTTTAAGATGGGGTAGCCTGGGAGGGAAAGGGACACAGGCCTAATTCCAATGATTGTCACGGCCATCTATTTATTTGCTCAGCGAGGTGAGGGGGAGACCATCTCATTTAGACGTATTAAAGGGTCCAAAAGTGTAACACTCTTCTAAAGGGTCACTATAAATATGACACATACTGTATTTCATAGAGTTTATGGGAAAGGAAATTGAAATCTCCTAAAAATAGAATTGAATCTTGTCCAAACAATATTGGATACACCAAACGAGTGTTTTTGTTATTACATCTAACAGGCTGATATTCCAGGCACATTTTTATAAAGCTTTAGTTTGTTTTCATAAATTTTGGACTTTCCTACAATTCTTAGGTTTCTTACAACTATCAGCCAGCGTGACAGTGTTTTTAAAAGTGAAAATGAAAGACTCGTTTGTGGCAGGGCTGCCATCTCCCCCCATCCACCCTGCTCTGGTCGCTGGCACAGCTCCCGTGATCTGGGCCGGGCTGGGCCGAGGGGTCAGGGTACGGATATTGACTGGTCTGCATGTGTCCTGCATCTGGGAACAGAAGCAGTCTCCGCCCTGGAAGCCCCTTATCCCAGTCTACAGAGCAGACTTGTGCCCTGGAGGTCCCCCTGCTGTCTTGAGACCAGGACGGGTGGTAACTTCCAGGAATGAGACAGAGGACGAGAGATTTGCAGAGATGTGGACCTGGCACCCTCAAGCTTCCGGGCCACCTGCCTGCAGAATTCTGTTACACAGGGAAAGTTAAGCCTCACTCTGTTGAAGCCGCTCTTTGTAGGGTTTTGTTACTTGCAGCTGAATGCATTGTCCTAAGATTATCTACTGGGACAAGTTAGGGAAGAAACAGAATGGTCAGCAATTATTGTATAATAGCATGGCTGTGCTTCAGATCAGACAAGTGGAGCCTTTCTAGGGTATCCACAGCCCCATCCAGATGCTCGTACCTGGACAGGTGAGTGGAAGGAGGAAGTATGTGCATTCTCAAGGTAATGTCTAACATCTGAGCATAAGCACCAATGCAGTCAAGACCATCCCTTTACAGGGTGGCTTGGCTCTGCTTTCTTCTTCTTCTTCTTCTTCTTTTTTTTTTAACATCTTTATTGGAGTATAATTGCTTTACAATGGTGTGTTAGCTTCTGCTTTACAACAAAGTAAATCAGCTATATGTATACATATATCCCCATATCTCCTCCCTCTTGAGTCTCCCTCCCACCCTCCCTATTCTGCTTTCTTCTTGAAAGAGACCTTAGTATTCACAAAGGAATCTGTTTTGTTTTTTTTATGGTTTATAGGGCTCTTCACAGAGTAGTGTTTCTCCAACATGAATGCTACATGGGCTCTCTGAAAAGGGTATACATTTTCTCAACAATCCCTAGTGTTGACATAAATTATTTTAATTTCCATTACTGGAAGATGTACACATATAAAGCTAGTATAAACCCTTTACACTTGCCATTATACACATAAAATTGAAAATTACATGCAAGTAAAGCTTTACAATCAGTAATACTTAAATTAACAACATCAGTGTGTCGTTTGGTTTAAATTAAGTTGTTGCTCTCCGTGTGAATGCTGTTTGGACTTCTAGGGCTCTGTTTCTTTAGCGTTAAACATACTCTGTGTTATGTGGTGACAACACTCCTCATCACCCTCCTCTCCCTTGAACTGTAGAGAAATATCCTTTCAGTCACCATGGTGTCGAATGGACCTTGCTTGTACAACAGAATCACTGGTTAATAAATTCCAATTCTCTTTTTCTTATTAGCAGGCCACAACCAGGGCCAATTCATCCATACACAGAGCTCTTATAGATCTTTACATTTTTAATTATAATTGACACACAAATGCAAAATTAAAAACGTATTGTGATGGGAAAGGTGCATGGGTTTCCAAGAGAGTCTTTTCTGTGGACGCATCCTGGTCTGGAGGACATGCTTATCAAGAAAGGATCAACTTATTCTAGAGCCTTTGGGTCATAGGATCTAAAGACCAACTTTTCTTAAGAGTATGCAGATGTGAACTTGAATTAGCTTAGTTGCCCTTGTGAGAACATACTTTATTACATTTATGAGGAAGTAGCTTTGGAATCTTATATGATGACGTACCCATGGCAGTAAGATTCCTTGTTTGGTCACCTCTCCGAGCTTGTTCGATGCAGGGGGCTTTCGCTGTTGGAAAGCCACAGGGATGAGATGCAGCCACAGAGCTGAGTCACTGAGAAAATCGTTATTCATTACTGGGCATCTCTTCACAAACAAATGCAACAGTTTTAATCTCCCATTAAAATAAATTTTACTGTCCTCAAAATACTCAATTGACTTTTATGAATACATAGTGCAATATTATAGTTTGAAAGTTAAAAAATAAGTAAAAGGGCACATGGAGAAAAAAAATCCCTCCTCTACTCCCACAGACTGGACATGATTCCTTGTCCAACAACCAAGGCTACTTGGTTTTGTACATCTTCCAGGGGATTTGTGTTTTATGTACAATCCTGTACAGATGCTTTTACACATGTCGTGATCGACTATGCATTGTTCTGCACCTTCGCCTTTCAAGTTTTCTTTACATACTATGTAACTTTATGGTCCTCGAGTTGACATAGGGGCCATATATTCATAAAGGTAAGTTGTGCAATTTAACAACTTTCACCTAGGGTCACAGTTTTCATGCTCACCACCCCGTGACCATTTGGGATACTCTCAGTAGATTCCTAAAGATGACTTGATGTGGATTTGGGATTTATGAACAGATTCTACCTGGAACTTGGGGAATCAGTGATCAGCAAAGGAGTTTGAATACTTCTCCCATCTATGCTTTTCGAAATACTCACTTGTTCAGTGTGACTCTGGACCTTTATGCAGACAGGACAAATGGAATCCCAACAAGGCTGCCCAGAGCCACAGCCCGAAGCTCATGCGCAGCTCCCTGGGGATGTAGGGGTGGGGCGCTGGGGGAGATGCGGGGTGCCTTCCACCCCGCACCTGCAAACGCATCTCTCCGGTCCATTCAACACCTGCCCTTCTTGACATTGCTCCCCGTCTGCAATATGCTGTTTGTCTCACTTTCTTAATTGCTGGTTTAGTTGGTTCACTTTTTGAGTCAAACTAGCAGCGTTTCCCTGTTTCTGCCCCTTGGAGCTTTGGGCACACCCAGCATCTCCACCTGGTGTGTTGTGCTGGCTGGTCCTCCCCCACCTCTCTGCAGGTCTCATCCCTCCCTCCCTCCCTCAGGGCCTTCCTCAAATGCCACCTTCTCCAGGAAGTCTGCCCAACCACCCTCCTCCCACCCAGCTGGTTCCTCTGACCCCCACCGTCTCTGCTTCTTTTGTACTTTTTCACGGCACATAGAGACGATTTGCTTATTTGTATGTCTATTTTTTATGGCATGACCTCTTCCTTCCTAGAAGAGAGGGGTCAGGGTTCCTCGTCCATTCTGTCCCCCGATGGATCCCATGTTTCTGGAACAAGCATTTTTGCCATGTGAATGAGCACACGAGTGGGTTTCCAGGCCAGCGGCCAGAGGCCCGCTCGCCCCTAACAAAGGGCCAGGAGCTCGCTTGGGCATCGCTGCCTACACAGCCACCTTCCCAGGGGAGAGATGACTGGAGCTGCCTGGGACTCTGGCCCTCCTTCCCCCAAGTTTCCTTTCAACCTTAATATTTTAAATTATAAAACAAACTACCAGCAAGGGAGGCCATGAAGCCAGGAGGACTGTGGTTTCCAAGGAGAAGGGAGGTGGAGAGGGAGGGAGCGTGCCCGAGAAGGGCTCCGTTCATTGTGTGGGGAGCGTCCCCTGTTTGAAGGTGGCTTCTGTGCATGTCACTCCCGAGCTGTTAGAAGTTTAGTCTTTGTTAAATTATTTAGAGCTTTTGGGGGCTGCCAATCAGGACAGGATTAAAGCTGGATATTCCTTTTTTGGTCCTGTTGGCCTGCTGCTACATATTTTCAATAACAAAATATCTTCAGGAAGCACCACTTCAATAGAAAAATAATTAGCATTTGATCAGATGAATCGTGCTGGGCGTGGTTCACTCCGGATCACGCAAGAGTTAGACTTTTGCCATGGTCACTGGGGAGGAAAGGCTCTGTGGAATGAAACCAAGTGTTATACTCATCTTCTTTCTCTACAGCTTTCTTATCTGTATGAGGCCAGTTTATGGTGAAATGTGCTTCCTACCAAGTTGATGGATATATACTTAATTTGAGGTTAGAATTATTAGAAAAATCCTTAGGACATTGTAAACAACTTGTAATGATCTTGGAAAAGCATTTATGTATAGGTCTTGTCTTAGCTTAAAACTTGTCTTTGGAGCCTATTACTTTAGGCAAGAAGAAAGAAGTCTAACTGAGCATCATTGACAGTCTTCGCAGAGACGAGGTACCTCATTGGCCCTTACGAGCTGTTTGTGGTGGACGGTACAACCCTATATAGTGCACTCCTAACCAGAATTTCTCACTGTGTCCACTAATTCTTGTAGTGTTAGAAATAGGTGGTATATTCTACATGCTCAACGCATTCTGAATAGAGAAATTCCAAGTTGCTCAATACCCTTCTTTGACGAAAATTCCCTCTAAGGAAAGATACCAGTAGCTGCCATTTCTGAAATGCTAAGCTTTTTATATACACCATCTCATTTAATTCTCACAATAATAAAAAAGCTTGGACCGTATTACCAAGTATTTAAAGATGGGAAACAAAGGTTCAAAGAGGCCAACGCAGAGCCAGGACCCACAGTTACTCAACAGATGAGACCTAAAATTAAGGCCGTCTGATGAAAAAGGCTTTATTCTTAACCACTATGTACTCTGCTCCCAGAAGCAGAGGGAAGGGGAGAGGAGGGACGGAGTGTGGTTAATTATCAAATTCCAGCTACAGCTGGATGCTGTCACAGGCGCTTTTATATGTTTATTTCTTCTTATGTGAGCCTCAAGGCAAGCTTGGATGAAATGATTGTAATAACCCCCATTTTCAGATGAGAAAGCAGAGGCTTGGAGAAGCTGAGGACCACTCTTGAGGTCGGGCAGCCGGTGCGCGGCCCGGCGGAATTTGAACCCAGAGCGGCAGTGCGCCCCGTCCCGGCTGCTCATTCCCTCTAGAGCTTGCCTGGCCCCGCACTGAGGTTCTGTTAATTCTTGAACGTAATGCTCACCGATTGTGCGTCTTTGTCCTAAACTTCAAAGTGAGCCCAGCACCCTTAGGTGAGCTGGGGAAACAAGAAGTGAATTATGGGGTTCATAAACACATCCTCCTCCTTGACTTGGACCACGACCCAGCCCCAGTGGGCATTTTCCTGTGTTCTGATTTGGGGTTTTCAAGCAAGCAGAAAAGACTTGTCATCACACACTGGCCACCCTGCAGAAGCTCCCTGCTCCTGAGCCCCGTGGGCAGCCGAGCACCGGGCGGTCTCATCGAAGGGCCTGGGCCTCAGCGTGAGGGCTCCGGAGAACCGCAGATCATCTGGCCTTCCCTTCCTCCCTATGCACCTGAGGACCACTGTCCCCGGGACTGCAGGCCCATCCTCTGTCCAGCCATCTGGGCAGTGGCCACCCGAGGGCCTGTCAGCCGTGTGGCATGAGAACTGAGCCCCAGGCAGCTGGCTCGAGGCCGGAGTACTGGTGGATATGAGGCCTCACCCCTCTGAACTCTCTCTTCTCTGAATCGGAAAGTAAATAAATATATTTATGTTTCAAGGGCACAAGGTCCCGACTGTCAAGCTTGTCAGAGCCAGGCAGCTGTCACGAGGGGACCCTGTATGTTTCTGGGAACCTCGGATGCCTTTCTTGGGTTTGTGGCGACCACCGGGCACCTGTCAGGTGGGAGGAAGAGGAGGTACCCTCCGTGTAGAAGCAGCTCCGTAGCCAGGCGGGTGTGGAGGGAGGATGCTTCAGGGACTGGCTTGTCTGGCAGAGAAGCCAGCCCCTCACTGCCCTCCCCTCCGCTTGACACATCACCTCTTGGGCTTCCTCTCCACCTCACCCTCTGAGCCGCAGCAGCAGGGCTGCAATCAAGGCGAAGGAGATGTGAACAAAGTGAGTCCTTCCCTGCGATATCTGCAGCCTCTCAACGTTGCTGTCGATCAATCATGTACTGATTCGATCGACTCTCAAGCATCAGCTCCCAAAGTTTGAGTCAGCCAGGCAGAGAGGAGGCATGCGAGGCCCTGGCCGCACATTCAAGGAGCTGCTCCCTCTCGGGTCACACAGGACATCCCTCTACCTTGTGCCCTTGACACCAGGCTGGCCTCTCCTGGTCCCGGCCCCGGGCTGGTGCCTGCTTGTGTTCTTGGAGGGGGACAACCAGTGCCTCTCCTCCCAACTCAGAAATGGCATGTCACTACACAATTCTAGATAACTGTCTGTCTCCAAAATCATCACCTGCCAGGTCACTGACTGTCTCCCAGAATCTGCCTTTGAGCCTGCTGGAGGGTCGACTGTTGGGTCCCCAGACAATCTGGGACAGACTCCCCTCACTTCTTTTCCGTGTGTCCTGCCCACTGTGGGGTTACCCTCAGCCTTGGCCATTTTTCTGTCTTGGGTCCATGTAGCTCTTCCACAGTCAGCGTGGGCTGCTGTGACAAAATGCCATAGGCTGTGGGCTTAAACAGCAGATATTTATTCCTCACAGTCCTGGAGGCTGGACGTCCAAGGTCAAGGTTCTGGCCAGTTCAGGTTCTGTTGAGAGCCCTCTTTCTGGCTTGCCTTCTCTCTGTGTGCTCACATTACCTTTCCTCAGTGTATGTGTACGAAGAGAGAGAGAGAGAGAGAGAGAGAGCCCGTCCTCTGGTGTCTCTTCTTATAGACATTAATCCTGTTCTAGCCCCATCCTTATGACCTCATTTAACCTTAATTACCTCCTTAGAGGCCCCATCTCCAAATACAGCCACTGGGGGTTAGGCTTTCAACATATGAATTTTACAGGGACACAATTCAGCCCATAGCAAGACCCAAGGGGGTGAGGGCAAGCCAGACTAGGCTTGGGAGGGTCTAGATAGATTTGGCTGGGAACCGTCCTTGCAGAGTTATGGAGTCGTTCTGAGTGGGGAGGAGATTGATCCAGTGAATGCCTGTACACGACACTGACAGAGTGAGTACAAGGGCAAATACTCCCAGTGATGTGGACTCTTCTTCCAGCAAAGGAGGGACATCTTTCACCTGGCCACTGATCACAGCAGCTGAATGGGGGGGCAAGACCCTTCCAGGGTCAGACAAAATCTATGGGCTCCAGACCTATGGACCACACAGGCCTCCTTCCCATCCTTCCTAGTGGGCCTGGAGTCCACAAGGTCCAAACTGCTTGCTTCTATGCATTTAACTTAAGAAAATTCAACAGGCGTGCAAAGATGTATACACAAGCAGAATTTTGGGTGAGGAGAGGAATTTTTCCCCGGCTTATGAGAGCTGCATCCTGGCTAAAGCATCAAGCATGGAGGTGATACTCACAAGGGCAGTAGCTTTGCTGTCCTGCCCATCTGTGCCCTCTGCCACTGCCCAGTGCTTGAACGGCAGTTCACTCATTCTGGGCACCAAAAATATTTGTCCAGCGAATGAATGAATGCATCATACAACAGATTCTTGCATTATTTCATAATATTTTTTTGTATGTCAATTTTTAAATTATTTATTTATTTGTTTGTTTATCTATTTATTTGGCTGTGCTGGGTCTTCCTTGCGTCACATGGGATCTCCGTTGCCGCGTGCAGGATCTTGTTTGCGGCATGCGGGATCTTTCAGCTGTGGCCTGCAGGATCTATTTCCCCGACCAGGGACTGAATCTGGACCCCCTGCATTGGGAGCGTGTCGTCTTAACCACTGGACCAGCAGGGAAATCCCTCATAATATATTATGATAAATGAAATCAGAACCAAATCTCTCTTTTTTTAATTGAAGTATAGTTGATTTACAATATTATATTAGTTTTAATATTATATTAGTTTTAGGTGTACAACATAGAGATTCAGTATTTTTATAGATTATACTCCATTTAAAGTTAGTACAAAATAATGGCTATATTTCCCTTTGCTGTACAATATATCTTTGTTGCTTATTGATTTTATACCTAATAGTTTGTATCTCTTAATCCCATACCCGTAACTTGTCCCTCCCCACTTCCCTTTCCCTACTGGTAGTTTGCTCTCTACTTCTGAGTCTGTTTCTGTTTTGTTGTAATTCATTCCTTTCATTTTGTAGATTCCACTTATAAGTGACAACATAGAGTATTTGTCTTTCTCTGTCTGACTTATTTTAATAAGCATAATACCCTCCTGGTCCATCCCTGTTGTTGCAAATGGCAATATTTAATTATTTTTTATATAAATATCATAGGGGCTTCCCTGGTGGCGCAGTGGTTGAGAGTCTGCCTGCCAATGCAGGGGACACGGGTTCGAGCCCTGGTCTGGGAAGATCCCACATGCCGTGGAGCAACTAGGCCCGTGAGCCACAATTACTGAGCCTGCGCGTCTGGAGCCTGTGCTCCGCAATAAGAGAGGCCGCAATAATGAAAGGCCCGCGCACCGCGATGAAGAGTGGCCCCCACTTGCCGCAACTAGAGAAAGCCCTCGCACAGAAACGAAGACCCAACACAGCCATAAATAAATAAATAAATAAATAAAAATTGTATAACTTTAAAAAAATAAAAAATAAAAAAATAAATATCATATATTCTATTATATATATATGCATATATATACATATATATTAATACATATATATACCACATCTTCTTTATCCATTCATCTGGTGACCAACACTTAAGTTGCTTCCATATCTTGGCTATTGTAAATAATGCTTAGGAACGTTGGGGTGCATGTATCTTTTCAAATTAGTGTTTTCATTTTCTTTGTATATATACCGAGAAGTGAAATTACTGGGTCATATGGTAGTTCTATTTTTAGTTTTTTGAGGAACCTCCATACTGTTCTCCATAGCAGCTGCACCAATTTACACTCCCATCAACAGTGCAAGAGGGTTCCCTTTTCTCCACATCCTTGCCAAAATTTGTTATTTGTGGTCTTTTTGACGATGGCCATTCTGACAGTGTGAGGTGATACCTCATTGTGGTTTTGATTTGCATATCTGATTATTAGTGATGCTGAGCTTGTTTTCATGTGCCTGTTGGCATTCTATATGTCTTCATTCGAAAAATGTCTATTCAGGTTTTCTGCCCATTTTTTAAATCAGGTCGTTTTTTGGTTTTGTTTTGTTTCTTGTTTTCTGATATTGAGTTGTATGAGCTTTTTATAAATTTTGGATATTAACCCTTGTCAGTCATATCATTTGCAAATATTTACTCCCATTCAATAGGTTGTATTTTCATTTTGTGGATGATATTGTTCACTGTGTAAAAGCTTTTAAGTTTAATTAGGTCTCATTTGTTTATTTTTGCTTTTATTTTCTTTGCCTTTGGAGACCTATCCAAAAAAAAATATTGCTATGATTTACAGCAAAGTGTTTTCTGCCTATGTTTTCTTGTTTTTTTTAAATTTAAGTATAGTCAATTTACAATTTTGTGTTAATTTCTGCTGTATAGCAAAGTGATTCAATTATATTATACATATATATATATGTATTCTTTTTAATATTATTTTCCATTTTAGTTTATTCCAGGACATTGAATAGAGTTCCCTGTGCCATACAGTAGGACCTTGTTGTCTATCCATTCTATATGTAATAATTTGCATCTACTAACTCAAAACTCCCAGTCCATCCCTCCCCTCACCCTTGGCAACCACAAGTATCTTCTCTCTGTCTGTGGGTCTGTTTCTGCTTCATAGATATGTTGATTTGTGTCATATTTTAGATTCCACATATGAGTGATATCATATGGTATTTGTCTTTCTCTGTCTGACTTACTTCATTTAGTATGATAATCTCTAGGTCCATCCATATTGCTGCAAATGGCATTATTTTGTTCTTTTTTATGGCTGAGTAATATTCCATTGTATAAATATACCACACCTTCTTTATCCATTCATCTGTCGATGGACATTTAGGTTGCTTCCATGTCTTGGCTACTGTAAATAGTGCCTCAATGAACATTGGGGTGTATGTATCTTTTTTAATTATGGTTTTCTCTGGTTATATGCCCAGGAGTGGGATTCCTGGATCATATAGTAATTCTATTTTTAGTTTCCTGAGACATCTCCATAATGTTTTCCATAGTGGCTGCACCAACTTCCATTCCCACCAACAGTGTAGTAGGGTTCCCTTTTCTCCATACCCTCTCCAGCATTTGTTACTTGTAGGCCTTTTAATGATGGCCATTCTAAGTGGTGTGAGGGGTACCTCAGTGTAGTTTTGATATGCATTTCTCTATAATTAATGATGTTGAGCATCTTTTCATGTGCCTATTGGCCATCTGTATGTCTTCTTTGGAGAAATGTCTATTTAGGTCTTCTGCCCATTTTTCACTTGTGTTTTTTTTTTGTTGTTGTTGTTGTTGTTGAGTTGTATGAGCTGTTTGTATAATTCTTTTGCTATGTCCGCCTATGTTTTCTTCTAGGAGTCTTATGGTTTTCAGCCATACATTTAGTCTTTAATCCATTTTGAGTTTATTTTTGTGTATGGTGTTAGGGAGTATTCTAATTTCATTCTTTTATGTGTAGCTGTCCAGTTTTCCCAGCACCACTCTTTGAAGAGATTTTCTTTTCCCCATTATCCTCCTTTCTGTTGACTATGGGCTATGTTTGTCCTTCTTTTTCTAATTCCTTTAGATGCTAGGTTAGATTGTTTATTTGAGATTTTTCTTGTTCCTTGAAGTATGCCTGTATTGTATTCTTTTTAATTTTCATTTTTCTCAACGTATTTTCTGATTTCCACTTTTATTTTTTAATTGACCCATTGATTTTTTTAGTAGAGTGTTTTTCAGTCTCCACATGTTTGTTTTTCCCTTTTTCTTCCTGTAATTGATTTCTAGTTTTATACTGTTGTGGTTGGAAAAGATGTTTGTCATAATTTCTATTGTCTTAAATTTGTTAAGATTTGTTTTGTGGCTAGCATGCGAACTATCCTGGAAAGCATTGCATGTGCACTTGAACATAATGGATATTGTGCTGTTTTTAGATGGAATCTCTTGTAGATATCTATTAAGTTCAACTGGTCTAATGTGTCATTTAAGGCTCCTGTTTCCTTATTAATTTTCTGTCTGGATGATTTGTCCATTAATTAAGTGGTATGTTAAAATCCCCTTCTATTATTGTATTATGGTCAATTTCTGCCTTTATATCTGTTAACATTTGCTTTATTTAGTTGTTCCTATACTATGTGCATATATGTTTATGGATATTCTATCTTCTTATATTGATTCATTTATTATTATATAATATTCTTCTTTGTCTTTTATTATAGACTCAGTTTTAAAGTCTACTTTGGCTGATAGGTGTATTGCTACCCCTCCTTTCTTATTGTTTCTATTGATGAAATAAAATTCATATTTTATGGCAAGATGAGAAAAATTTAAACATAAATTTTTTCTTTGCTGGAGTGGGTCTCCTTGTTCCCCATTAGTGTGTATTGTATATCTGCCTTAACCAGACCTCCTTAGGAGAGAACCTTCCTTCTTAACCTCATCAAGGATCACAGCTCCTTTAGAGAGAACCTTCCTTCTTAATCTTGTGGGGGTTCCCTTGTATGTGATTTTTTGTATTTCTCTTATTGCCTTTAGAATTCTCTCTTTATCTTTAACTTTTGCCATTTTAATTATGATGTCTCTTTGTGTGGGTCTCTTTGGGTTCATCTTGTTTGGGACTCCCTGTAATTCCTGTACTTGAATATCTGTTTCCCTCTTCAGCTTCAAGAAGTAGTCAGCCATAATTTCATCAAATACATTTTCTACCCTTTCTCTCTCTTCTCCTTCTGGGATCCCTGTAATGTTGGTACGCTTGATGCTGTCCCAAAGGTCCCTTAAAGTATCTTAATTTTTTTTAAATTTGTTTTTCTTTTTGCTGTTCTCATTGTGTGATTTCCATTAGCCGATCTTCCACCTCATATATCTTCCAGATCACTTATGCCTTCTGCTATCTCACCTAATCTGCTGTTAATTCCCTCTAGTATATTTTTCATTTCAGTTATTGTGTTTTTCAGCTCACACTGGTATTTTTTTTTATATTTTCTAGTTCTTTGTTAAAATTTTCACTGTGTTCATTTATCCTTTTCCCCAATTCAGTTAGCATTCTCATTACTGTTGCTTTGAAATCTTTATCGGGTGAATTATTTGTCTCTGTTTAATTAGGATTTTTTCAGGGTTTTTTTTTTGTTGTTGTTCTTTCATTTTAAACATATTCCTCCATCTTCTCATTTTGGTTAACTTTCTCTGTCTCAGGGAAATTAGGTGAAACATTTACATACCCCAGTCTTTAAGGCATGTCCTTGTGTGGGAGTACCCCTATGCAGTGTGCATATACCCAGTGGCTTTGGTGGGTGAGCTGGATCCTGAGTGAACATGGTCTGGTCTTGAAGGCATGTCCTTGTGTGGGAGTATCCGTATGCAGTGTACATATACCCGGGGGCTTTGGCGGGTGAGCTGGATCCTGAGTGAGCATGGTCTGGTCTTGAAGGCATGTCCTTGTGTGGGAGTACCCCTATGCAGTGTGCATATACCCGGGGGCTTTGGCGGGTGAGCTGGATCCTGAGTGAGCATGGTCTGTGTCTTCCCCAGGGTGTGCTGGCAGCCACCACCAGGGTGGGAGGTAGTCTGGAGTAGGAGAAGCTAGAGCCAGAGACAGGTGCAAGCTGGGGCTTCTCCTATGCTCAATGGCCATCACCACCCTACTTGGGGCGAGGGCAGGGGCCACGGGGCTGGAACAGAAGCCAGGAGGGAGCTGGGTTTCTCCTGGTGTGATGGCAGGCTCTGCCTTGGTTTGTGTTGTGACTGAACCTGAGGGCTTGAGGCTGCATTCTGTGCTGGTTTCACTTTGTCCCTGGTGTGTGCCCCTTGGTTAGTCTGGGTAAGGGCTGGAGGCATTGGTGACACACCACTGAGCTGGTCCGACCCCCTCCCAAGTGTGCACAGGGATGGTGCTGGGTGATGGAGCTGATCTTGCTCCCTCCCGAATGTGTGCAGTGACATGCGCTGGCAATGGCTGCCTTTGCCCTGGTCCAAGGCAGGGCTAGGGTCTGAGATGGCTCTGTTCTCTCCGTGTGTGCGCACTCTCATTGGCAGTGACAGCCTCCCCCTTAGTGGGGAGCAGTGCTGGTGCAAGAGGGGCTGGAGCAGGAGCCCAGTGTGGGCTGCGAGGCTTGCTGGGGTGGTCCGGGAAGGCCAGCCAGAGCCCCGGGCAGTTTTCAATCTGCTGTGACTGGGAGTAGGCAAGACTGTGCTCTTCATGAGTAGACTCTCAGTTTCCTATGGCCATCTGATAAGCCCCACTCACTTTCAAACCAGCTAAAGGGGGGGCCTTGTCCTCCTGGTGTTGGGTCCCAGGGCTGGGCTGCCTAATATGTAGCTTGAACCCTTTGCTCTCTAGGGAGGATCCCCAAACCTGTGACTGCCCCCTCCTCTCTTGTGTCCCCCACTAGGGGCACAGGTCCTAACCAGGTCTCTTCTTCTCTCTTCCTCCCTGACTCTGTGTGCATCTTTCTTTACAGCTTTGGTCACAGAAGAGCCATTCTGATAGTTCTCAGGTCGATTTCAGCAAGAGTCGCTGTCTGCGTCATTGTAGTTTTGATGTGTTCATAAGGGGAGCAAGCCCAGCCTCCCCTCCCTCCACCATCTTGATCTCTTTCCACCATAATCGTGTACATTTTGATAAAGTAGGACCACTTGAGATGGCAAACAAAGATGCACGGGGTATTTAGTTTCAAATAATTCTTTTTTGTATTGATGTATATGATTATCTGCTAGTTACTTTCCCTCTCCGCCCATCTCCTCCATTTCTTCCTTCTTTGTTTCTATTTTCCACCCACAATCTTTTCATTCAATCAGTCAATTGATCAGTTCAAATATCCCCTTACCATAGGGTTATTAGTTGACTCTTTCTCAAAAATGGCTCCTGGAAGCAAGACAGACCCATGCGATGAAATGACCAGTTTTATTGATGTCACAGATATTTTCCATGGGACAAATGTTCAAGATACCCACTGAACTCATGCTTTCTCCTGGGATGGGATGGAAGATTGTTCACAGTAAGTTTTTTGTTTTTTTTTTTCTTTCAATTCCTGTCCACTCATCCCTATTGAATGTATTTTCTTCTGTTTCTGTGATCTATATCTATTAATTATTAGGGACACAAATGGAAATTATACCTCCAAACTGCTGGTCTTAGGAAAGAAAAGATTTGTACACTTTCATGAAGTTAGTTGATTGCTTTAAATTTGAAATTCTTTACTCAATTTTGTTCCTTGTGAGAAATGGTATTTTAGGAATATGAGGAGAGCTCATGAATCCACAGATAAGGCTTTTATCTGACCCCACCAGTGTGGTGTTGTGAGGTATTTTCTCCTTTATTTTTATTGGAGAGGATTTAGACACAGTTTTCTCAACTTCAGCTGCAGAGTGACCAGTGCAAGGTACTTATGGGTCCCAGTCTCATTTATCTGAGACAAGTGCTGGCAGGGGGCTTTGACGGACACACGCATCCTCTCCTCGATTTCAGATGGGATTCCACTGGGAGCAGTTCCTGGATCCCCTCCAGAGCTGTCACTGCTCTCTCTCCTGATCACTTAATCCATCAGAGGGAGGCCCAGTGACGTCAAAGAGCTCATACTTTCAAGTGTTTCCAGATATGAGAACAGTCCCGTCACTTTGGTTCTTCATGGGTCTCTTCTCTTCAAGGAGAGAATGTGAAATAAAAACCAGCTGAGATTAAAATATGCCAGTCAAGCAATTTGTATTGAGAAAACTTTAAAAAATATAATTAAACCAATTGCTGTGGTTCAGCTTTTACCAGCATATGAACAGTTTTGGAAATGAGGAAGCAGCTGGACTCTGGCCGTATACCCTGACCTTACCATTCAGTAGATGGAGGCAAGTCCTGGACCTCTCCAAGCCTCCGTTTCCTCATCTGTAAAATGGGATGTGGATGAGTACATGCCATAGTAGGTGTTGCGAGGATGGATAAGAACACTTATAAATGGTTTTATCAAGTTGCTTGGCTCAGAATGAGCGTCTGGAAAGTCTCCTCGGATGTATTACGGTACAAGTAATGTTTGGAACAAGTCTAGTGGAGTGTAGAGTTTCATCCAAATGGTGGGCAGCTTAATTACTGAGGCGTTAGTGCTATGAGGGTCTGTCCAGGGAGCATTTGAGATGCTCCATAGAAGGTCACACCCACTGGTTCAGAAGACAGCTGTTTTCCGTACACCAGGACTCCTGCATTCTTGGCCAGGGGGCATTTCTATGCATGCTGCTGCCCAATGTTGGGAAGAGCCCTTCTGAGGTCAAGGGTGAGTGTCATGGGCATCAGTTGCCAGGAGGACATCAGTAACGCCACCAGGTGAAGAACTTGTTTGGAGCAACCGTGTTCTCTCTCCTCTGGTGGTACATCTGGGCTCTCTGCCGCCCTGGGTTCTCTCCAGGCCCAGGCGGTGGAGGGTTCTGCCCATGCTGGGGGAGCCCTGGTTGCTCCTTTGGTGGTTGGCTGATGGCTTTTTAATTGGACCCCAAGTCTGTTGGCAAAATGGAAGAGTCAACAGCCATCCAATCTGGAGGGGGCAGAGGGCAAGGGAATTATTTTTCATTTTAATGCTTCCAGGGAGCTCTTGTTAGTTTTCCCTTTTAATTTTATTTTCCTTTCCTGTTAGGGCAACCTTGAGAAGTTTAAGAAATGGTCTTAGAATCTTTATAACAGTAATTTTTTTTCCAAGTTAATTTTGGCAGGACAAGAGTTGCTTTAGTCTCACTTCAGTTGATAAATGACATTTGTTTTAATTTTATATTGTGGAGAATTGATTCAAGATGACTTGTAAGTTTTGGAACAACGGTGCCTAATGTGCTGTTTTATTTCGACTAGTCAGAAGTCATTCCTGTGTGAGATCGTGAGGCCTTTTAATTTAGGTTATGCTACAGGGAATTTATGTCTGATCATGGGTAGCTCTGGAGTCATCCAGTCAAAATTTTAATCACAGCCCACCTCTTGCTGGCTGGGTGATGTGGGGCACATAACCTTGGCTCCCTGGTTACTGGTTTCCTCATCTGTAAATAGGGGCGGTGGTCACCACTGCAGGCTTCTGTGGTAGCAAAGGAGGTGATGTATATAAAGTGCTCACCCAGGGGCTGGAACCTGGCCCACAGTACGTGGCAATGGATGCTTGCAGTCATAAGTGGTCTTTGGATTGGGAATTTTTACCTTCATGGGCCTCCTGCTGTCTCTGCCTCTGTCCTTCTCTCTAGGACTCTCTCTCAACTGTATCAGTTCCCTTGGGTGGGGAGGCGGGCAGGGGTCTGCAGAGAAGGAAGGACACGTCATGAACGTGGGATCCTGCGGTGGTGCCAGTGTTGGATCCAGGCTGCTGATTTTATCAGAAACTTTGCAACTGGAAGTTAAGTCTCGAAGTCCTGAAGCTGGTGGCCCCCATTCAATTAGAAGACTCTCTTATAAAAAAAAAATTTTAAATACTTATGATTGCTTTTGACAGATTCTTTTGTTTTATAAACCCAATATAAATTCAAAATCTACCTATATGAACTCACACACACCCCTCACACACAGGGCTGAGGACCAGTTTCCTATGTCCAGCTTTTCCACCTCCCAGAGCAAGCCTGAGGTTTATCACTGAGGCATCACTGTGCCCTGCGAGGCTCTCATGAACGTGACATCAACCCATCAACTCCTGTAGCTGCTCCTCCAGCTGGCATGACTGAGTCAGCATCCTAATCTTCTGGGAGAAAGGGAGGAAAGGAGAGAGGAAGCCCACAGATCTTCCTCAGCTGGGAAACGGAGACCCTTCACTCAGCTGGAGGAGAATGAAGGCTCAGTGTGGGTACAATTTAACATGTAAGAAATGCAGCTTCAGTGCAGGTCATTGCTTTTACCAAGATCTGTTGTTCATAGAAGCCAACATTCAGACTTCATAAGTGCAGAGTTTTACTGCAATAACCTCATCATGCCTTTAGTGTAACTGTTACCTGAAATGCACGAAGAGATTCACACAGTAAAATTTTCCCAAGAACAAGAGCAGAGTCTGACAGTACTTGAGTGTTGAGAAGATAGCGCTGTTGTGCATCCACGTGACTCCAGCCCACATGTGAGGTCTGCTCCTGAGGTGGATGTGGAACGAGTAAGAAGATCCAATATCCAGATGTGAGGAACGTGCTCATGTGGGTGCCCTCTCTGGCTAATCCCGCACCCCCTTGGACGCACGTTTGCTTGGGTGCTGCCTGCTGCGCCACAGTTGCCCCCTTGAGATGCTTGGGCGTGCTCATCAGGCCTACCATGCCTTAAGGCTGAAGTCTGGGCAGCTCAGCTGCAAATGCGCTACCGTGTCAATCCTAGCTCATAAGAAAGTGAGGTTATCCCTCTGGGTTTCAATTTTGACCAAGTAGAATGTCAACTTTTTTTTTTTTTTTATCAGGAAGTCTTTTAATAGATTTTCACCAGTAGACCTCAGGTCAGGGGAAGAAATACAGGGCAGAAAGATTAGACCAATACTCTCATTTGGCTTTGCTGAAACCGGTTATAGCCACCCTATAAATAGTTGGTCCTGTGCAACCTTGAGACTTTTGAAAACCCAACCATAATCCCCCCTCAGGGTGCTCGGGGAAATCTTTACTAACAAAATGTCATGAGGTTGACAAGCCTTAAGATGTCCTGGCAAAAGGTCTCCTCCTCTTCTCAAATACAGCTCTCCCTCACCAAGTGCCTTTCTCCTTCCTTCCAGCTGGGATTGCCTCCCATGCACATAGCTCACCAGGCTCAGTCTGGGTTAAGAGCAGAGCACCGTGGAAAGATCTGCCTCCCCGTGTGAGCTGGGAGAAACCCCTCCATCCCTGCCCTGGGGACTTCAGGCACTGGGAGCCCAGGAACCTCTTTTTCTATTATCAGCCCTGGCCCAGGGGTGGGATGTGTCCAAGACCACGACCCCTTGTCTGCACCCCTCTACGCTCAGCTCTTTACACCATGCCTGGCTTTCTCCAACCCGCGTGGACCTCCCTTTAACCTGGGCTACTACTGAAAAATTCATTTTTAAATTCTTTCAGCTGAATTCGTTTTGCTTTTCTGACTGAATTACAACATCTTAAGGAGAGGAACCATAGGCTGTAATTATTTTAGTTCTTTTTTTTTCTGTTACTCTCACAGCATTGAGCTCCATACCCATAATAGGTGACAACTTTTGTGTTCATTTTGCTACTGAAATGTCACATATAGTCAAAAGAATAAATAAATACAAAGGAATGGGAGTAAAACAAACACCTTTGAGCCCACATTGCAGTTTAAGAGATAGGAATACCAATACCTTTGATGGCTCCTGTATTCCTTCTCTAACCATGCCCACATCCCGGCTTCCTTCTTGAATTTTGTGGTTCTAATTCCCTGGGGTTTCTTACAGTCCTATCATATGTGTCTGTAACCTTAACCACATACTGTTTACTTCTGCATGTTTTTACTCTATGCAAATGAAATTCCATTTTATTTAGTCTTTGTGACTTGTCTTTTTCATTCAGTGTTATGTTTTAGATGCTAATCTATGTTGGCATGTGCTGTAGGTCAATCATTTCACTCTGCATGTCATTTCTCCGCATGAAAATGCTGCAATTTTCCATCTCTTGTCCTTCGACATTCCACTTGTTTTAATTTTTCTCACAACAAATATTCTTCTAGAAACTTTCTTGTGCACGTCCCCTGAAGCAGATGTGAGAGTTTCTCTAGAGAATATATGACTAGGAG
Organism: Balaenoptera acutorostrata; assembly: GCF_949987535.1. Classification (NCBI taxonomy): domain Eukaryota; kingdom Metazoa; phylum Chordata; class Mammalia; order Artiodactyla; family Balaenopteridae; genus Balaenoptera; species Balaenoptera acutorostrata. The sequence goes on from NC_080065.1 coordinate 5,789,258, forward strand.
TAGACGTACTGAATCGTTGGATACCCACTGGTTTTACTGAAGGAGGTTGTATCCACATCATTTGTATATGAGTGTTTCCACTGCTATGAGATCATGGCCAATACTTGGTATTAGCTGATATGTTAGTTGTTCCAATCTGATGATTATATAAATTGTTCTCTTTGAGGGTTTAATTTTTATTTCCCTAGTGTTGACTATCTTTTCATATATTCATTTGTTTTTGTTTTCTTTTTTGCATTTCTTCTTCTGTGAGCTGCCTATTCACATCTTTTGCTATTTTTTCTTTCAGATTATTTCTTTATTTAGTTTAAGAGGCTTACATTCAATATCTAGTGTTATAATATCCAGGTACTGACTTTTTGTTGTTGTATGTGTTGTAAATATCTTCAGTCAGATTTTGGCATGGTTCCCTCACTTTTTGCATAGAGCTTTGTGGAAGTTCTTAATTTTAATGTAACCTAATTGATCTATTTTTTTTCTTCTAAAATGTCAGGTTTTTTTTTCTCTTTATTAAAAAGTCTTTTCCTACACTAAGGTCATAAATATATTCTGCCTATTTGGTCCCCGAATTTTTTCAGTTTCAACTATACATCATCTGTAATTGATTTTTGTATATGATTAGTTACTCCACATAGATAACTGTTTTGGCAACATCTTATTAAATCGTTGATTAAGCTACTGATGAGTAACGGCGCATCTGTCATATTTCTTCTCCGTACGTATGTAGGAATTTTTCTGGACTCTCTCTTCTGTCCCAAAGTTCTACTGAAATCCATTGTCAATTCCACAAACTATTGCTGTGGCTAAATCCTGCTCTCTGGACACTATGATCTTCTTTTTCAGGACTAGCCTTTGTACAGTACTACTCTTTAGAAATTTTTAATATTTGCTGTATAGCCCATTACTTGGTCAAATCTTATGGATCGTTCTGTTCAAATTTAATTTGCTGTTAAATCGTACCCATACTGAACGTTTGGGGTCAGATTCAATTTGATGTTTCAATTTCTGTATATTATAATCTCTCATCATGATGGCAGAAACTTCAATTTGACTTATTTAATTTTTTTTTGCCTTATTTTGGAGCTATAAAATTAAGTTTATACAAGGTTAGAATTGATATACCTTCCTGGTAAATTAAATGTTTCTACCATTATGGGTGAATTATACACTAGTATAGCCTTTCTCCTTAACATCTATTTTGCCCTATGTTAGTATCATTGTATCTGCTTTATTTGCATTAGTAGTTGGCCTGTTACTTTAACTTTTTTACTTTCAATATTTCTGTGTTTTTTTTTTAGGTTGTCTGTCTTAAAAAGCATATTGATGAATTTTGTTATAGCTAATCTGGACAATTAGTCTTTAAGAGGTTTTTTTTTTATGATTTCTGATACATTTTGATTTATTTCCACCATGTACTTTCTATCCTGTGTTCTTCTTTTTTCTCCCTTTGTTTTCTGTTTTTTTTTTTTTTTTTCTTTAAATTGTTTTTACTTATTCCATTTTTGGTCTTGATGAGTTTGGAAAATGTATACTTTATTTAAATTGTGTTGGTGGTTTCCATGGATTTGAGACAGGAGATTTTAACTTGACTCACTGCAAATTAAACATTTATTGCCTTTCTAAAAATGTAAGAGATTTAGAATTCTTTAGGTTTACCTCCCTCTTTAGTTATATGTTTCTAGCATTTTATAATTTCTAATATTTTATTTCTGTGTTTTATTTCTTCACATAAGTAAGACTTATTATTATTTCATGAAGGCAGTGTTTGTTTTGTGTTTATCATCTTTTTGGTTTCCCATTTCTACTTGCAATCAAGATCTTCCTTTTGCGTTGTTTTCTTCCAACTGCAGTAAGCTGTCATCTTTGGCTTATCAGAGAAATGTCTTTCTATTGCCCCCATCTTTAAGGCAGGGGCTCAGACATCTGACTCTAGGTTGGCAGAAACTCTCAGCACTTTGATGTTAATCCATTTTATCCTTGTTTCCACTGCTGGTTTTGGGAAATTGGCTTTAAAGACGGACAATTTTCCATCATAAACCGTTCATCTTCAGTTTTCATTTGGTAGTAAGCCTCTCAGTTTCTGTCTGCAAGAAGATGTCTTTACTTGCCCTGATTCTTGAAAGACAGCATTTTAGGGCATCCCAGTTTGGGTTGACAGACCCTTTTTCTTTCTGGCTGTATTGAAGTTCTCCTGTTTGTCTTTCGTGTTCTACCAAGTCACTACATTGTGTCTAGGTGTGGATTTTTATTTGTCCTGCTTGGGATTTATCAGGTTTCCTTAATATAAAGATTTTTGTCATTTACCTTCTCTGGAAAATGACCAGTCATAATCTTCTTAAATGTCACATCTTTCTCACTGATATTTTATTCTTCTAACATACAGATAGATGAATATTAGATCTTATTACTCTGCATTTCATGCCTCTAACTTTTCTTTTCATTTTCTCTTTGTTTATCTCTATGGTATCCTGGATACTTTCTTTAGATATACCATCCAGCTCAGTTCCCTTTTCAGTTGTCTCTAATATCTGTCTAATGTATAATAATTAACTTTCCATTGGTCTTCTCCTTTTAATAATCACATTTTCATTTCTAGATATTATACTAGATAAGCTTCTTCTACAAACCTACCTAGTTATTCTGAAAGTCTCTTGTTCTTTCATACTTTTAGTATTCTCTCTTTCTTTCCTTATTGAACATCATTGTAAGACTTTGTGAATAGTATGTTGCTTGTTTCTTTTTCTTTTCTTTCTTTCTTTTTCTTTTCTGAGACTGGTAACTTATTTCCCCATATGTTTTCTGATTTTTTTTCTTTTCTGAATAGTGAACTCATCATCATTAGAACTTTGTGAAAATTTTTGAGGCTTTTAACATGTATTTCTCCAGAGAGACTCATGACTCCAACCAGGTTCCTGAGTACACTATCAACTCAGGGCCACTTTATTATTACTTAAAATTTTCATTTTGAAATAGTTTTAGACTTTTGTAGAAGTTGTGAAAATAGTACAGAATTTTCATATCCCCTTCACTCAGATCCCTTGACTTTAAAATTCACACAACCATAGTAAAATCATCAATGTCAGGGAATTAACATAGTTACAGTACCTTTAGTTAGACTGTAGATCTTATTCAAATTTCACCAGTTTTCCACCAATACCCTATTTCTGCTCCAATACCCAATCCAGGATGCTATGTTACATTTATTTTTTTGCTTCCTTAGGCTCACAAATCTGTGTCAGGCCATCAGTCTTTGTCTTCAAACACCTGCCACTTCTGAAGAATATTGGTTATTTTGTGGAATGTCTTTCGATTCAGGTTTGTGTGGTATTTTTTCATGATTACTTTGAACTTATACATTTTGGGCAATGACGTTGTACCCTTCTTGGGCATCATATCATGGCCGCTGTCAATTAATTCTCAGTTTGGGGTTATCAGGACACGTGGTAGCATAATTTGGAGCCCCAAACCCAGGTGAAGGTGAGTTTGTGGTTACAGATTCTCAGGAAAGACTTATACTTCTTTGCCCAAAGTCAAATCTTAAAGAATTGTGTTTTATTATTGCTTTTTTCCTTGAGTTTTTTTTTTCCCCTCTTCTTTCAACTTTTAACAACAGGTGTACACTTTCATAGTTCTATCATGTGAATACAGATATTCTTTCACACCTCACAGTGATGAAGGTTCTACCTCTTGCCCCATGCACATGTTCTATTAAATTGAGAACTCTAAACCTCCAGGGCTGAGCAGGTGCACTCAGACTTGGTAATGTCTCTGAATTCACCCTTTCTTATTGATTTTGGCTTCTGTGAATTATCTTCTGTTGGTGTACATTAAAAGAAATATATACACATATGTGTGTGTATGTGTATATATATATATATATATATATATATATATATATATATATAATTTATTTTATGTTATCTATTCTTTTAGAAATTCTGTGTCAAGAGTGCTCTTAGGTTATCTGACCTAAATATTAATTGAATAAATGAAAAGATAAAGTAATTAAAAGTAAGCCTATTTTAGGTATCTATCCCAGAAAATATTGACAAATGTTTCCAATATTTTGTACAAAGATGTTCACTGCAGTGTTATTTATAGTAGAGAAAGATTGAGAATAACCTAAACCAAAAGAAAATGATTAATTAAGTTAGGGCACATCCATTTGAAAAATAATAATAATGCACCCATTGAAATTATGTTTTTAAAGAATGTCTAAAGGTGTAAGATGATACAGATATATTGTGATTTCAAGTGAATTTAAATATGTCAATAAAGAAGTACTTAGAGAAACCCTGAGAAAAAATGTGTCAGAAGTGAACAGGGTTTCTTCATGATTCATGTACGTTTCTGTGCTTTCAAAAATTTCTACATTGCTATGTATTTGTAACTTTGTGATCAGAGGAAATAAAGGGAAACAAAAAAGTGAAATTTCAAACTGCATTAATTTAATAAATGTTTATTGAGCATCTACAAACTTACAGATACTGCAACAACACAGCCATCTGTTCATCCAGAATTGAGAGTGAAATTACAATTAATGGGAGGATTAAGGAATCGTGTCTTCTGATTAGAAGCCCTCTCCCTTCAACTAATAGGCTTAGCCAGACAGCATCTGCAGAGCTGAAGATAAAGTGTTATTCGTTTTCACTTCTCTTTTCTCATCCCCCAGTAACTAATAAAATAAGGTACTTTTTTTAGCCAGGTGGAAAAAACAGTAAATTTTCTATTTTCAAGTGTCTCTGCAGCACGCTTGTTGCATTTCTGTCTGAGCCCTGGCTCTGCAGGTAACAGGCCGTGCATTCTCGGGCAAGTTACCTCCTGCTCTGAACCATGCATTCCTTCCCTGTAGGTGGGATTGTCTCTAAGACCTATTTTGATTTTGTGATTTCAAAGCTGGGATTGCTATAGAAAGCAAATTTTATTTTGTGGTTATTTTTACCAGTGACATTTTATGTTGAATATAAAATAAGGCTTTTCTAAAACTCCAAGTCTTCCTACAGAGTAGTCTTTTGGGTTCCAGAAATGCAGTATTTAGTTGGACATATTTAGCCTAAGAATGATTCTTGTTTGTGTCTGACACTGACAGCTTCGCTGGTAGATGAAATCTAGAGGTCACTGCCATTGAACGTGAGACAGTATAAAAGGCTATATAAAGTGAAGGAGAGAAGAGGGTTGGTCCTTGGGGACTCTGCCATCTGAGAGAGGGAGTAGGTGCAGAAATAAACACGGCTGCTTAGAGGTTTGTAGAAACTTCCCTGGCTCCATGAAATAAGTTTCACAAGGTTTTGTGTCTCTTAAAATGAAAGGTGTTTAGCTCATGCGGCTCAATATCCAAAAAACAAACAACCCAATCAAAAAATGGGCAGAAGACCTAAATAGACATCTCCCCAGAGAAGACATACAGATAGCCAAGAGGCACATGAAAACATACTCAACATTGCTAATTATTAGAGAAATGCAAATAAAAACTACAATGGGGTAGCACCTCACACCAGTTAGGTGTGAAAAAAGTCTACAAACAATAAATCCTGGAGATGGTGTGGAGAAAAGGGAATGCTTCTACACTGTTGGTGGGAATGTAAATTTGTACAGCCACTATGGAGAACAGTATGGAGGGTCCTTAAAAAACTAAAAATAGAGCTACAGTATGATCCAGCGATCCCACTCCTGGACATATATCCAGAGAAAAACATGGTTCAAAAGGACACATGTACCCCAATGTTCATTGAAGCACTGTTTACAATAGTCAAGACATGGAAGCAACTTAAATGTCCATCAACAGATGAATGGATAAGGAAGATGTGGTACATATATACAATGGAATATTACTCAGCCATTAAAAAGAATGAAATAATGCCATTTGCAGCAACATGGATGGACTTAGAGATTATCATACTAAATGAAGTAAGTCAGACAGAGAAAGACAAATATCATATGATATTGCTTACATGCGGAATCTAAAAAAAATGATACAAATGAACTTATTTACAAAACAGAAACAGACTCACAGACTTAGAGGATGAACTTATGGTTACCAGCTGGGAAGGGTGGTGGGGAGGGATAGATTGGGAGTTTGGGATTGACATGTACACACTGCTATATTTAAAATAGATGACCAACAAGGACCTACTGTAAAATAATAAAAAAATAATAATAAAGGTCTTTAAATCTAATATATCCAAATATTAACATGTATTACATTTAGACGGTGGATACAAGCTTGTTAACAATTTTCTGTATGTTTGAAATATGTTATAATTAAGTTGAAAAGAGAAGTCTGCTTGAGGTGGATCCCCAAACTTGATGGAGGTAGCCATCCCTGGCAGTAGGAGGGCAAAAGGCACCTGAGTTTGGGATAAGTTTACTCCCATGATCAATAATCACCCTGAATGATCCCAAGTGGGCATGAAGTGTGGGGACTGTAAGGAGCAGCTGATGTTCCAGCCAACAGGGAGCCATCAGAGGCCTCCAGAGGGTGGGTGGGGAGGAATGCTCTGAGGGTGGGGCTCAGGCTTCTTGCTGATGTAACCCGGGGGGCAGGGGGGGAACATCCTGGGGCCGGGATGGAAACTCCTCCTGGTGACTCCTTGAAGACAAAGCAGCTCTTTACAGCATTTTCCTCCAAAGCTATGTCCCCATCCCCCCCCTTTTTTTTTTTAACATCTTCGTTGTAGTATAATTGCTTTTCAATGGTGTGTTAGTTTCTGCTCTATAACAAAGTGAATCAGCCCTACATATACACATGTTTCCACATCTCCTCCCTCCTGCATGTCCCTCCCTCCCACCGTCCCCATCCCACCCCTCCAGGTGGTCACAAAGCACTGAGCTGATCCCCCTGTGCCACATGGCTGCCTCCCACTAGCCATCCATCCCACGCCTGGCAGTGTATACACGTCCATGCCACTCCCTCACTTTGTCACAGCTTACCCTTCCTCCTCCCTATATCCTCAAGTCCATTCTCTAGTAGGTCTGTGTCTTTATTCCCTTCTTACCACTAGGTTCTTCAAGACCTGTTTTTTTTTTGTTTTTTGTTTTCCTTAGATTCCATATATATGTGTTAGCATACGGTATTTGTTTTTCTCTTTCTGACTTACTTCACTCTGTATGACAGACTCTAACTTCATCCACCTCACTACAAATAACTCATGTTCGTTTCTTTTTATGGCTGAGTAATATTCCATTGTATATATGTGCCACATCTTCTTTATCCATTCATCCGATGATGAACACTCCTGGTTGGTGAATTCTGAGAGGTGCTGAATGATCCATTGACCATGCTTTCCCTCACTTCTCTGTCCTTTTATCTGGGCAGTGGAGACAAAGGGTAATTAATTTCTGACTTCTCACTTAAATTCTATTACACGTCTTTCAGAAGGGATCACAGCTCCTATGTAGATAGCTGTCAACCATCAGACCTGCTTTTTTGACACCAAAGTTTATTTGTCTCCTTTTAAAATATGTATAACTCATACGCAGTAGAAGATATTTGTTTACTTGCTTTTGGTATGAAAATACTGAATCCTTAAACTAGACTTGGCCTGGTCTTCCAAGTTCTGATTAATCGGGACCTCACACTATCATCAAGGCACAGAGTTAAATGTAACACTAGGAAGTGCATTACAGAAAATGAAGAAACCTGCTTTCTTTTTTTCATGTAAAATTAATTTTCAAGATGGAATTTATCAGAAGCTACATTTGTGGATTGTGTTTACACTTTCACTATTTAAAAAAAAAAAGCAGGTGGTACATCTTCCATTTCTGACCACTTCTGCAATTACCTTTGACCTCAAATTTAAAATACAAAAGTACTTGTGGAAAGATGGTATTTTTTTCCCCAAACTGCACATCACTATCTTCTGATTAGGGAAAAGGATGGAAACAAGATCTACTATCAAATAATGTTCCCTGTTAAATATCATGATATAGTTTTGATCTAGATGCAGAAAATATCAGATTTATTTTCCCTCAAAGAATATAGCCTTTATCATGCAATTATTACTTGACTAATTGGTTCTATGTAAAGTACAAAGTTGGGCTATTGGCTAATCTGGGTTCGAAAAAATGTGGTCATCAATTGTTTAGATGACATTTGATTGGCATTACCTATGTCCTAAATAATTATGGTTTTATTCAAGTCAATATTGCTTGCATTTATCATGCATGGAGTGGAAACTGTGGCATAAATGTTGGGATAATTGGGCATTGGGGATTATTAGAAGTCTTTATTATGTGGAAATGCCTAAATAACATCTGTTTCAACATTCCTGTTCTTCTGGGCTGCTTTGTAGTTGCCATGTCTTTAGGGACCTTCAAACCAAGAAACAAAGAAATTCAATATAAACTGCACTTCATGTAAAGCCCTTTAAACCCATCAAGTGAGTGTGGCCTGGATCTGGGTTAGCCTGAGCCTCAGTGAGGAGAGAAAGGCTTACGCAGTGTTCTCCCCTGGTTTTAATATAAACACTAATCTTAGGCCCTCTGCTTTTTTCTACTTCCAGCAGTAAGTATAATTTAAGAACACTATTTGCTGAAGCCAGTTGCTAAATTGATCTCTGAATCTCAACCTAACACTTGAATTGTAATCCTGGGGCTCAGGTACTCCGAGTGGCTCAGGAACACCTTTTGTTTGGTTTGGTTTGGTTTGATGTGATTTTCGCTCTTGAAATGAGGCATTTCTTCCCAAGAAAGAGACAATTTTTGGTGGAATGTGGAGAGGAACAATATTGCTGGCAGAGCTGGAGTTAGAGGCTGCCACCCGGAATGGGAAGCCACCACACACACTGTCCCCATGCTCCAGGTGGCAGTGGATCTGAGGCCACACCTGCCAGCCCTTGGCTCTGGCGCTCATGCCTCACGAGGACACAGCATGTCATGTGCCTTGTGTGCAGTGGATTGCATTGATGTTCGGCCATGGTGGTGGGGCATGTTATCAAGCATATGTCCCGCTTGGGCTGTGAAGGAACAGATGTGGGGATGGTGGTGGCCTTGATGGGGGCACTGGGGGCACAGACTCTGTAAGAAAGAAGAGTCTGTATAAATGCAGCTCACCCAGGCTGGAGGCCTGGGGATGGGGAGAGGACCCTGAAGGTTCCAGGGGGAGTGCAGTGCAGGTTCAAGCTCCTTTCTCTTGAGTTCCAGGAGGTTCAGCCCTTTCTGCAGCCCCCACTTCAGGTCCCTCTTGAAATCTCAACCACTGGCCCGGAGACGTTGGCCTCAGCACCAGACACCAAAGGCTGTTTTAGCAGCTCCCACAGTGGCATCAAATTAAATCTATCTAAAAATCTCTTTTTCTACTTCATTTCTAGTGGTCTTTTTCTCTGATTGAACCCTGATAAATATAACATGGTGTATGTGTGTGTGAATGTGTGGTTGTGTGTAGGGCTGTAAAGGACTTTTCCGGATCCTTTCAGATTTTTTTAACCTTCTGTACTTTTAAATTTTTTATCTTGATTTTTTGGGAAATTCTGAGCAAAGCCCTCTGAATCTGCCTTTTCCTCAACTGGAAGTTCCCAGGATGACCTGTCCACCACCCATGAGCCAAAGGGGTTTGGGGTGGTGGGTCAACAGTCAGAGTTTTCTGACTTTCTCTCTTCTGGGGTCGACAAGACTTGGGAGCCCCAAGGACATGGACCTGAACCAAAAAACAAGACAAACATCAACCAAATCAGGATATAAATGGAAGAAGATAGACACTGTTATGTCAGAAATTAATGGCCTATAAAATGAAGAACTAGAACATCAAGAGATAAGACTTATGGGGAAAAGAGGTCAGAGAATTGCAGGGAAGATCTGAGAGAGCTACTGTAAAATGGCTGGTGTTCCAGAGGCAGAAAAGGGAAAAGTATTTAAGCTAATAATAGATGAGAATTTCTGAGCTAAGGAGAGGCCCACATTTGTTGACTGAAATTGCTAACCAGTACATACACCTAGACATGCCTAAAATAAAGGAAAAAAAAAAACTTGAATAAGTTTCTAGGCTCAAACATCCAGTTATTAATGAAACAGAGGCATCATGTTGCTATCAGTTTTCTCAAGTATAAATAGAGCAAGTAAAACACAGTGCAACTTTGTACAACAGGATTATATACTGTAAATTACAGGTGGCTCAGGGAGGGGACTGCACACCAGGATTTCTATACCCAGCCAAGCTATCATTGACCTGACAAAGTGGAAGATATTTACAGATACAAACAAGTCAGAGAATACACAGAGTGGGGTCTATATGAGGAAAGTACTCGAGAGGATGCTGAATGGATACAAATGCATTTGGGTCAGATTTGGAGAGAGCAGAAACAGCCAGGACTGTTCCATGCTGAGCCCAAGTTGGCATCTCTCCCCCTCTTTCTCTCTGGATAAGTATATACTATTTGGGAATGTGTAATTGTATGCTAAGTTATGTTTCTTGCAACAGACAAGACATACTTCCAGGGAAATTCTTATAGCAATCTAAAATAAAATTTACTAAACTCTCGTAGCAAAATCGAGGAGTAATTATGTTCCAAAGAATACATCTTAGGGTCGATGGTGGACAGTGCTGAAGTAAAAATATTCTAAATGTGTCAAAACAATGTTTTATTTGAGCTGACATTGTGTGAGGGGGGATGGGGTGGAGGAGAATAGAATAACTTGATAAATCATTATCTCATTTTCATATTTAAAGGAAATAAATGTTTTATTGTGAGTGTGAGGAAAGAACAGGTAAGCCTGAGAGGAATAAAGAATAAGTAGAATTTCTAAATTTATGAAGGGAAAGGGGAATGCATTAAACCAACCAAAAAAAAAAAAGAAAGAAAGAAAGAAAGAAAGAAATCCAGGGAGAGAAAAAAGGGGGCCACCAAGTAAAATAAATAATAACAATAAAGTAAAATTGAAGGGACATATTCAAGTATATGGATCCTAACATTGCTTGTAAAGGAATCAGATTCTTTGGTTACAAAGCAGAGACTGTCTGGTAAGCTTAAAAATCAAACTCTCGCTTTGTGCTATTAATGAAACTGTTTATTTTCATGTCTCCAGTGCTTTATGAGAGTAACTCCCACATAGTGGACCCTCAGATCATCTTTTAATGAATAAGTGAATCCGTGGAAACATCTCAAACATTTCTATTGGATACTTTACTGATTAGTGTGGCAAGGAAATAGAACTAATATGTTTTGGAAAGTTTTCCCACAATTAGATTGATATAAAATAATCCTGTTTAATCCTCAGTTGATCGGTTAATCCATTAGTCAGAAGATCCAGCTCTTCTTAACACTTGTATTAATTGAAATTTTACCTCATGTAAAGCAGCAATTCTATAATTAACAGTGTCTCATGAGGTACTGTTGTTTTGTTGTTTCCTGGAAAGAAGGGAGTTAGAAAAAAGACCAGAAAACTGTGATTCCATTCATACGTCTTATCATTCCTTATCTAGTCATTTTGCAGTTCCCGGCAAAATTGTGTAATTTTTTTTTTTTTTTTTTTTTTTTATGGTTCATTATGCCTGGTTTGTGGCTCCTTCTCACCGTCTTCGTTTGCCCTTGCCGGCTCGAGGCCCCCAGGAAGCTCTTCGACCTCTGGCTAAGTGATTCCACGGGGGGATCTCATGCTGGACTCCACTCTTTCCTACCGTCGGGCCCGGAACACGCTGGAGACCGCAGCCGCGCTGCTCCGGGGCCCAGTCTGGCCACTTGCACCACTAGCTGCAAACTCCTGCAATGCACCCTGTGAGGCCTGATCTGCACGCGCCGGGAAGCTCTCTGCCATCTCAGAGATCCTGAAAGCAAAGGGACGAGAAAGGGAGGCTGTGGCATCATCTGTGGGCTTCCGCTCGTCCCTCCCGTGTCCGGGCACCAGCTCCTCTGCTTACCGTATATGGGAGGGAACTGGCTTTCCCGCCTGGAAGTCGCGTCAGCCCCTCACTTAGAGGCAGGCGGGCAGCCTCGGAAAGCAGGTCAGCGTGGTCTGCCCCAGCCGGCCTTCCCATCCTGGTCCACCAAGATGCTCGGAGAAAAACCCTCCCCCCGCTTCAAGGTGGCAAATGGCGCTCCCTCTTGCCCACTGGCCAGGGGTGACCCACGAGGTGTCCACGCCAGCCTCGCGCCCTGGAGACCGCAGCGCGGGCGGGGTTGGGGGAGGGGTTCACTCTTTGCTGTGCGCTCCAGAACTTTCTTTTAAATGGCAGCGATTTGTGATTGACACGCCTCTATGGCAGGAAAGAAACAAACGGGCTGCTTTTGCCTTTGCGCAATTGCATTCTGGAGAGGTTTCCCCAGTGCGCTGTTCTGGAAAACAGTTTCCACATAAACAAATTATTAGTTTCACCAGCCCTCCTCGTAAACGCTTTCCCAGTCTCCCCCCAAAGCCACATCTGTAGGAAGCAGGGATGCAGTACAGGATTTGAGAGGAAAGTAATGCTGCCAAATACATTATTTCATTCAAAAGTTTAATGGTGCTTCCTTGGTTTTTACCATTTTTTTCCCCCGGTCTGGAGACCGTATGGAAATTTCCAAGCAAAGGTAGATAAAAATCATTTTAGATCATTCTCTAGAGGTCTTTCTTATTCTTGCGGGGGTAATGCAGCACTCCACAAGGCAACTGTCCCGAGTGGGGCTCTCCGGGGAGCTTCTTGCACCCATGGGGATGCACAGGACACTGATGGCTGGGCATGGGAGCGTCCTTCCAGCAGGAGAGCGGGCCCTGGTGACCCTGCAGGGGGGGCAGCATCTTACTGCTAAGAACAGCCCATATCTGGTTAGCCTGATTCCATCCAATTGCATAAAATCAAGAAATGCTAATGAAGAAATTGAAAGTTATCCAAGCAGCATAATTTGTTAATTAAGCATTGCTTTTTCCATGAGAGAGAGAGAGAGGAGGTGGGGGAGAGTTCCGGATTTGGAGCTCTGGCGGGGAGGGGCGGAGGGTGGCGCTGTGCGAACTCCTCAGTTCCTCACTCATGGCCTCTAGTTGCCTGGGGTAGACCCTCCCCATATGCTGATTGTGTTTCCCCTCTGTCTGCTTTCCCTACTTGCATCCCCTCACCCCGCACCTTTGCAGTGGGTGAGATGTGTACCTTGCTATTGCCCTGTGATCTTATAAAAATTAGTACTGCTGTCTCGTGTGCCAGTAGTTTAAATCGATGCTAATGGCATCTCTGGTGGGAATGCCAGATGGTACAGCTCCTGGGGAAGACACTACAGAGGTTCCTCAACAATTGAACCTAGAATTACCATGTGATCCAGCAATTCCATTTCTGGGTAGGTACACAAAAGGATTGAAAGAAGCACTCTAACAGATATTTGTAAACCCATGTTCGCAGCAGCATTATTCACCATAGCCAAAAGGTGGAAACAACCCGAATGTCTGTCAGCAGATGATGGATAAACACAGTGTGCTCTATCCGTACAGTGGAATATTATTCAGGCACAGGCTACAACATGGATGAGCCTTGAAGACACTGTGTGCAGTGAAATAGGCCAGTCACAAAAGAATAAACACTGCATGATTCCACCTAATGTGGTTCTTAGAACAGTCAAGTTCGTAGAGACAGAAAGTAGAAGGGTGGTTGCCAGGGGATGGGGGGAGAGCAGAATGTGGAGTTAGTGTTTCATGGATACAGAGATCCAGTTTGGGGTGATGAAAATGCTCTGGAGATGGATGGTGGTGACAGTGGCACAAATTTGTGAAGGCGCTTAATGTCACAGAACCATACATGATTAAATTGGTTAAAATGGTATAGATTGTATTTTATATATTTTACTACCTTTTTTTGGGGGGTTTTTACTACCTTTTTGAAAAACAAGATATTTAATGTTAAAGTGCTATAGGTGATCTCATTCTACTTTAAAGAACTCTCCCTATTACAGAATGTTCATGTAGTGCGTGACCTCTGACTGCTGCTTGCTCACCATTTCATGGTGTGCAATGATATTTTACTTACCTTTTCCCAAAGCGTCAATGTTTAGACTCCCTCCAGCTCTGTCACCACACGGGGCACTGTGGGAGGACACACCGTATATGTCCCTTACGTTCTCTGCTCTCTGTCCCTGGGAGCGGAATTGCTGAGTTAGATGACACACATGCACTAAATTTAACTCAGCAGAGCCAGTTTCCTCTCCAAAGGGCTGTGAGCATCCCGGGACCCTCCAGGACAAGCCGTTTTCCTTTTCCTACTTATCTGTCAGTGCTTGTGCATCCAGCTTTCAAATACTTGCCAGTTTGCTGGAAGCAGAGTGAGATCTTCTTCTTTTAACTTTCAATTCTCTAATTATTAATGAACGTGAGCATTTTTTTCACATCTTGTTAGCGTTTTGGGTTTCCCCTTCCTGTGAATTGTCTCTTCATGTTCTTTGCCTCCCTGCCTATTGTGTGTTTTCTTTCTGATTTATAGGCATTTCTTGCATATTCTAGATAATAGGGTCCCTTGTTGGTTTTAGATATTGCAAATATATTCTCTCAATCTGTTATCTGTTGCTAACTTTGCCCATGTGTTTTTCATTAAAATCAATCCCTATTTAAGGTAATAAATTCAACATACTTTTCCTTTGATTACATCATTTGTTTTCAATCTTTCTTGCCTCATGAAAATGGGTTTTACCAGATAAATTTTACTTTATGTACTATTCTTGATGTGTCTGCACATTTTAAAATATTTTTATGTTGCTCAGATATAAGTATTTCACAATTTCCTCCATTGCTTCCTTTTTTAGCAAAATACATATTGTTGAGATTTTAGAAACAGGGGAGATTTTGAGTTATACAGGCAGACCTTGGAGATACTGTGGGTTTGTTTCCAAATCACTGCTGCAATAAAATGATTATCGAAATAAACTGAGTCACAGAAATTTTTGGTTTTCCAGCACATATAAAAGTTATGTTTACACAATACTGTAGTCTATTAAGTGTGCCATAGCATGATGTCTAAAACATGTACATACCTTAATTAAAAAAATACTTTACTGCTAAAAAATGCTAACCATCTTCGAGGCTTTCAGCGAGTCAATCTTTCTGCAACAGTAACATCAAAGATCACTGATCACAGATCACCCTGACAGATGTAATAATCATGAAACAGTTTGAAATACTGCAAGAATTTTAAACACAAGACACAGAAACATGAAGTGCACAAATGTTGGAAAAATGGCACCGATAGACTTGCTCAGTGCAGAGTTGCCTCAACCTTTCAATTGTAAAAAGCACAAAAATCTGCTAAATGGGATAAAATGAAGCACAATAAATGAGTGTGCTTGTATTTAAAGAAAATGATGTATCATTTTATTCACTGTAGTAAGAGAACATTGTTTTATGAGACTGGTTCTTCAAAATTTATTGAGCATTCATCTGTGGTCTAATATACGGTCAATGTCTGTAACTATTCCTTGTACATTCAGAAAAAGTACATCTCAAACGTTCTGTGGTGAAGGACGAGTGTTTCTTTTTTTGTTCGTTTTTGTTTTTGTTAATTTCCAATCTGTCACAAGCCATTATTTTGCCAAGTTAAATATAATAAAATACTAGAAAATTATCATGCGATTGGATGTCTCAGCAGTAACAGATTGGTATAAGTTTGTAAACACGCTCAGTTTTCATATTTATCTAATTGCAGACAGGGAAGAACAGTGGTGGGCAGGCACTAAGGAACCAGAAAGACTGTGTGTCCTCTGTTTGTTAGGCTCAGAGTTTCAAATAAACTCACTTGAGTTTATTAATTGCATTATTCATATAGGCTCTATCTCTGTCAATATTTGTATCTTTCAGGTGAAGGGGGTGTTTAAAATCTCCAATTAGTATTGTTTATATATCTATCTTCTCAGTTTGCCAGTTGTTCTGCATATTTTGAGGAGCTATTATTAAGTGTATATAGGTTCATGGTGGTCATAAGGTGCTTTTATTATTATAACTTCCCTCTTTTCTCTTAACATAATTTTGTCTTGATATTTATTTAGTCAAATGTTAAAATTGTCATTACATCATTTCATGGGTAATATTCCCCTGGTAGTATTTTTCCATCCTTCTGTTTAACCTTTCTTGATTCTTTTGGAATGATGGATTATTTTTTAAAAATCCAATCTGGAATTCTTGATCTTTCTGTTGCTGAGTTCCACACATTTTCATTGATTGTCATTACCCTTATATTAGGATTTATTTCTACCGTCAACTCATGTTTCCGATTTACTATTCTTGTTTATTTTTTTATTCTTCTTTCATGTTCTTTATTGGACAGATGAGATTTAAATTATGTTAGAATTATAAATTTTATTTTTATTCTCATAGTGGTTTCCTAAAATTAGAATCCCATAATTATGTTTATTACCTTTTTTTAACCTCAATTTTTCTGAATTGAGGCAAATTTTACTTACAATAAAATGCATGTCTTAAGTCTTTAGTTTGATGAGTTTTGGTAATTGTATACACCTTGGTAACCATCACCTCAAATAAGATGCTAAACATTTGCATTTCCCCAGAAACCTTCGAGGTCCTTTCAAGTTAGCCTCTCCTATCCCCCAGAGATGACAATATTCTGACTTCTATAGATGTCTTTGCTTTGTCTTCTCCTTTAACTCCTGATAAAAAGAATTACACAGGTCTTTAGTGTCTGGCTTGTATTGTTTAACAATTGTTTAGAGATCATTTGTATTTGCAATTATCTGTATTGTATTCCTTTTTATTGCTAAAAAAATTCCATCCTATGAATATATGAATATACCATGATTTTTAAAAGTCCATTCTTTTTTGATGGACATTTGGGTTATTTTCAGTTTGAGCTATCATGAATAAAGCTACAATAAACATTCCTGTATGGTCTGTTTTGTGGTCCTATGTTTTCATTTCTCTTGAGTAAATACCCACCAGTGGGATTGTAGGTCATAGGGTATACACATAGTTAACTTCTTAGGAAATTGACTAACAGTCCTCTGAAGTGTTGTATCATTTTACACTTTTTCTGGCAAAGCACAAGATTTCCAGTTGATCCACTTCTGTGCCAATACCTGTTATCAGTCCTTTAAATCAGTTCAGTACCTGTGAGATGATATCTCACTGCAATTTTAATTTTCATTTCCTTGATGACTAATGATACTGAGCATTTTTTCATGGGCTGATTCATATACCTTCAAAGGTTACTTGCCTATGTAAATCTTTTGCTCAATTAAAAAATTTGGTTGACTCTTTGTTGCTGAACTTTCAAAAATTTTATATAAACATATCAGATGTATGTGCTACCAATAATTTTTCAAGTCTGTGATTTTTGATTTACTGTCTCAGGATCTTTTGATTAGCAGAAATCTTTAATTTTGATGAAGTGGAAGTTATTAGTTTTATTTTGGTAGGTTCTACTTCTCATGTCCTGTCCTAGAAATCTATGTCTACCTCAAAACTGTGAAAATATTCCGTTATATTTTTTCCTAGAAACATGGGATTTGATTTTACATTTAGCTCTATGATCGACTTTGGATTAATTTTTGTGTATGGAATGAGATGAGATCCAGATTCATTTTTTTTCCTATATGCCTATCTATTGTTCCAACAATATTTATTAAAAATACTTTCTTCTCTCCATTGGATAGATGTGGTACAAAAATCTATTAACAGTATATGTGACAGTCTGCTTCCATCCTCCCTATTCTGTTACATTGATCAATTTATCTATCCTGATGCCAATATCGAGTTGTCTTGTAGCTTTTTAGCAGGTCTTAAAATCAGATAGTGTTAGACCTCCAAATTGCTATTCTTTTTTTAAGATCATTCCACATTCTTTACATTTCCATATAGATTTTAGAATCAGCTTATCTATTTTTTTAAAGCCTTCTAGGGTTTGGAGAGTGTTTGCCTGAATCTATAGATCAGTTTGAAGAACATTGACATCTTGACAAATTTGAAATGTCTACGTCTCTGTCAAACATACAAAGGCTTTTAGTCTATTCTTACATCTTTCTGATGGCTTTTCTTTTTGCCTATTCCATGTTCACTTTAAGAAGAATTTTGTAACTCTAGTTCTGGGTGAATATGGATTTATTCCTCCCTTTTCTTTTGTTCTTACCTTTTTATATAAAAACTTTTACTAAATTATTTGATCGCTCTTACTTTCCATCTCTTGCAGAATTCTGGACTTACTTTTTTTACTTTTTTTTTTTTTTAATCTGGTCTTTATCCAAGAATGTTTTCAAGGTGGATCTTTCTGTATCTAATCTTCTAAGGTTTTGTATGCCTGAGGATATTTTAAATTGGCTTTCACATTTAAATAAGAATTTGATTGAATGCATAATAATAGGTCCAAGGGTTTCCCCCCTCTTCATTAGTTTGAAAATATTAATTCATATTTTCTTGCATCTGTGTTGCTATTGAGAAATCTCATTGACAGTGTTCTTCTTGGTCCTTTGTAGGTAATCTGCCATTTTTCTCTTTAAGCTAGTAGAGTTTTTCCTCTGTTTTGATATTCTCAAATTTTCCTACAATGTATCTAGGTGTGGGTTTTGTCTTACCTAACCTCTTTGGTCCCCTCTATTTGCAACATAAGATCTTTCAGCTCCATTTTGAACAATGTTTTTAATGATCTTCCCCTCTGTTTTGGACATCCATTATGGTGATGCAAACGTGTTTAATTCTATCCTACTTACCTCATATTTTTTTCCATAATGTGTCCACCTATTTTTCCTCTTCTGACACCTCCTGAAGCTCAAGTAGAGTTTCTGAAGCTGATTGTCTGCTTTACTTGTATGTATTCTGCACACTTTCAACTATTGTGTTCTTTCTTTCAACCATTACCGTTTCCATCATATTAATATTTTGATATTTTCTAGTCTGGAGGCGAATGCTTTAGTTTAAATCTAGCTTTATCACTCCTTTCCTTCTTTCTTTCTTATATTTTGCTTTCTGTTTTCTTCCTTTCCCCTGGTCTTCTGTTTGTAATTTCATGTCTCTAGTATTAGAGAATAACTCACTCATTTTCTCATTCTCTTCAGGAGCAAGTTTTAATCATGTGTATGTTCTTTAGTGAATCCATTGTGATTTAGGATAAGAGTCCACCCTGACCTCACAAAACGTGCAGGCTTGTTGCACTATTTTCATTATCATATATTTACATTTGACTTTCTTCCTCTTTAAAATTTTGCAAAATAAATGGAAAGTTTAAAAAGCAAAGAAAATCAGCAAACACGGTGATGCTAGTAAATGCAGAGAGCCCAATTCCATTGAGGTGTGATAAGAAATGGAATCAGAATCTACCCACATTTAGGTAAACGGTGCGTCTATCCCAGCCTTCCGCCTGGGTGATGACACAGATAAAATCCCGAGAACAGAGTGATGCCTCTTGAATTCATTATTTACTGTAAATCTAATCTCTGTCTTGTGACAGGAAAACATTTGATTGAAGCTGTGTTTATAAACATTTTTCAAATTATGATTGTTTCTGGTCTCTCCATTTATTGAATACTCACAATATATTGTTTTGTCCATCTTCAGAAGGCTACAATTGGAATAGAACTACGTCTGTCCCAGACACTCTCACACCCGTTGGTGAAGGCTTGGCAATTTTCATGATATGTTTAGAAGTATTTCTAAAGAGCTCAAGAGGGAAAAGAAATCAATTTTGGAAAATTAAGGGTGAAACTTGTGTCACTAAATTAAGATGTGTTAAAGTCTCCATCCTAATGGTGGGGAGAGGTCTCGTTGCCAGGTGATGGTGAGACCTCAGAGAGCCTTTCAGACCAATCAGGCTTTGAGTTTGTTTGATTGAGTCCTTGTAATTTAAAAATTTGGAACGTGAATAAGTACCCTTCATTGAAAACTGTTATAGCACATTTGAAAACCTGTCAGTAATGATGAGCTGAACCCCGTTTTTCTCACAGAGACATAAAACAGGGAGAGCCCCTAAAGTGAGCAGGTGCTTTGAACCTCCCCCCCGACCAGGGCTCCCCTCCACACACAGGTCAGTGCCCTGTCCTCACGGTGCACTGGCCTGGAAAGGATTGCAACCTCCATCCTGCTTTCTGCTTTCATCTTGAATTTCCAACCCCTTCAGAAACTAGTTCAGACTCAAACTCACCTTACAAATCAATTTTGCATGTTAGAGATAAACAGAACTGATGCAAGGTAAGAATCTATAGTGTTAGGTAGATGAGTGCTTTTTTTTTTTTTTTACTGCCTGCTACGCAGTTTGGGGAGATGTGGGGATGAGATCTCAGAAATGAAACTACGATTAACTTTGAAGAAAAGGAATCTAGAATCAGTTACATTCTTGAGAAGTTAAAACTGAGCTCTGATAAATACATTTAAAATATAAAATACAGAAGGTATTTCTTCTTCTTTTTTTTTTAGTAGTACCGCTGAGCAAGCAAATACATTAAATTATATTAACCTGGCAACATGTGTGATGAAGAAAGGGGTATTTACGAATCAGAGGGTAACCATACTTCTATATATTAAATAATGAATCACAAATACAATGGGGACAGATGCAATAGTGCTCATAAACATAATTTCATAAAACATTTTCGTACACAGTGGAATTTTATAGGCAAAAAAGCCATCTTCCTCTGTGCTAACAGAGCCTCCTTAGCCAAGGCAACAGTAATCAGTCCATCACAGTGGTCAGGTCTACAGTTCAGTTTAAAATTCCTCTGCAGGCAGGCAGCGTACACAAACTCTGCCATTCGGCTCTATTACTCAAGCCGTATTTTGCACCCTTTTTTTTCATGGCACTGTGTTTAACTCAGCACACTTTTTTGTCTTGTGCCTGACTTGGAAAAGTAGGACAAGTTTAGTTTTTGACGAGGTCTTTTTGCACTTTGAGTGGGTGGATTGTCTGCAAGAGTCTTTTCAGTCGGTCTCTGCATGCGTTTGGCTTTTTTCCTTTGTGATTCCAAAACAGGGTTTGTGAGGAACACTTACTTGGAGATTTCAGGCTTGGGTTAGGCTTGGACACATGCAAATAGCTTAAAATGCTGAAATATTCAAATAAATTCTGCAGAAGCAGGACTGTGGAGGCACCTGTGATATCTCGGATCTGCAAGGCTCATGTCTTGAGAACTGTCATTAAGCCTGGAATATTCTCAGCCAGCCAGCATGGCTTTCATAATTCCATATTTATGGCATGCAGTAAACCTCTGCTTTGCTTTCAGAGTTGGTGGGAGGATGTAAAATACACAGAAACAGGGAGAATCAGTGCCAAAGCGGTGGGTCAGGCGCAACTAACCTCACATAATCAGAAAAAGGTGGGACGCCCTGGATTCTTTCCTTGCAGTCCCCTCCTGCCCTTTCTCATCACTTTAAAGAGATTTCTAAAATCAAGGGGCCAATACTGAGGGAACTTTATTGCTGATACAACTGTGACCTTGCAAGGTAATTAGCAAGCTTCATGCATGTCCAAAGGGGGCAGAGAGGTGGTCTGTAATCTTTCAAGCATTGAAATATCTCTTTTGCCTTAAAGAAAATTTTAATGAAAGGTGCCATTAAAATGGAAGGCCTTTGTCCATCGTCAGAATGTCTCAGTGTGGGGCGTCTCCTGACACATTTAAATGCTGTCCCGCAGAGAGCGTGGCCCTGGAGGTTCTGTAGCCAAAAGCCTGTGTCCATTTATCCCTTCCCTTCTCCGCAGGAAGCAAGGACAAGAGCCCCAGGAAGCGCTTTGGGGTGGAAACCCTGCCTCCTAGGAGTGGGGCCCAGATCACAAAATCATCTCCTGGGGGCGGTCAGGTAGGTGGAGGTGTGACCACAGGTCAGCAACAGTGCCCTGCCCTGACTTGGCTGATGTTCCCTGGTGACACTGTGACAACTTTCTCCCTTTCACTGTTTCATTCAGCACTTTCCATAGAATCAGAAATGCTGTCCACTAGATTCATTGATCAGAAAGTCTGTTTCAGGAAGATAAATGGACAACATGCGTCACTAGAGAGAATCATAATCTGATGATTCAAACGTTGGAGGGAGACACGCCTTCGTTTGTAAAAGGATGTCCATATCGTGAGCATTAGCTGTGGGTTTTATGTTTTAAGAACTGAAAATTACTATGTTCCTTATTCAGTAAATTAGGTATTTGATGATTTACAAATACATTTCTAAATCACTTGACTCTACATTTAAAAATTTATTTTAAGTTACTTGTGCCATGAATTATGGTTATTCTGCCTGTTTGTCAAACTATCCTTTAGGGTGAATCTATTGGTATCACCTAATAAAAGTATTATTTGAATACACTCTAGACCATAAGTGGTGAGAAAATGAAATAGCCTTCCAAACCTAAAACTATAAATCTCACACTCAAATTTATGTTTCTGTTCATTTTTAAAAATACTAAAGACAAGACTCCATGCCCAGCAGGAGGACCAAACTCAAGGGCCACATGCTGTGATCACACCAGTGAGCAGGGATGAACTTCTGATGGCCACCCATCCACTCTCCCCTCAAAGTGCATTCCTGGCCTCCTGGGCCTTTGTTCAAAGGCTCCAGGGGGTCTGTGCTAAGAGCAGAGGTGCTGAGACAGACTGTCTAGGTTGGATTTCCTGCTCCTTCACTCACTAGCTCTGTGAGCTCCCGGGGACTCAGTTTCCTCGTCTGTAAAATGGACACGTCTTGCTCACAAGCTTGCTGTGAGGACCCAGGGCCTCAATATTGGGGAAGCTCCTTGAGGAAGACCTGGGATATAGAGGCTGTTATGAAAGCATTTGATAGAAGAAGCAGAACATAATCAGGAGGAGGGCTTTCATCCTCGGAGATCTGTTTCCGCTCCCTTCAGAGCCACGGTCAACAGACACAGCACTCCACCATCCAGATTTGGAGTGACTCTAGGATCTCCAGAAAGTGACGGTGAGATACGAATTCCCACCCAGGGCAGACACTCCTTTCCAGCCAGGCTGCCACAGGAGGGAGACTTCTGTCCCCAGACACAAACCTACCGAGCTGAGGGGTGAGGGAAGCCTGCTTCTTCCTTCCTTGTTCCTTGTGTTTTCTCCTCCTCCTCACACACGTGCAGGCACCATGTTTTAAATCAATTGTGAGTCCTAAGATTGTTTCTCACGGAATAGCAGGCCTGCAAGGGAGGCGTGTGTGATGTGCGGATGCCCCATGTGAGTCACGGAGGTCCATCTTGGCCTCTGTCACCTGCTGAGAACAGGTAGTAGAATCTAGGGACTCGGGGACAGGGTGGGCTTTGGAGTTACCAAGCCAATCGATTTTGATGGTCCGGGATGAACTCAGATTCCTTCCGAACTCCCTGGAGTATTGCTTGTGGTGTGGGCCAGGGGCAGAGGGCCTGAACCGTCAGGGCTCCCCTGAGCCCAGCGTGTTGAAGGTGGACACAGGCTTGTCAGGCTGGACTTGGTTCTTATCCAAAGAGTGGAGGGAATCTAGAACATTGGTGAGGCTGTCCAATTTGTTGCGGAAAACAACACAACACAAAACAAAAGAACCAAGCCTGGTTAAGAGATTGGTCCCCTGCGTTTGTGCCTGACGGAGTTTCCTTAGGGACTCAGTGTGCTCTGTCTAGTCTGTGAGCGATGCAGTGGCGGGTGGGCTGCCCCTTTGTGGTGTCTTGACAGTGATGCTGAGCTGGCTGGTGATGACTCCCCCTCCCCCGCCACATTCTCGACACGAGGGCACTAGACCCTCTTGGGCTTGCGATTTGAGTGTTTCCTCTTACACGTTCCACAGGCTGTTGAGACCCTCACCCGCTGGCTGTGTGTTTATGGTTGAGAGAGGCTGAGGGGAAACCTTCCCGCTTCAGAGGCCCTCCTTTCTCATCCAGAGTGTTTGGCGGGTTTGGGATTAAGTGGAGATACTGTCTTCACATGGAGACTGTGTTTGTAACCACTGTGAAGTAGAAAGTTTTGGTCGGAACCTTAGAATATTCCAGAGAAGAAGTTCACCTCTAAGCCCTCCCACCTCACAAGAGATGTGGGCAGTAAGAGTGGGGCTGAGGCAGAATTATGCGTCATCTTTTTTGTCTTGGGGAACTAATTGAAAGCATCTTTCCAGAAAAGGGATTCAGGGTAGAAAAGATCGGAAAGAGCCTCTCACAAGAAGCTGGGGGAGGGAGGATTTCCCCCCAAAACCTGGGATGGGAGGCAGAGGTCCAAAGGGGCTGACTCAACACCAGACCAACCCATTCCAATGTTGGGCTGCTTCCGCCAGAATCGGCTCCTCTGATGAGCTTGAGAAGATGCTTGGACCACGTTTTGTACCAGTGGCTCAGACGGCGTCCTGTGACCCAGGGTCCTGACCTCCCAGCAGAGGCCGGAAGGGAAGAGCCCTGTCCTCAGGGAAACAGAAATAGGAGAGGGAAACACAATTCCAAAGACATCTCTGAAGCACCCTTCTCTTCTTAGCTCCAAATGAGTTGTCTGTTCACCACTTCTCTCGTAAGAACCTTAATTTGAACTTTGGAATTTCAAATTCAGCACAATATAATGTGTTTAGGTGATACATAGTGTTCATACATATTTTTGAGTCATTTTTTAAACCATCAGAACTGACACATTGCGCGGGGTACTGTCTTTCAGTGTAACACTTTGGGGAACAGTTGGTATGGGTTTCAAGGGCCTCGTTAAAGCTGGGGGAAAATGAAGGTAGTTACTTACAAAAAACTTAAACACATAGAGGCAAAAGAGGAGAAACCGCAATCACGTCCAAGGACAGAGATGGTGATAGACCTGGGCTTGGGTGAGGAGACGAACAGGAACCCGCCCTGTGTGCTGCCTGAACCCCGTGTGTCCCGGGCTTCGTGAGAGGTGCCTTGAGCTGCTGAAAGGCACAAAGCAAGGCACATCCCCACAGGGGCACCATCTCCAATGTGGGGAGCTGCCTCTGGAACAGGCATCAAAACTGCCTTGTGAACAGGCAGCGTCGTATTTAAGAACAACTTAAAAAAAATTCGAGTTTACTGAATCCCCCAGTTTGGTTACCACGTCAGTTAACAGGCTTAGCTCTGAGTGGCTCCTCAAAGCAAAACGCTTCTTCCTGTAATGGGCTCTGCAAACCCCTGAGGTTACTTACATCACTTAATCTCATCAAATCCTAGCCTTTTCATGTGTAAAAATATAACAACAACAAGAACTTAACCACCAAACGGAAACAAACAAAAAAGCAGGAAACAAATGACAATTCTCTAGTATTGGATAAATAAATTGAGATTCCATTGTGCTTTTTACACTGGCATGGGGCAGGCACTCCGTAAATGTTTACTTTCTTTGAATATGCTGCAGACTCTAGGGACGATTCTAAATTACAAATTCTAAAAAGGTTTTGGACAACACCAATGTTAATGGAAAGAGGAGGCTCTGTGTGATCTCAGGGTAAATAATTACTCCAGACCCTCCCCACTTGCCCACAGACATTCTGATCCACAGCTGTATTTTTCATCTGTTACACACGTGTATGTACCAAAGAGCAGTTTCTGAAAGGGCCACATTAGCCACATTAAATTAGTTAAATGAATTAAAAATGAACCCCATTTAAAAAAAAATAAATAAAAGATGCAACGATGAAACTAAATAGTTGATGCAAGCTACTCAAAATTCAAAAGATGGAAAGAATGATACCAGCTTTTGCTTTAACTTACATTAACATTATTCCTTTTTGTACCATAAAAGTGAATATTAGCCAATTTTTTGATTGTGAGGTTATGTAGAGATAGGAGAACACTTACCTATTTACTCACGCATTTATAATGAGTATAAAAATTAAATATACTAAATGTTTAAGATTGAGTGGAGACATACTTTGTAGAAAGCTAAGATTTCTTTTAGAAAAAGACAAGTGTTTCTCTGGAATGCCTTTTGAGATGAAAAAGTGCAAGGCACAGTATTATGCAATTCCAATAAATGCAAAACATACATAACTTATTTTTCAAATGTAAAAAAGCGATGTGGGGATTGTTTTTATAACTGCTTACACCTCCCTCCGCTCACCCCTGGGTAAGCTTTATTGATCACACATCCCCATAAGGTTCCGATGTGAGGAGCTTAACTTGACACAAAGGCCTTCCGTCCCCAGTGTGTAATTTACTGTTGTCAAAGGGCAGGTCGCCCCCTGAAGCCGCGCTGGGTCTTTCTAACCACCCCTGTAGCAGTCCTGCTCCTTGGAACAATGTTCTCCTGACGGTTCTTCTTTTCTTAGAGATTTTCCAGGTTATAGTCTGTTAAGATTTTACTCTTACAATATTTTTAACTTTTTCCATAAAGATGGGCAAGAAACACAAGAAGTAATGGGACCAAAAGCTGTCAGGGAGCCAATAGTTCAACATCATTTCTGAAAATATGAACGCTCTGGATGGGGATGAATGGTCTTATTTCCATGGGCTTTATCATTGCCTTTCACCTCCAGTGTAATAACAACTATTAAGATTTTAATATATGGATTGAAAGGCTATCTGCTTCAGATGTGATGAAATATTAGCATTGCTTCTGAAATATGTTTTAAACGTTGCGCTAACACGTCGCCATGAATCGCGCTGAGGAGAGTTGAGACATACAGGTTCTAGTCTCACTTCTCAGAGTTATTACTGCATGTCATAGAAACACTTGAAATTTATGTTTTAAAACCTGTAAAGTCTTCTACTTAATATGTTATTATTTTTTAAAGTTCTGTTTCAGAATAATCATATATTTGTAATCAGAATTACTGTAAAAGAAATAAATTTGTATTTGAATTAGAGTCGTTTCTCAAGGAAGCAGTGAACGGTTCCTTGGAGGAAAGACTTGTTTTCATTTTTCTGAGTAGATCTTTGTTTGCAGCTCTGTTGAAGGTGGCCACAGGAGGGATTTTGATGCTCCCTTCCCCAGCCTTCTATTTGGGAATAATTTATTGCTGATGGAAATTGCTGAGCGCCCAGAAACCAGAATACAGTCTTATGGGCTGAATGTGTTCCCCACCCCAAATCCATATGTTGAAGTTCTCATCCCCACCACCTCGGAATATGACAGTACTTGGAAATAGGATCTTTAAAGAGGTAATTAAGGTAAAAGTGAGGTCATAAGGGTGGGCCCTAATTCAATCTGACAGGTGTCCTTATAAGAAGAGATTAGGACACACTGACGGGGGACGGCCGTGTGAGGACACAGGGAGAGGACGGCCATCTACACGCCAAGGAGAGGGGCCTCAGAGGGAACCACCCTGCTGACACCTTGCTCTTGAACTCCTAGCCTCTAGAAGGGTGGGAAAATAAACTTCTGTAGTTTAAGCCATCCTAGGAAACCAATGCAGAGGGCCACTTGTGGGAGTTGCATTCTCCCTGGAGAAGGATATTAATTTCCAAAACCATGTGGATGTGCTGTTTATATGAGCATGACATCTTATAATATTTAAATCAAGGTGCCGGTGAAAACGTTGAAAGTCATTCATCCAGCCATCCACTTCCTTGCTGGTGCTAGTGGGGGACAGTGCGGGGTCACACTGTCCCTTCTGTCTGTGCCCTGCTGTCCAGTGGGGTGGGCGGACTTCCGGGCATCTCTGTCCAGAGCGACCGGGGCTGTGATCGGAAGAGAATAGCACATGCTACATCGCTCTTTGGAAGATACTTGATAGTGATGCTGATCACCGTACACCACCCTGGTGTACGGTGATCAGCACACACCTGAGCTGGTCTTCTGTGTTCCAGGCACAATCCCCTTCCATCCTCGCCCTTGTGCTGAGTCTGGCTGCTTTCTTGCCAAAGGTGCTTGTGTCAGTTCCTGCAAATTCACCTCTCAGGAGGAACGCTCCCACCCCTTGCATTTCTGCCTCACATAAATGCTTTCCACACAAGGAGAATTTCTTTAAGAACATCAAGACCTCATGTTTCCTTCCTGCCATCATTTTGGATCAGCAGGACCCAGTAAAAAAAGACCCAAGGTTTATACACTTGCTACTGGGAAATAGAACAGTGTAAAAACAAAGCGAAGCAAATCCTTTTATCTCACAGTTTAGTGTGGATTTCTGAAGCCATATAAGCCTCAGAGGGCATCCTTGTTATGGTCATCCTTGGGTCTCTTGTGTTAGGTTGTGTGAAGCGAGTCACTTTCCAAACAGCTAACACTCTTGTACACTGGAAATGTGAGGGAATCCTACATTTTTTATTTGTTAACCTTCTTTTGAGAGCATATGGGCTGTTTACTGTGACCCTATTGGAGGTTACATCAGGTGTATCACAAGTTGCTTCTAAGGAGGAACATGAAGATGTTCTAGAAATTATCTGACAAAGCATCTTGTTATCAGAAACATCACTGCTGAAAGAAAGCATCAAGAATTTCTGCATCCTGGAGAAGGAGGGACCACAGGATGAGGGGGGCCAGACTCACCCCCACAGAGGTAACCAAAGTCCTTGGTCCAGGAAACAGTGCCTTTGCACACTCTCCCTGCTCCCTTCCCACTCCCCAGCTGGTATTTGGTTCTAGAAATGGGTACTAATTTTCTTGCTGAATATTAAAAATAATGATACATTTTAATCTGATAGAACTATAAACAATGGAGCATTTATCTCTATCAGAGAGAGGAAGAAAGGGTGGGTATTACCCGCATGGTATAAGTCACACAGGTAGCAAAAACTCAGTGAATAAGATGATGTGAAACGATCTTATTTTTCTCAAGAAGTTGTTACCCAGGGGAATTTCTTACAGAGTTGTTGTGCTTCCTGTCTCCATCCTTCCCACGCTCATTGTTCTGGCAAAAATTGTCTCTTTAGAGTATTCAGATTCTACGCACTTAAGATCAAAGCATGATGTCAAATAAAAGCTTGGCTATGCCTCTCTTGTGGTCAGCCCAACATTTTGATTTTCAGTTCAGACCTTCTTGCCCTCTCCTTATTTGCTTTCTTGGATTTGTCACACGCTTCCATCCAATAGTCACTGGTTCATTAAGTAGTTCAAGGGGCAAAGTGAAGGACGTCACTTTAATTTGCTAATTTCACGCAATAGACTGGCCACGTTGCCCAGCAGCTGTAGGACTGGAGGATGTCGCTGTGAATGTGTGGACGAGGCGATTATCACCTTTGGGCTTGACTTGTGCCTCATAATTTTGGTTGTGCCTGGTGTCATTTTCTCACAACCATCACTTTACAAACATGGGGGCTGGGACAGAGAGCCATGAGCTCTGAATGTGAATTATTATCTCTGTTGGTTGTTACGGCTCCCACATCAATCTGGCTTTTTACTCTTTGTGAGTTATCCTGGATTAGAAAAATATTTCCGTGGATGGAAGTTATTAACCTCAATTGTGGCTGTTTCTCCACCATGATTTTCCGTGATTTGATTTTATTTTTCTAAATGGCTGTTTGTATTATGCATGAAATCATTTTGTTCGCCTCCGGGGTTTGTGTGATACGAGGGCAGCTAACCGCTTTTGTTAGGGTCATCAGTAAAGTGATATATTGTCATGAAAGAATTAGGGATCATTGGGAAAATTGATCTCGAACGCTACTTGTGTGCGCTGCAGATTTGGAACAGTGTTGCCCAGCATTTATTATACCATAAAGTTAGGCATCTGTCCCTACTTAAATGTCACATTTTTGGTTGTTTAACACAAAGATTGCCCTGCTGCCAGGCTCTTGAAGATATAACCTGAGAGGCGTCAGCTTTGATGCTCTGAATCTTGAAGGGTTTTTCTTTCCTTTTTTGACTGTCACAACTACTTATGAGGGAGTTGAGTTTGACAGTTATAATAGAATGAGGAAAAATGAGCAGAACACAGAGTGCTTAGGGAGTTCCAGAAGAGAGCCCAAAGTGATACAAGATTTGAACATAAATCCCCTTGAGAGAAGCTTAAATGTATTTGCTTTGAAAAAATATATATATCTGAGGATGGACTTAATAATTGTGGCTGGGTCTGCATAACAGACTTCAGATGGTTGAGGTTTGGGGGAAACAAAAATGAAATTGCCTCTTTAGTGATGTTTTCAACCACTAAATGTTTGGTAGAAGCTTAAAACCAACCACAGTCTCCACCAATCCTGAGTCTGGTACCTTCCCTGCCACTCTTCCAACTCCTAGTCCTCGCCAGGGAGAGAGTTTGTACAGCTGAGGCTACTCAAACTTGCTTTGCTTTAATTTTTCCTCTTTCAGCTAAAAACACCCAGGGTCACTTTTACTTAAATTCTTGGCTATAGCTTATTGTCATCTGTGATTGGCAAATGTTCTGCAGTCCACTTTATCATGGCATGCCTTTATAAATGTCAACAATATCACCCCAAATATGACGATGGATATGGTATGCTGATCCTAGTGCCTGTGTGTCTGTGTCCCTGAGTAGCCAGCTCACCGCCCAGAAACCCTCAACAGCCTTCTCAAAATCCTGTGAAGGACCCCCGAAACATACAATTTTCACGTTAGCTAGAACATCTTTTTTTTTTTTTTGTACTTAACAGTAAGTGGCAGACAAAAGTTAACAGTATGTTTGCAACTGGTGACTATGAAGCAGTCTATAAATGCATGAAAAAATTCTTCATAAGAGGGAGCTGATTGCCCCAAGTCTATACTGTAATTATGACCCACTGTCATCTCGGCCTCCAAGTCGTGGAGACCCAACTTCAAAGAGCAGATTGATCCTTAAAATTCATCAAGCCTGTAATATAAGCAACATACTATCCTGGGACCTGGAGGATCCAGGACAAAGAAGAATCAGCTCCTATTCTTATCCAACTGGAGTTTCACGGTGTGAAGAAAGAACATAGCAATCAGCACAGTTCAGGGAGGCTCAGGCACACTGCGGACACAGAGGAACTTATGGACGCTTGTAATTTCATGCAGAAGGAGCTGGGGTAGGAAGGATGGCGTTAGCAAGACCAAGCGCCAGCATCGCTGGATGCCAAAAGTGTCCATCTGCAGCCAGTGGGAGCTTCCCCAACTTGGCTCTTGCGTCCTCTGGACCTGATCTTAGTGTGGCATCCTCTTCTCCCCACGAAAGACTTCTCAGGCTCATCTTGTCCATGTCTTACCCCAGACCTGGATGCAGCCACTCCTCCAAGGAGCTCTGGTTCCTCTGAGTAGCACAATCAGGATGCCAGATAGACTGATTTTTGTTTCGTCATAGAAATGTTTCAGAATTTGGATGCATAAAAGTTGTATCTTGTATCACTTCAAATGTAAGCATACATGTTCCCATAGCCTTGGCATCATTTAAAAGTTCATGGCTCAAAAAACACGAGTTTAGTAAAGCTGTTTAGATCTTTTGGTGGGAAATGTTATCCTACCTTGGAATATGTTACGTTTGTATCTGGTGGTGGTTGCATTTTAATAAAATTAATACTTCTTGGAATTTCAGCTTGTCAATTTATTCTAAATATTTTACCTTTATTTTAAGCCTACAGCACCCTGTATTCCCAGGCAATCTCCCATCCAAGTACTAACCAGGCCTGACCCTGCTTATCTTCTGCGATCACAGGAGATAGGGCACGTTTAGGGTGGTAAGGCTGTAGACCATCCTAAATATTTAAATTGCCTCTAACTAATAAAGCTTAAAAGCAAATAGGCATTTAGGAAATGAATTTCCATTTCAATAAGGAAAAACGGCACGTTATCTTCCAGATACAGTAGGTGCGTACATACTAGCAAAGACGTCAGCTGGCAGATTTAGAGATAAGAATCAGGGATGCAGTGCAGTGAGGCAGAGCTGAGTCCCTGTTAGGAATCAGTTAGAAGCTAAGGACTCTTGGGCAAGAGACTTTCCCTTCTGAGCGTCATCTGAAATGGGGCATGACGCCCCCTGCTTGAGAGAGGGCTGTGGGGTCGATACGATGACGATCCTGAGGTGACCAGCAGAACTTTTGGCTCACGGAAGTACTGAAAAGAATAAAAATGCATGAAGTGTTCTGGCTTCTGTAAATATACATGAAATGTGACAATAAATGAGGAGACCTGGGTTTCACTGCTTGTCCTGCCTCTAAAGAGCAATGCGGCTGTTTACCTATCATCAGTCTCTGGGACTCAGTTTCCAAACCTGAAAAGATTTGGGCTTGAACCAAGAGATCAGAAATGCCCTTTTGACTGTGTACGTATGTGTGTGTGTCTGTGTGTCTCTGTGTGCACGTGCTGTGGCCCCTTGACAGTTGTAGTTCTGAAATATTTCTCATCGAAAATGCACCGTGGAACTTGCTGCAGATCTAATCCAGAGGGAATGCCAATCTGAGCTATTGGCTGGTCTGAAGGAAACTTCCAGAGCAAACTGTATCAGTAAAAAGTCACAAAGGGTGATAATTCTTAATTTCCCTTCACGTGAAATGTAGCCTGTATCAATTTCTTTATTCTTTTCCCCTCTTTTGGAAGTTATTTTCTTGGATGTTGTAAGAAATCCACAGGAGCAACAGTGGATATTGAAAGCCCTTTTTTCTTCATAAAGCTGCAGAGCTACTGTCTGCCGTAGAAAGCAAAATCTCGTTTCCCCCTAGAAAAAGTGATCCCTAGGGTGATGTAGAAGAAGATCTGGCAGAAGGATGTCTCAGTCAATCCTTGATGCCTCTGCTGTCTATCAGCCCCTTTCTTGTTTCTGCTGGCACTAAACCCCTAAAATGAGATTTTTCCTACATCTTAAGGTCATAGGTTATTGGAAAAAAAATCTTGTTTAAGCCCGCCATTTTGTCCTCCTAACCAATTAATCTCCACACCACAAATAAAAAAAAAAAAACAAATTCCCATCTTGTGTGCTAAACCCCGGGGAGGGGGTATGTATTTTATATCTCCCATCAACAACTGGTTTCCCTGGGTCTCTGGCACTGGGTGACTCCCCACAACTTCTGTTGGTGACAATAAGTAATTCGTGGAATCTGAGCTATGCTCCAGGCCACATCTGTTATCACAGCATGTCTGGTGTCTGACCCTATTGCCTGTGCCACAGGATGTCTTGGTGGTCTGTGGTCACTTCAAGGTATGGCAACGCCAAGCAGATACCAGGCTTCAGTCCATTAATTTAAGATGTGAAGAGTAGAAGGAGAAAAGAATCTTGAGGTCCGTGTCTTTATTTCTTGCTGCCTTTCTGAGCATTAATAAAGCACATTTTCTTTTATTGAACAGTATTCTCTCTCAACGTGGATAGGAGTGATCCTTTCAGTAGAAGAGCATTTTAAAAAGGCAAGTTAACAGTTATGTTAAATACTTAGACTCCCCGTATTTCTGGTTGTAGAATTGCCGGCAGTAGTGATGTACCCAGGCTGCATACCAGCTTGTAGCCCCTGGGGCCACCTGCATCTGAAATTTTCTCCAGACCACGTTCAACTGTAGAGGGGGAGGAAACATTTGAGTTCAAGTTAAATTTTAGAATATTTGTATATTTTTAAAAATGTGACCCACAGACATATCCAAGAAATGAGGTGCCAGATTTTAAGTTACCTGTGGACAGCGTGCTTCCAGGATAAGTCATCATTCATCCCACGGGTATTTTTGAATCCTTGTGTGGCAGGCCATGTTCTAGACACTGGGAATATGTCAAAGAACAAAAAATAGAAATCCCTGACCAATAAACATGATGCATGGTAAATTATAGCATCTGTTTGAAGGTGCTGTGGAAACATAGATAGCGAGGCAGGATGGGTGGAGGGTGTGTGATGGAGAGTGGGTACCACAATGAAGAAATGGCCAGTCAGGAGTCCCTTAGAAGGTAAAATTTGCACAAAGATTTGAATGAAGTGAGGAAATAAGTCCAGAGATATGTGTGTGGAAAGAACCCCATGTCAAGAAAAGAGTGATGCAAAGACCATGAGGAGGGGGGGTGCCTGGTGTGTCAAGGACAGCAAGGTGACCTGTGTCGCTGGAGCAGAGCGATGAGGGTAGTGGAGACAGGAGATGATGCCAGAGACCACCTGGGGCTTGGGACCCCTGTGAAGACTTAACATTCACCCTGGGTGGAAGGGGGCCATTTTGGGGGTTTGAGTAGAGAGAGACAGATCTGATGTAAGTTCTCCCACGGGTCAGACTGTGGTGGGCTGCAGAAGTGGTCCAGATGGAGACAGTGGTCATGCAGACCAAAGGCAGCAGAGGGAATGGAGAGAAGTGACGATAGTCCAGATGACGTTGAACCTTGAGCCAAGGAGGCTTCCCAATCAATAAGCTATAACGTGAAAGGAAGAGAAAAGTCAAGATCAATTCCAAAGGCTTTGGCCTGAGCAACTGAGAGGCGGGGTGGATGCTGGCTGAATTGGGAAGACTATGGCCCTCGCGGGTTTGGGTGTGATGTTCAGGAATTCAATTTTGGATGTGCTAAGCTTGAGACACCTGTTAAACATCGGAGCTGGGATGTCGAGTGCGAAGGAGGATGATGGTAGGTCAGGCCGGGATGCAAACATGAGGTTCGTTGAGTATGGACAATATTTAAGCCCAGGAGATGGGAAGACATTGCCAAGGAATTGAGTCAAGATACAGAAGCATCTTGCAGTGTCTTCCCCCAGAGCATGGGAGTCTGGCTACTGGTAGCTGAGGGAGGAAGGGCCAGGGATCACTCCATGACCTGGGCTTCTACTCAATGCCGCTGCTCTCAGTATGACACCCCCGAGATGTGTCCTGTCACACAGGCCTGCAGCGGACCCTCCCAGACAACACGTGCCCAGGCTCTGCCAGCATGGGGAGAGTTTAACTTAGCTGCTCCTTGGAGAGTGGATTCTGGAAGTCCGGCTGCTTCCCAATCGCACTTTCCATCTTCCCTCTTGTCTTCAGCCACGCCCCCATCCCTCTTCCAGAAAAACGACGAGGCCGCCTCCACTGTGGCACCTCTGGGGGTCTCTGGCCATCTCCCCTCCCGGTTCCTCACAGCCTGGCTCACCCATCACTTACCTAGATTTCAGCTGAGCGGGCCACGTCAGTGCTGCTAATCTGTTTATTTTTAGTTCCTATATTTTTCAACATTGTCTCATTTCCATTTTCCTTTTTCTTTTATGCTCCTCTTTTCGAAACATCTTTTACCTGTCATGCTGGGGAGATTGTGCATGGGGTCTAGTGCTTCATTTACTACTACTTTCCTTCAGGATTAGAATAAACAGATGCATATGAGGTCCAATTTTCTCTTTTTATTATTAGTAAACAATCATCTTAAAGCAATTCCAATGGAGACACCTACAGGATGTGCTCGCCAGTAAGCCAGGTCCTCAGAGTTGGACCCAGAGAACAAGAACTGGACAAGAGATCACAGCCCTCGCAGCCCAGGCGCACATGGAAGACAGCAGGACCGTCTGCAGCGGCTGCAGGAATATCCACTCGCCCCACCATCTCCTCCTCCAGCCTAACTTCAACTGAAATGTGATGCCTTTGCAACCCTCTCATTCCTAATTGACTCAGGGATTCCTGATTCCTGCTTGCTTTGAGTTCAAAGATACCTTTGCCATTCCCTTAGCGTCTCGCCATCCTCCTTCCTTCCTGATGGGAGAACCTCGCTCTCATACACCCAACACAGCTGGAGTATTTCCAGGAGCCATTTTGAAACAGCCCATGTGATTCTAAAGGATTCTAACTGATTCAAATCTTTTCTTACATTATGCCAACATTTGCTCCCCTGTTACTTCTACTTACTGGTAATACTTCTCTTTTGGGGAACAATATGGATTTGATCTGTTCTGCTCTTCTTTCTTAAAATAGTTCACTCTCAGTTCAGAAGTCAAACATCTCTGATCCTGTGAACGAATTCATGATGTATTAGGGCTGCAGTGGGAGACAAGACACTTAACTTTTTTGTATCTGTTTTCTCTCCCCTTCAAAAGGG
The DNA here is from genome assembly GCF_949987535.1 of Balaenoptera acutorostrata. Taxonomy (NCBI): domain Eukaryota; kingdom Metazoa; phylum Chordata; class Mammalia; order Artiodactyla; family Balaenopteridae; genus Balaenoptera; species Balaenoptera acutorostrata. Next base: position 5,824,880 of record NC_080065.1, read on the forward strand.
AGATCATGTTTTCTAGTATTTCAGAATAAAGGACTGTTTGGGAAAATATAGTGGTGCCTAATATGAGATGTATTAGAGTGACATACAATGATCGTGACTGTTCCAAGGCTTCTCACCCTTCTGGTCATCTCCTCTCCAATGTCCCCACTCACCATCATCCTTTGGGAATGTCATCCCTAAGCACAAAGCAGTCCAGATACGGTCTGACCAGTCCCTGTGGGATTCCTTTTCCTTCTTTGTGCTGCTCCATTTCACTTTCCTACTGAGGACCTCCAGGCAGTAAGTCAGCTCTCACGCACCCCGACATGTGCCTTGCTCTATGCTAGTCACAAAGGATAATACTACAGGTCACCTGTGAAAGCCATGCTTTATCCCTGCTGTTTCCACAGCTTCCTGTACCCACTCTTTGCCCCCTTTAGAGTCCAGACCAAGTCCACGATCTGGGAAGTGCTTGCAGAGGGTATCTCCCCATCCCTGCCCTCTACACATACGTGGTTGCTTCTCTGCACTGCAGTCCGGTTTTGGTGTTTTTCTCCTTCGAGGTCAAAGATTAAGCCTAACCTGCTGTAGTTCTAGGGTTTAGTTCAGAGCAAGCTAAGGACTTGAGAAACGTGATGGTTATTTTATGTGTCAACCTGCGCCCTGATATTTAGTCGAACGTGACTCTGGGTGAAGGTGATTCTGGATGAGATTAGCCTTTGGATTCTTAGGCTGAGGAAAGCAGATTGTCCTTCCCAATGTGAGTGGGCCCCATCCAATCAGTTGAAGGCCTGAATAGAACAAAAAGGCTGAGTAAGTGGGGTTTTGCTCTTTCTGTCTCTCTCTGCCTGACTGTCTTTGAGCTGGGACATTGGTCCTCTCCTGCCTTCACACTGGGACTCAGAGTGGGACTTACATCATTGGCTCTCCTGGGTGACCAGCTTGCCAACTGCAGATCTTGGAACTTCTCAGCTTCTGACTGGTTCTGTTTCTCTGGGGAACCTTGACCAAGACAATAGATGTTTCCTGATGCTGGTATGGCTTGCCTTTCTCCCAAGTTACTGAACTCTTAAAAAAAGCAATCTAAGATTTTTCAGAATCAAAATATGATTATATCATACATACTTAAAAAAATTCAAGTGGACTACTTTGTAATCAAATAAGAATTTACTGAGTATCCAGAACATCCCTAAGTCAGCATACTTCATAACCAGGGATTTTCAAAGATCCTGTCTACAAATAAGGAAAGCAAGAGGATTACATTACCACAAATGTATTTGCAAATGTGGGGATATTCTGCATCCCAGGATGGAAGCCCCTGGGATATCCAGGCCCTCTGGCTCCTGATACTTCTCAGACCTCAGAAAAGTCAGTGTGTAATTAACAAACAAAATATGAGCACTTGGAGCTCTGGGTGAATGAGGCTCAGTGTTTATGCTGCATGCATACAAGCCAAGTGCATGTTACGGTGGTTCATGCTCAAGAAAGAGATGGGTTGTGAAATTTAGATCACAGAAAGGCAGGCCCCAAAATTTCAGAGAGCCTTTAAGAGCAATCAGAGACAGGAGAGGGTCACCAGAGAGAGCTGGGGGCCAGGCGGACATCAGGGCTGTGGTGGCAGCGTGAAGTGCAGGGTCACGTGGAGGGAGACGGGCCCTCAAGGCTCAGGCCGACCTGGGCCTCCACCCAGGCATCCACAGCATCTTTGCAGGAACTACACGCCAGTTGCTTGCTCTGGGACTCTCCCTGAGGTCCTCCTGGCCACTTCCTTGTTGGGGAGCTGGGGATGGCCAAGCTGTTAGGAATGATTGTGCCTCGATTGGAGGGGGAGCAAAAAAAGAAACACCAATGTGCTTCTGATGCCATTTGAAAAACAAAATAAGCAAGAAATGAAAATGTGTTTGAGAAGTATGTGTGCAGAAGAAAAGAATAAATTATAACTTAGTCTGTGCTGAGCGCTCACAGAAGTCCCTTTCAGAGCTCACTCTAACTCCTAGTTTACTGACTTTTAAAAATGATCTGTTTATTCAAAACCACATGGTGTATCCAGGACAGATCTTTCCTTTGTCTTAAACCCATCTGAAAAGTAAATAGAGAATACCAAGAGACAGCTAAAAGGGAATGAAATTCCCACTGAGCCAACATAAGCACAGTCTGCAGGCGAGACATCACAGCTCAAGGTGCCCTTCCTGGTGCACACGTGTGACCCAAGGGCCCTTCCCTGAGTGAGTGTTTTCCCACCCTCCACTGAGGACCCTGAGAAAGGCTCCCTGTCTGTGCATCCCCGCTGCTCAGGTGCAGTCTCCCTGAGCCTCCCCTTCAAAAGATTTGCCTTTGGAAACCATGGACCTTGTGATGGAAATGCTTCCAAACAGAAGAATAGCCCTGGTGGGATCTGACCACCCCGTCACTTACTAAGTCCTCTCTGAGGCTGTGAGAGCACCAGCCCCAGCAGGAGGCCAGGATGCAGCCCCAGATCTCAGCTCCTCGCTGCAGGATCACCTGGACTTCCACTAGGGTCCGCGGGAAATGCCACATCCCCTGGGTTGAGTTTGGGCCACACTCATTCAGAGGCTCCAAGGCGCTCCTGGTGAAGTGGGTGCTACTGTGTCAACCTCCTTCTATGAGCAGCATGGACAGATGTGGGTATTTAACCACTCAGGGCCAGTGCCCGAAGGAGGGGGTGCCCTCAGAGGAGGAGGGATGTGACATCGCCTGCCCCAGGCTCAGAAGTGTGAGTGTCCCTGCCCTTGTGTTTCAGTGGCATGTGTTGATGGGCGGAGGACATGGTGTCAGAAGATCTGTCGACACGGTGACACATGTCAGGAGAGGACTTGGAGCTGCAGAAAGATCTGCCCTAAGAATAGACTCTCGGCATCATCTGTTAAAATACTGACTTTCTTCTGCCAAAAAACTCTGCATCTTCTTTGAAGCTCTGAATGCCGTTTTCTGAGGGTTTTATGGTTACACTAATTACATGTTACTAAAAACAGAGCCACCTCAGCTGTGTGTAATGGAGCCCCGAAAATACACTGCTGACGGGAGGGGCCCTCCGTTAGAGTCAAGACAATTCAACCCGGGGCCAATTAAGGATCCCCAAAAAGAAAATTCCCGAACAGGCCGTTTGGTTGACTAAAGAGTCTGTCACCATGTAAGTAAGAAGCTGAAGGCCCCCCAGTCTAGGGGGGCAGCTCAGGCGCTGAGCTGAGGCTGCCAAAATGATGGCGGGATAGGGTCCTGGCAGCCTGATCCCTGCATCTTCCCCTGTGTGATGGGGACTCAGTGTCCTGACCTTGTGTTTAGGATTTCACCCTGAATGTAACACCTAAGATACAGGAAACACTGCAGCTGGAGCTGGACACTTCTTCCTTAAAAAAAACACAAGAATTCTGCTACAGCATCTTCTAAATTTTAAGTGAAAATATCATGGTTCCTCTTTTTAACTTTTGAGCTTGGGAAGAAGATGACACCTGCTCATGGGCCTGCCCTGGCTGGTTAAGGCTTGCAGTGGAGTACACGCCGGGCACTTGGGGGTGACTTCGACCTGCTGGGGCTGCCACCCCCGCAGGCCTCACCGTTCTGCACCTGCTCTCAGCTCCCCCGCAAGCCCGCTCTGGCCTGTGCTACCCTCCAGCAGATGATGCTGGACCCCAGACACACACACGTATGTATGTACATGAGGTATGTGTGTATATATGTGCACATGCATTTATCAAGAGATTCATATTTGAAGAAACTCTTTAAAAATAAAACACAACTGTATTCGCTTCATGTAAATCTCAGACTAGCAGGTGGAAACAGTAGAGCTGTAAGCCTTCGTCTTGAGGTGAGCTCAGAGATTCTGTGCTCCCGGCAGCTGTGGGACCTTGGGCAAGTTATCCTTCCTCAGTTTTCCCACCTGTAAAAAAGAACAGTGTGTGCTTTGCCCATTTCAAAAGGACTTGAATGAAAAAAAAAAAGAAATGAATGCGGAGGAAAATGCCTCCTGAGTTAGGAAGTGGTTCCCAAAGGGAAGGACAAACAAGAGCCACACGGAGTCCCGCTGACCTGCCGTGACGGCGTCTTCCACGGGGTTGGCCGATGCCGGAGTCACTGTCACAGAGCAGGACTGTCCTTCCAGCTGCCCTGGAGTGACGGGTAGACTTCATGTCATGGAGAGGCTTTCCACACTCAAAGTGCCCCTCGTCAGTGGTCCATTTCAGGTGCTTCCCCGACACTTAATGAGGTTGACAGATGGCGTTGGGCGGGGCTGGCGGTGGGGGGACGTGGTGCTTTGGCCCAGAAGGTGTGCTTGGTCATTTCCTCTTTCCTTTCTTCTTCCAATGGCTGTAAATGCAGTGACCTCGATACTCAGCCACCCTCAGAGCAGAAAAACCACCTCCATCACATGTTTTTAGACCCGGAGCTTCGATTTAGAAGGGAATCAGGCCTCTGCGTCGGTCAGCCTGGGCTCTGGTTTCCGGTGGGCCAAGGCTTAGGGTTTCAGAACCACAATAAGGGGACCCCCTCCTTTGCCCCTCATTATCCAGACGTCTTTCTGCGGACCACGTGACAAATGCCACTGTGATGGGAAATTGCGTGTGAGTTCGTGTTCTAAGACCTATCCTGACTTGCTGCATGGATCGGCACAAGCAGAGCACGTGAATAGGACTGTGTTTATGGGGTTGAGGGAGCTCGCCCCCCAGGCCTTCCCTGGGGAAGCTGCTGGAAGCACCGTGGGCTTCAACGAGGAGACAGGTGGACTGGCCTGGCTTCAGAAGTGCATCTTAAACAACAAGTTACAATAGTGAATCCCACCCGTGCACAAAACAATTCTGACTTAATAAATGCAAGTATTTCATGGTGGTTTGTAACTATTACAGGAACCACCTCCCGGACACTGACACCACGGTACCATCACCGTGTGCTGTAGAATCTGTACTTCCATATCCTTGTAAGGAAATGGAATCAGCACGGCAGCTACGATGTCTTTCAAGACTGTAACGAAGGCCTTTCAGTGAATATACAATGCAGCTCACCCAGAAATACCAAAAAAATGAGGAAAATTCATTTGAGGTCACTTAGTTGTTTCTCTTTCTGGGAACTGCTTTGTTGAAGGGTCTGGTGGCCTTGGCCTTCTGGTTTGCTGAGTGGGCCTGATGCCCACTGCCCCACCATCAGCCATCCAAGTGCGTGGTGGGGGAGGCTGGGTCTGGCTGGGGGTGACCCCAGGCTCTACTCCTGTCCCTCCTGGACCAGCTACCCCCGGGAAGCTCGATCTGCCATCCAAAGGGGGCCCAGAGGGAGGGCACCTGGATGAGGCAGGGCCGCTGACCCCTGCATATCTTCCTGGTGGTCTCCCGTTCCCTTCAGTGTGACCCCAGCCTCGCTTGGTCCCCTGGGGGGTATAGATTGTCCCAGTGGCCTCAGCAGGTCCCAGTTTCTCGAATCAGCCTCAAGGTGACCCCGATCCCAGCAGCACTGGCCAGGCAGCACCGCCTCCTTGGAGGTGTGAGTTTCCACGCTGTGGGGCTTCCCCCAGGTTTGCGGACGCTAATCATTCAGCTCCTCCTATTTGTCCCCAGCCCCTGGGAGTGCGGCTGCCTCCCACGGGGGGCACAGGCCAGCAGAACGCTCTCCTGGTACCGCCCACTTGCCCCGTGAACACTCTTCATGGAACATCCTCCCTGGGAGTGACTGGTGTGGGTCCGTCTTCCGATTGGGCCCCGGTAGGTCCGGGGCTTCCTCGTCACTGCCTGGCTTTCCAGAAGAAGAGGTGAGGTCACCCCCTTCTCCTCTTCCTGCATCTGCCCACACACCCCGAGCGCCATAGTCGCGTCCTGAGAAGGTAGCAGTAACCTGGCTGGGACCACGGTGCAGCACTGGGATGTGTGTGTGTGTGTGTGTGTGTGTGTGTGTGTGTGTGTGTGTGTGTGAGTGTGAGTGTGTGTGTGTGTGTGTGTGTGTGTGTGTGTGTGTGTGTGTGTGTTGGGGGAGCAGTTAAGTTCAAATTGCGACAGGGAGACCAGACAAGACTGGAGCTTGGGAGCATTTAATTATTCGTTAATCCTTCAGTACTTAGAGAAAGGATTTCTCCTATAGCTCACCTGGAAAGAATGTTCTTTGGTGTAAAACTCGACTCTATTCATAAAAAGCTCCCTTGGCTTCACTCTGGCAAATGCCCAGGTCTGGGTTATTTGTCTGAGGAGAGCTTTATACAAACAGAACAAACAGTGTAAAAGTTAGCTTCAGTCTGCAATCCAACCCCTAGACTTTAGTGAACAATAATGGCTCCAACTGAAAGCAAATATTATGTACCTTGTGGTAAGTTTTCTGCCACCTGCCGGTAGAAGTTGTTCTCCCAGATCCACAATTCTGTAAAACTCTTACTCTCATTTGCCTCTACCTTTGATGACAATAACATCAACTAGCTCTTTGTGACCTGTCCTGGGATTGCACAAACCCAGCACTCAGTTGCACGCCCTGTTAGATAAATATCCTTGAAAGTGCGTTCCATGGGCAGGCGGGAGTGGACTGATGCCTTGTGTCTTTCCTGTACCAACGCTCAGAGATAACCGTGTCGCGATGCTATTTTGTGTCTGAGGAGTGTGATCCTGCAATCCTGGTCCTAATCCTCCAGACACAGCCTTGCTTTGAATGCCAGCCATGCAGCCTGGAGGGGGTCCATTTCAGGGGGCAGGATAACTCAGAAGGAGAGCTAGTTTGAGAATCACAATGAAGACTCTGTGTTTTGTAAACTTTAAATGAACATCTTAGAATATGTTAAGACTCACAGGAAAGCTGCAAACATAGTAAAGTCCTTGCATCCCTCCACCCCGTTTCCCTTCCATTGCCGTACATTTGACACAACTGGTAAACGAACGTTGCTGGGTTACCATGCACCAAACTCCATGCTTCACTAGGATATCACTAGTTCTTCTCTGTTGTCCTTTTTCTGTCCTGGGATCCCAGTCGGAGGCCACATTTCATTTACTTGTCACATTTTCTTGCCTTCCTCTAGTGTGTGACAGTTTCCTAGACTTTCCTTGTTTTTTGATGACATTGAGAAGTTTGGAGAGTATTGATGAGGTATTTTATAGAATGTCTCTCAACTTGGGCTCTTATGATGTTTACCTGTGGTTAGACAGGGGTATGAACTTGGGGAAGAAAAACCATAAATTGGGTAAAATGACATTCTCATCATACCCTCTCCAGGGTACATGCTGTTATGATTTATCCTCGATGATGTTAACTTGATTAGCTGGCAGTAGCTGTGTTTGTCGGGTTTCTATAAAGTATCTTTTCCCCCCATTTTCCTATTGTGCTCTTTGGAAACAAGTCAACAATTGCACCCACACCCCAGGAGAGAGAAGGCGGGTGACATATCATCGTGGGCAGAGTATCTACATAAACTATTCCAAGATTTCCATGGGAAAGGTGTGCCTCTTCACCCTCATTTATTTATTTATTTATTCAATACTTTACTTTCATCCGTATGGAGCATGAATGTTTCTTTTATTCTTTGGCTTCTAATCCAATATTATGTTATTTATCTTCTTGCTCAGACAGCCCAGCCCTGTTCAGCTTTGCAAGCTCTTTCAGGTTGTCTCCTGTATTCTGTTCATATGTCCCCGGTCCTTTGTGTGTGTGTGTGTGTGTGTGTGTGTCACTTTCTGATGCTACAAGTTGTTCCAGGTTCATCATGAATATTTCCAGTCTCAGTCCAAGAATCAGCCATTTCTCCAAGGAGCCCTGTTTTCTTTTATTGGAGAAGGTTTTAGAAATCAAGATCTGGGCACTGGGTGTGCTCATTACTACCAGGGAGCCCTCTTCATTTTTTCTAAAGCAATTCAGGTTCCCCCACAGCCAAGGGGCTTCCTCAGCTACTTACAGGTTAAATGTTTGTGTCCTGACTTTGTTCTGTGTTCACGCCGCCTGACCTCTGTGTGTCCTCTGGGAGTGGATGATGGATACTGCATGGAGTTGTACTGCATGCATGTTTGGCTTTCTCGCCCTGTGGCATCGTATGTCCTGAGCATCTAAAAGTCAGGCGGTGATTTATAACCAAGCAGCCAAGGTAAAATTTAATTGTTTTAAAGATAACTTTACACAGATGCTGTCTGGAATTCTATTCCATTTGTACAAAAGAGAATTTGTACACTAGAAGCCAGGTGTATGAAGGAAAGTGGTTAAATTGGGCTGATTATCAAGTGCTTTGAACATGTTCTCCACAGCAGTAAATTTAATGGGAATTGTGGTACCTTTTTTTTTTTTTTTAATTATTTATTTATTTATTTATTTTTGGCTGTGTTGGGTCTTCGTTTCTGTGCAAGGGCTTTCTCTAGTTGCGGCAAGCAGGGGTCACTCTTCATCACGGTGCGCAGGCCTCTCACTATCGCGGCCTCTCTTGTTGCGGAGCACAGGCTCCAGACATGCAGGCTCAGTAATTGTGGCTCACGGGCCTAGTTGCTCTGCGGCATGTGGGATATTCCCAGACCAGGGCTTGAACACGTGTCCCCTACATTGGCAGGCAGATTCTCAACCACTGCGCCACCAGGGAAGCCCCCGGAATTGTGGTACCTTAATCAAAAGTTTTATAAAACGTATTTCCAAGAATGAATCTCCATTTATTCTTCTATTTTTCAGTTATATATTTAGTAGATCTTTTACAGACATGGAGTTTTTCATTTGAATTGATTGAACATTGGTTCTATACACTGAGTAGAATTTTTTGTTAATTGTTGTTAATGAAACCAGCTTCTAAATTTCTCCTTGCTTTTCCTCTAGTCATTTGTGTTGTTCAAAAGTAAGGATTGGAGAAGGACAAGGAAATATTCCTTAGCCCTGGAGCCCACTGGGCCTCACCAACATGACAGTGATAAAGATAATCATAAAAGTTATAACACTTTCTGATGTGAACAACCTCAGTCGTATGTAGCATATAAATGAGTAGATCATCACAAATGTTTGCTCTTTTTGTTATCTGAAGCATGAATGTGCAGCAGACTAAACAGAATCACAGATTCTTTGACACTGTTTCCATCAAGGGGTAGGGTCTGTATATCATCCCATAAATCTGAGCTGGTTTATCGCCCCCTAGACCAGTACCGTGTGGCACAGGAGACACGGTGCCAGTTCTAGGCCCAGACTTGAAGGGGGTCGGAAGCTCCTGCCTCAGTCTCTTGAAGCCTCAAGTAGCCATATGAGAGGTCTACCCTCCTAGAAGCTGCCACATGGTAGGAAACCCAAGCTTCGGTGTGGAGGGAACGGCCTTTCTCAACTGGGGTTCCATAAGACAGTGAAGTCCTAGCACTCTAAGATGCCCATGAAACGTAACAAAACCTCTTTTTGCCTATGCATCTTAAAGAGGAAGGACTAGCTTTGTATCATTCTCAGGGGATTAAGAAAAAGGCCATTCAAACTATATTCTGCACTTTGTAGTTCAGGTGAGGAACTTTAGCTGAGAAAGAAGGCTGGAGGCTGAAACTCCACCTGGAGAGAGAAGCCAAGGGGCACCAGGAGGTGGACCCAGGGATGATGTCACCTTGGAGGTAGGTATTCCCATCCAGACAGGCCAGTAAAGCCACGTGGATCAGAGACAAATCTCCCAGCTGAGCCCCTCCTGAATTCACAACATACAAACTCATGAACAAAGGACAATGGTTGCTTTAACCATTAAGTTTGAGGTAGTGGCTTTTTTTTTTTTTTTTTTTGTAGAACCACTGTAAAGAACAAAAACACAATATAAGCAAATAAAATTCCATCTTCCAACCAGAAAGCCAAACATCAATTGGTCAAATCATATATATATATATATATAAATATAAATCATGTATATGTCATATATATTTATATATATACATGATATATATAGTTTGAAATTATGTGTGTTTGTGTGCAGCCAAAAAATAGTCTTTGTTATAGTTTTTCTTTCTCTAGTGCTTTAGCAGAATTTCCTGTATCCTTTGCTTCTTCACTCTGCACTATGGTCCAACTCTACTTGGCAGAGCCATTAGGAAAATTATTGGTTTATCCCAAAATGGGCTCCCATCTTTGTGATGCATCCACTGCTCTTAGACGACATTTAGCAGGATGTCCCCTGACTTCCTGGGAAAAATTGCAACCTTGAATAAGTACTCATTTGGGACAGTGAAGACCCATTAAAAAAATCCCTGCAAGATAAGAAAACGAACATAGACAATTCAAAACTATTATTAGCAAAAAGAGTTACAGCCCTTAAATCGAAAGGTAAAGGAAAAATCTGAAGTCCATTTGCCCATTTTTTCTGTTCAGTGCAAATAGTCACACCTAACTCAGTACTCTTATTTTAAAACCGTTTGGTCCTCTTTGGCAGTTCTGTGCTGGCTTCCCATCTGGCGACCCAGCCTCTGCCATCGAAGTCACAGTGGGTGCAAACTGAAGGTCACAGGATAGTGACACAGCAACCACCCGATGCATGAACCGTCACAGGTGTGGACCAGAGCCAGGAGGGCTGCTCTCCTCTTGGGCTGGTCCCCCAAGACAACGAGAGTTTCCATAGAAATCAAAAGAAAATAACAGGCAGGCCAGGTGTCCCAGGTAACAGCGGAGAACATTGTTGCCCAGGCCTTTGAAAATAAGTTGTTTAATCACCCTATTTCTTTCTACTTAAAAGCAAAACAACTATCAACTAAAGTTCTTTTTCATTCACATTATTGAAGAAATTATGTATTAAAGTCTTTTATGACTTCTAGTCTAAAATTATATACATATATATATTATATATATATTATTTTCCTGGGAATACAAATTGATATACCAAGAGTCCATGGTTTGATTTTCTACTACAAGTCCCTATTGTTTTTGTGACCTAAACAAGACTACAAAACTCCATCCCTAATAACAGGACTACCCTCCTAGGTCTGCTTGGAAGATAAATAAATATATGGAAAGCACTCAGAACAGCACCCTCTCAATATCAGCCTTTATTTTTGCTTCATCCCTTAACTCACGTGCCCACTGTCTTAACCTGTGCAGATGGCTATAACAAAAATACCAGAGACAGGGTTGCTTAAACAACAAATGTTTATTTCCCACAGTTCTGGAAGCTGGAAGTCTGGGGCCAAGGTGCTGGCAGATTCAGTGTCTACGGAGGCCCTTTTCCTGGTTCATAGACTTCGGTCTTCTTGCTGTGTCCTCATGTGGTGGAAGGGGCGAGGGAGCTCCCTGGTCTCATTTATAAGGACGCTAATCCCACTACAGTGGCTCCACCCTCATGACCTCGTCACCCCCCAAAGGCACCACCTCCTGGTACCATCATATTGGGGGTTAGGTTTCAACATATAAACTTTGGGGGGACACAAACATTCAGTCCATAGCACCAACAAATTCCTTTCTTGTCCCTTATGTCATAACGTTGAGCATGAAAGCAGGAGATTTCATTGCCCTTGGGGAGTCTGCACCTATTAGCACTACAGAACCATCCAGAGGGAAGGCTTGCAGGTACCTAATTTCCTCTTCCATGAACTGAACACAACGTTTCAAGAGTAATTGTAGCAGTATTTACTTGGATTACATATCTGAGAGCTGAAATAGTCCACTGACGTTAAAATGGTATGAATTAAAAATATTTGTTCAAAAGTGATTTTTCCCTGTGTTGTATGATAGAACAAGTGATGAAAGTGAGGATCTGTTGAGACTCCCCCCCCACAATGGCAGCCCCTTCCTCATCGGGGACACTGTCCCCTGTGGCATGTCACACAGGCCATCATGTTTAGTGAATGAGGATGAGACCCACATCCACCCAAGCTCTCCTTACAGGAAATGCACCCTTGGCTGGAGAACCAGCCGGTCTGGAACCACAGAGGCTGGGCTTCGGACTGAACTTTAACGCCTTTGTCAGTGTCTCTTCTTGACCTAAACATCCTGGAAGGGCCCTTGTTTAGCGCCAGTCTGTGTGTGGGCGTGAGGACCGGGGGCGGGAGGACTTCTCAGCAAGGAGGGGTTTCCCGGCTCAGGAAACCCACAGGAGCTGGAGGTGGGTTGCTCACTCATGCCTGGATTCTCTCCTTCCTTGAAGACCTCGCAGGTCAGAGAGATTGTCAGGCTCGAACCCTGAACCAGGGTGGACATCCTTCCCACATTGACCTCATCCGGTCCTCTACCTCCTCACGGCATCATGCCCTGGTCCTGTCCCCCTGCGGATGCGAGCTGTGGTGGGTCCACCCTCCATTCTCTCAAGGCTCTTGCAAGGTGTCCGCTCACCCAGGGCCAAGCTCTGCGTCTCCTCCTGGGGTGACATCACATCCTTGCCCCGAAGTTCCTTAACCTGAGTCAGAGCTCCTGGTGCCTGTGTCACTAGGGCTGCTGAGTTAGAAAGAGCCCTTCATTGTAGGCTGGCGTCCCTTCTCATATGGGGCTTAACCTGCAGCCCCAGGGTCCCTGCTGAGAACGGTGGGCCCACCTCACTCAAAGTGGGAGCTGCAAGAGGCTGGCTGTCCGTGCCCGAGACTCCGCATCCTGACTCTTAGTAGCCATGGTTCACCTTGACTTAGAGCTCTGCTCAGTGTCTTGAAACAATGGAAAGACAGTGCGTCTTTCTCGTGACCGTGGGTTACCTGGGGAAGGGGCAGGACCATGGGATCAACCTCAAAAGCAGAATCAGCCAAACTTGGCGGGAAATCTCTGCTCCCTGGCTCAGGGAGCTGCTTCCTGGCTCTGTCTATTTGTTCTTTATAATAGACAGAGGTCAAAAGTTGCTTCTGCTTGCCAAAGAACCCGTCATTTATACATTTATCCAATCAGTGTTCATTAAGCATGAAGTAGGGGTCTGTCACAGGTTAGGACCTGGGGCTACAAAGATGAGCAGACCCACCTCCTCCCTCCCTGAGAGCAGGGGCCGAGTCTCCGCCCCCTCAGACCCCAAGCCCGGAGCCGTGTTCACACCTGACAGCAGGTGCGCACTAAATGTTGGCCGACATCAGCAGCTCAGTTTCCCAGTAACTGAAATGTTTATGCTGGTTTCACTCTTACAATCTCTGGGAAGAGTATCCCGATAAACATGCTCCAAAAGCCACGGGTCTGGGGTGCGGGAAATATTCAGAATGAAGGAAAGGGCTGATTCTGGGACAATTTCGGTAGCCACAGACACGGGCAAGCAGGTTAGTAAGAGGATTTACAGGCTGTTAATCACATAGCCAGTTGTAGGCTTTGTGGAAGGGGTTCTCACTTGGAGACTACCATCCACACAAGTCTCAGCAGTCGCACCGTGAACGCACGTGAGCTCACATGCATTTTTTTACCTGGGATCAAGTTGCATCCACTGGATGGCCAGTCTTAACAACCAGCCTCCAGGGGTATTAAAGGAAAGAGAAGCAGAGGAACAAGTTGCTAATTTTGAATCTTTTTTGCTACAATCACTTCTTAATTACCTTTCTATTGAATGCCTTGTAAATAATTCAGCAGGCTCCACCATATGTTATGCAAATGTTAACCAAAATTACTGTTTTCAGCAGAATATGACTGGAGTGTAGTAATAGGGCAATATTTCTAATCTCAGCTTGTTTCTCCTTTGATGTTCTATGGCAATGTTTAGGGCACAGAGTTCTAGCACTAGTTCATTCACACATCGAAACTGTATTGATTAGCCCTCCACTCTGTGTCAGGCCCTGGACAAGATCTGGTGGCTATAAGGTCCTGTTAACAACAGGCATTCATCAGCTTAAGGTTGCCAACTCAGGTGGCTGCAGTGGCCAGGAGCCATCTGATGGCCAATGGGGGAGAGATGGGCTGTGCCCACACGGCCACCTCTAAAGAGGCTGGTACCACCCACCTGGTGACCTCTTGCCTGCAGACAGCAGACCCATCAGGGCCAGATGGTATGGTTTGTTGGAAGAAGGTAGGCATTTAGGTTGTCGTGTATGCAATATCTCACCTAAACAATCTTGGCAACTAATTGAAATGTGTTTGAAAGGAGCTACTCTGTAGGTCAAAGCAAACTTGGAAGGAACTCTGGGGTCAGTTGTCACTTAGAAAATTCATCAAAGTTGCTGAAGAAGGAAGAAGAGGTGGGGGAAATGGGCCCTCCCAGGACAACATCGAACATCCGTGATGTACCAGGTCCAACCCCAGGCCTCGAGGAGACAAGTCCTAGCCCCCCGATGCTCCAGGAACGAAAGGGGCAAGTTCCAGGTAATGTACTGACTGACCTTTGTTGAGTGTGTGCTGAGCAGGCCACGAGCTCCCTGAGGTGAGCGGGACAGCTGGACCCTGCATTTAGGAGGCAGGTGGCTTAGCAGAGAAATCCTACTGGCCACTTAAGTCACAGTCATGTGAGCACCGCCTCCTCCTGCAGAAACGCAACCATCAGGTATGGGTTTGCTCACTGCTGATCTCGGGGAAGCTCTGCTCGGTGACCAAGCTGTCTTTGTGGTCATCCCCCTCAGGTCGTCACCAGGTAGTCTAGATCCCCAGAGACTGTGTGACATTTGTGTGAGGGGGTCTGTAACACTCAAGACCCAGAAAAGCTTCTTACATCGAGAGAAGCACCTTTCTCTTGATTGACATGAGTAGGTGCTTGTACTGAAGATACAGATGGGCCAGTGCTGAGCACTGCTGGGTGCCTCACAGCCCCACCACACACATGCATGCACATGCACGCACTCACAGCCACACACGCTCATACGTATGCATATGCATGCATGCACACACATATACACATATGTGCACACATCTATGCACACACACATGATGCACACATTCACATGCACAAACATACATACGTACGCACAAGCACTCATGCACAGACATACACACATATGTACATACATCTATACACACATGCACACTCACACACGATGCGTGCATTCACGTGCATATGGACTCACGCACACACACACTCTGCACGTAATCAATGGTACTTAATCCTCCATGCACAGGCGCTGAGATCTTGGGAAGATGCTTCAATAAGCAGACATGGAAAAGTGCAAGCTAATCTTTTGCCTGCATCAGGAGTGTCCAAGGGTTTGGAGGTGGGCCACCATATGGGACCACCTGCTGCCACATGGGCTGTGCACGTCCAGTCTCTTAGTAAAGAGAGATGGCAGTTTCCGAAAAGCAAACTAATTGTGTCTAATCAGATTAATTAAAGTATCAGCATAATGGGCTCAGGGGGATGTTCAGGTCCATCCTGCCAGAACTGTGAGCCTCCCTCTGCCCTGCTCTCCATGTGGGGAGAGCAGTAGATGAGCCATGTTTGCTGAGGACACAGAAGGCTCCCCAACTCCATCTATATGCTGCGCTCTGGCTGAGCTAGGGCAGGTCACTCAGCCCCTCCGTTTTCCCATCTTTGTGACGTGGCCAATGCAGGGTCCTCGCCCCAATCTGCCCTTTGCTATCCCCTGGGCCAGAGGGGGCATCTCCAGGGTCTGATCCACAGAGTTGGGGATAATTTGTTTTCTTATTCAGACTACTGGACTGGCTGCCCAAGTTGCATATGAAATCTATGTGAGGCTGATTATGAGAGCATTAAAGATCTCTTTTGGTGCTGGCATTTTATCCCCCGCTTTCATATTTGTAACCCTTTCTACTTCCTAATATCCCATGTGTCTGGCAGTGCGTCCTAACCTCTGACACCAGGAAGTCAGTCAATAAACCCAGCGCTCTTTGATCCGCAGGATTATGGGATTGCTTTTTATGCAAAGAGAAACATCAGGATAAGCAAATACAGAAGGGAAAACCCCTCTGGAGCAGGGGGGTTTGAAGACTAAGAAGAAACAATTCCAGAGCATTTGCAATGCAAACCCTACCGGACATCTGAGCCTTATTTATCAGCGGTAAGAAATAAGACCAGGCCCCAGACCAGAGGGGACATTTCTGCACCATAATTCAGGATACATACAACTTTCGTCTGGTGATTTATAGTAAACATACCGTGTTGTGGTTGTCTAGCCTTTAAGACACAGGAAGCATACATGCTTGCAGCCTTCTGAAACAATAGTGCCCGTAAAGACTCAGAAATTGGGGATGATATTATTCCCCCAACACAGAACCTCACAACTGACCTAAGGGATAAAAGTGTCATCTTATGGGCTGGGCTTTTCTATCTGTGCAGTGGAAGTGCAGAGTCCTAACCACTGGACCACCAGGGAATTCCCACACATCGTGCTTCTAAACATTATAGGCTCTGCCCAGTGGTTGGTTACACACTTCACTTCCTGTAGGGGGAGCTTTCATTCTCAGAGCGGGAGGTGTCCAAGGTGGACGGACTAATAACTTGCACTTGAGATGGATGACTTTCTTTCCCTGTGGTTTCCATTGTCTGCTGGAAAAACACTTTTAGTCACTGATTGAATTGATGGGAGAACTCAGAAAATGGAAAATACCCATCCAGAATTTCTGCTGCTCTGTGGGTGGCCTCTACTTTGACACTGCAGGCGTGTCTATTTCCTGAACAGTTTTCTCCAGAAGCCCCCCGCCCCCTGCATGGAAGCAGGTGTTCTGCAAATAAATCGGGCTCCATTTGCGTTTGTATTTCCCTAATTAGAGAAGGCGCGTGCGTTCATGGGTGGATATCATTTTGCCACATTACCATATTTTATTACCATGTGTTCCATTTACCTTTTACCCATACAAGGGAAGAGCAGGCTTGTGCTTCTCTGTCTCCAGGGAAATCTGTGGATGGGCAGTTGGTTTCCAAAAGCCCAAACTCATCCTGGCGATTATGCAGTAGCCCCAGAAGGAGCAACAAGGGAAGAGGGACCCAGTAGCCTGGAGCAGCTGGAGGGAGGGCAGGCCTGGCTCATCAGGCACCTTGCACCGCCCACTCCCTCACGGTCATGGAGGGAGGAGGGACCTGCCCTGCTCTGCACCGGAGGAACTGTGCGGAGAGTGGGACACAGAGCCGGAGGCAAGGTCCTGAAACCTCCACACAATCCCCACGTCCCAGGAGTGGTTCCCAAGAGAGCGGCTGGGCCCCGAGGAGCTGCAGGGTGCGGGGTTCAGGGGTGACCTGAAGGCTGACGACTGAAAGCTGGATGAACCCTTCTCCTCCCATACCCCCTCCCCACACACTCGCTGGAGTCTGAGCCCTGCAACCCAAGGAGGGGTGAAAACCCTGCAAGAGGCCTACTTCAGGTTTAAGACATCGCGTGTCCTCAGAGCGGACACAGGGGAAAAAAATAACTGTGTGAAGGGGTCACGGAATGAGCCAGAGAGTTGGCTTGAATGGGTGGAGTTGGGCCACTTGTAGGCTGGGTACCCAGGAGGCGCCTCCAGAGCAGCCTCGTGCGTCCGGAGTCAACATCCGGGGGAGATGCGAGCCTAGGTAATGAGCGATACCACCACCCAGTACGAGCACCAGGAGGGGATGCACAGGCCAAGGAGAGGAGGGGCAGCCTCGTGGGAACGGCTCTAAAGGTCAGAAAGCAAGGCCCATAGGCCAGGGCTGAGGACACTCAGAGCTCGTGGGACAGTCCGCATTGTAATGGCGGCCATGACTAAGTTATTTCCAAGTAACTTTTTCAAGGAAGAAGATAATTGTTTAAAAAAATAGACGTCATGATCTAGATATTCCATTGGGTAACTGGATCAGAAATAATATTTCTGAAATAAGAGTTTCAAGTTACTCTAATTTCTGAAAAATTATAATCATTTGGAAAATATTTTTGACAGATAAAACATCAAACTTCATTATATATTTTCAATGATTTCATAGTAATTGCCAAGATCTATACTTTAAGAGAACATAATGTTTTTCTTTATTAATATCCATCTACTAAATATATATAAAACTGTTTAATTTAAAAATTATGTATCTTTTCATGAGAATTGTATTAACTTTGCATTTGATTTTTAGTATCACTGATAAACAAGTTACATAATAGTATATGTAACATATATAAATTAATACTAATTTATTTTAAATATGTTTGCCTTGCTAATGCAGCTTTATTACAAGAAACTTTGAAACATGGCATGCGTGGTTCGTAATTACTTGCTTAGTTATATTGAATTGACATAAATTAAGCGAATATTCCAACAAATCTCAAAAGGAGCTCATTTTTAAGGGAAAATAAAAGAAGGAACACCACTGTTTGAAGCATATCATTAGAAAGAATCCACTATAAGCCCTTATGCAAGTTGTTAAACAATATTATCAAGGAAACATATGTCATTTCCGGTGATATATTTAAATACATATTCAGAAAACACCTTTGTTAGAATATAAAAATGTTGAAATAAAATCACGAACCAAGGGCATGCCCCATAATCTTATTTTTAAGCCAGTTTTACATAAACTGTGTCTTCCCCTCTCCTTGTCAAATCATTAAATGCTAGAACAGATGCTCTCAGATCAGCAAGTCCTCCTTGCTTGGAAGCATTTAATTTCAAAGACACTGCGAACACCTCAAACCTTCAGAAGCAAAGGATGGGGAGAGAGCTTCCTACGGGCCATTCTAGGTATCACTTTCAGAGGCAGGAGTTCTCTAAAGATCCTCCCGACTCTTTGAAAAAGATACCATAAGGCGAGTTGCAGTCACTAAGGGCAACCTGGGAAGGCTCTTCACCCCAGGGATGTCTGCAGGCTGGAACGCCCTGAGGACCAAGCTGCGGTTCAGCCCAGGAGCCCTGAGCACCAGTCCTCAGTTTTTCCCAGGACCATCCTCAGAGCCATGGCTTTGTGAGAACAAAACGCCCCAGGGCTAGGAATTTGCTAATGTTCTCTGAATATTACTGTCTCCAATTTGTAAAATGAGAAGATTCTAACAATGGCAGTTTCAGTTTAAAATTCCCGGGGCTGATGCCTTCAGATCCATCTCCGTTTGAAGGCAGGGAGAAACTAGCTGATAAATCGCGTGGGGAGACTGATGAACCGTAAAATAGCAAAAACAGTAAAAATTGTGCATCCACTTTCCTGAATACAGGAACAGAACTTACGGATGTATTAGTATTCAGTTTCAAAACTGGAACCTGAAACCGCGGGGGTGGGTAGAGCCATTGTAAATAGTAATGTGGAAAAATCAACCGCAAAGGGAAAGGCTGAGGTTTAACATCATAAAAATGTAAATTTTTTATTTGTCAAAAATACGGTAAAAATTAAAAGGCACATGTCAAGTTAGAAAATATTACAAATGAAGTTTAAAAATTTTAATGTATAAAAACTCATAAAATCCATAAGAAAGCTAATTGAAAAATTAGAAAAGGCTGTGAATATCCAGTTTACAAAAGAAGTGTACGAAGAGCCAAGAAACTATTTAGTTGTACCAGTAGACCAAAAAACCCCAAAATTGCTCACATAATTAACAGTAATGTACCATGGATTGCCGATCACATGGGGAAAAATTTACATTTTTAAATATTCAAGATAGAAAGAAAATGAATTCTTACACACGGATACTTCATTACGGAAATTGAGAAAAAATTAATTGGAAGATGTTGGTGGTATTAGTGAAAAGAAAGTATTCTTGCACTTGACTTCCTAAGTACTACTTCTAGTGAGTTTTCCTAAATAAATCATCAAAGTTACATATAAACCTCTGGTTTGTACCACAATCACATTGAGAACAGTGAAACAATTGAACATTGTCTTTGCATTTAATGATAAAGATTCCCATTTTGGGACAATTGCACTGGCTGTTCTGTCTGCCAGAAATGTTCTTCCCTCAACTATGGGCAGGGCTTTCCCCCATACCTCATCTCGGTCTGTGCTCAGACATCACCTACTTGGAGATCAAATATCCTTGCCCACCTGCTTGAAGTGGCCTTCTGCTTCCCCCAATCGCACCGTCCCCACCTGAGGCCCATGCACTTTGCAATCAGCCTCATGCACTAAAAGGTGAGCTCCACCAAAGCTGGCCTTGGTCACACTTGCTCTTCACTCTCGCCCCCTGCTTAGAACAGCACACGGTGGGCACTGGATAAATGTTGATCTGGGTCCACACTGTGGTAGTGCATTCTCCCAGCATACTGAGACACAGCCAAGGTAAATATCATTACACTGGATTTACGAAAAAAATGGAGGTTCAGAGGTTTAGCAGGCAAAGTCAACATCACACGCTATGACCTGGCAGAATCCAAAAGCAGACCCTGTCGCGTGATTCCAAGTCAAGGAAAGAAAGAGCATGTGAGCTTCTTTATAGTGCTTCCATTATAACAGTGGGGTTTGGGGAAAGACAGGGGTTGAAGGCTTTAAAGAGGGAGCACCATGATGGGGGAATTTTGGGAGGATCAATCTGGTAGGAATACGAAAGATGAATAAGAGTGGATAAAGAATAGATCAAAATAAAGGTAATTTTTCTTAATCTGTCAATTCTATGAGGTGCCTCAATCTGTCAAATTATTTATTGACTTATTTCAGTTTTATCTAGACATCATAGAATTTGTCAATTAGCCAAATATATGAATACTTTCAAATATGTGAACAGGTGAGAGGAGGTTGAAAAATTAGTCATATGTGTAAGTAAATTTTAGATATAGCCAATCGCAGTAGGTGAATTATGATTTTATCTTTCTGTTCTCACCACATAACTCTTACTAAGTGGTTGCCATCTGGTTAAGTTCTTGAGTAGAAACATAGAATATTTACATAAATATATTTATATATTTATATATATAAATATATATATAGTTTTTCAGACTTCTTTTGTTTTAGGATAAATTGATTTATCTTTAGTAAAAGTAAAGTTAGGTTGGTAATGTGGGGTGGTATATTAGCAAAATTTATCATGTGTTTTCAGTTATGAACATGGCCAAGCTGGAACTGGGGTATGGGTGGGCCAGTAGGGAAATGTTTCATCATGGTTTGAAAATTACTAGAAAAGTACACAGAGGTGTTTGGTTCTTTTCATTACTTTTTCCTTTACTATCTCTTTGATTTTCGTATTTATTTATCCATGTTTATTTATCTCCCAATTTTCCTTTCTGCCTTCCATTGAACCTTGAGAAGAAGAATCTGACTGTGAAATAGCACTTACACTACGCCAGTCAGATATGAAATAACCAGTTTAACCAAATTACTTTCTTTTTCTTTTTTTTGCTTCAAACTCAACCTCTGTCTACAACTTCACACGTCAAGGTGCACTTTATTATTAGCCAGGTGATGTGGTTTAGATCAGAGGGCAGATCTGGGATCAGGGAGTCACAAAATCTAGTGTTGGCATTTGCTTTTGTCACTTGGGCGGGTTAATTAAATTGCCAAAGCCTAAATGTTCTCATCTGTAAAATGGGGCCAGAGTGCTGTTCATCGCTTAGTTGCTGTAAAGACAAAATAGATGGTATATATGAAACGTTTAGCCGCTGCCTGGACATAGCACACACTTGACAAACTCCCCAATAGGCTATCATGGGTCTTTCAAGAGAAAGGATATTGGAACATCTCAATGACCCTTAAAGCAGACGGCCGACTTTTGCACACAAACCTGCGAGGGGAAGACACCAGGGACCTGGAGGGTTGTATAGAAAAACCCAATGGTCCAATTCAAATGTCTACTTCGCAAACCAGAGCCATGCATTGTACCCCGTTGTCCAGATGGAAGATGTTCAGGTTTTCCTTGTACCTAAGGGAAACGGGCACTTGGTGTAAAGTACAGGGAAAAAGGACTCTCATCTTGTTTGGGTATTAAGATAGTAATTCTTTGAAGATTTAGGAACTTTATTCAGAATTCTGTGACTATTCTATTTTATCAAAGATACTAATTTATTGACTATTTACTCAATTTACTCATGTGAGGGTATAAGGATCAGGGCTCAGCATGGGGAGGGGCCTACACCACCTTGATCCCAGCACTGTGTGGGCCCCTCTCACCCGTCAGGGGGGTTGGATTCCAAAAATAACTTCTGTGTTTCCTAGTGTTCTCAGCCTCTGGGTCTCACGAACTTTTTTTCAGAATTCCAAGTCAGAGCAGTGAGGGCTATTTCCATATGTGTATGGGAACTGGATGTGATAGGAGTTTGATTTCTCGTGGGAAAGAATAATAAGCAGATAAGGTGATAACACCCGAGTCTCATGGGTGTGTAGAATTGATGAATCGGTCGATGGAAAAATGTCCACATCCCCCAGGAAGGGCTGCCTTCCAGCAGGCCTTGATATTGCATCCAAGTTAAGGAAACATTCACTCACGTATTCAGTTATTTGTGTTACAAAGTATGAATTTGGTAGATTTGAATGTCTCAACATATCACAGTAACGAGAACAACAACAAACATGTAGGTAGACACAAACTTAGAAGGGGAAGACACCAGGGACCAGATGCCTGCATCCACGGCCCTCCCAAGTGACATCCTGAAAAGTCCCACCCTGGACCCTGCCTTCTCAGCTAAAGGACGTACATATCCAAGTCATCAACCTCTTTTCTACGGTGATTAAAGTCTTAGAAATACATTTGCTTGTCACAATTAACTGTATTTAGATACTACTAGTATGTTTGAAAAGGAATTGTGAGATTGTCTGGATGTTTTAAAGGGATTGGTGAGTTATTTCTTTTTTCATGAGAAAGAAAAGCCCGTGAGTATCAGACCACTTCCACTGGGGTGGAACAACCCAGCCTCTCCCATCCGGTCCTCTCAGTACCATTAGGAGGCCATGCAGACCATGTGGAATCTTGATTCTCAGTTACCAGCGCCCTGTTACAAGGTGGGTTCCAGGCCCACCGTGCACAATGGCTCGAGGTCACAGCACATCCCCAAGAGTTCGGCACGTGCTCAGAGCTGCATACGAAGAGCACACATATCCCTGGATGGACAAAAAATGACAGGGATACGCAGAGACCCACACCAATCAGACAATGCCAGCTCCCTTCTCCCCCACATCTACCCCAGCTTAATGTGTGGGCGAAGCTCTACCTCTGTCTCCTCTTTGCTGAGGGCCCCCCTTCCCTCTGGCCTTCAGGAGAAGGTGGGAGGCATCAGGGCCGGTGTGTGTGCTTGAGGCGTATTCAGTAGACACTGCGTTTATGACATGCACCCCCATTGAAATTCTGGTTCCATCTTTGGTCTAGGAAACTGGTCTTCGTACAGAAGAGGTAGTGGAGGCTCAAAAGTGGAGCATCTTGCTTGAGCTTGGACAGCACCTGGCAGGTCTGAGGCACAACCCGTGGCATGGGCTGAAGCAGGACGCTACCCCTTCCCCTCAGGGGCCAATGAGGTCAATGTTAGTTCTGTGTCCCTTGGTCATCCTTGTCCTTCATGATCCATCCCTGAAGACTTCCCCAAATTAACCGGATTAGAAATGCCTTTGGAGGAGTCTGTATACATTGTCTTCTTATAACTTAGATGCTCAAAGCCTGCCTAAATCACATTCCCCTAAAACAAGACTAATACTGGGGGTTTGTTTCTTTACAGCATCTATTTCCAAAATCATAAGAAATGTTAATATCCATTTTCAAATCTATGCAGTGGTTGTCTCTAACAGGATGATATTCATCCTAACTTTATAGTATTTAGTTCTTTAGGAAAAGGGAAGGGGAAAAAGTCCTCAACGCTCTTTAAACAAAAACCAGCATAGGGAATTTTGATTTACAGTAAATTAAAAAAAATAAATAAATAGTTCTTAGTTGAAAAAAGCAATTTGTCATAGTCTCATGTCCTGATTGGAAAAAAAAAAATCCCTATGTATGAACATTACATTTTTAATCAACTTTTTGCTACCAGAGCTATTGTGTAAAGCAACACACTGGCAGTGAACTTCACCCGGGAAGTCTCATTTGCAGACAGGACATCCCAAACAGCTGTCCCATAGCAAGAAGGCCGGCCCCACGCCTTCGGTGGCCCCCATCATGGAGCGTGTCCCCTGTAGGGATGCCCGGGGATGCTCTGTGCTGGAATTTTGATTTACAGTAAATTTAAAAAAGCACCCCTCCTGGTGCTCATCGGCCTGTCCTCCCTCCTGCATCCCTGGTTGGGACGCAGGCTGTGTGCTGCGATTCACATCATCGCTGGGACGTTCTTTTGCATGTTCTCTGGACCCCAGTGCATTACAATTTAGATCAGATGATTCCCATGGAAATTACTGCCCAAGCAAGCTTCCTTCCTCAGAGTTGGGAAGGCGGCCCTGCAGGACATGCCTTTTTAGGACCCATCACTTTGCGCCACCACTGACAGTGACCTGAGTCACTGCTTCTGTACCTTTGGGATGAGAAAACATCTTCAAGCATAATAATTTGGTCCCTTTTTTTCCACCCTTTTAGTTCTAAGGATAAAGCAATAGTATGAAACAGTAAAGATTTCCTTTTATTTGTAAAGGTAAAAACTTCCCAATAAAACATGATCTGCCTACATACACAAACAAGAATATAAACAGAAAATGTGAGACAGAGCCTTGTTCTTAAAAAATTTAAAATCCGGTAGAAATGCCACTGCAATGTAGTGAATTGTGGTAAAAACTGCACAACTTGCTTTGAAGCTGGAGGAATTCCATTGCTCCCTTTGTGTTACGTAAGTGGCTGTGCTTCTCTGAGTCCCGGGTTCCAGGTCCTGCCTGTGACACATCGAACTGACTTATGGGCAAATCCTGGCACAGGCCAGGTGCTCCCCATGTGGAAGAGGGTCGAGTTATTACCCTACTGTTGATCGACCTCTTCATAAAGGAGGGTATCGTAAACACCTGGATGCCATCTGGGTTTTAGGTTAGCTATTCATCTCTCTCTAATCGCAGTCTTTTCCCAAATGTTGAACAGGCAGGTATAGGCGAAGATCAAGAAGAACAATTGGAAGAGAAAAGGATGACAGGTGTGTCCAATGTGGGGGAGGAAGCATGAGGGTGAGGAGGAAGGAGTGGGGGGCCCTCAGGAGCAGACAAGAAGAGGATGGAGGCGGCATTGGCAGTGAAGACTGGAAACAGCTCCCTTGCTCAGGTTTGGGGGCCCAGCAGCCAGCTCTGCACCTGAGTCAGGTGTCTTGTCTGCAGCCCCTGGAAGAATCCGCAGGTGATTCTGTCCCAAATGTGGTGCCCTCGGGACCCCAGACTTGAGTGCTGCTTGGTGCTAATTGTCCCAAAGGGTAAGCCTCGGAGGCTGTCTTCAGACACACTTGATGGTGGTGTGTGATCCTTTTAATGTGCTGTTGGATCCTGTTTGCTAGTATTTTGTTGAGGATTTTTGCGTCTATGTTCATCAGTGATATTGGCCTGTAATTTTCTTTTTCTGTGATATCTTTGTCTGGCTTTGGTATCAGGGTGCTTGTGACCTCATAGAATGAGTTCGGAAGTGTTCCTTCCTCTGCAATTTTTTTGCAAATAGTTTCAGAAGGATAGCTGTTAACTTTTCTCTAAATGTTTGGTAGAATTCACCTGTGAAGTTATCTGGTCCTGGACTTTTGTTTGTTGGGAACTTTAAAATGACTTATTCAATTTCACTATTGGTGATGGGTCTGTTCATATTTTCTATTTCTTCCAGGTTCAGTCTTGGGAGATTGTACCTTTCTAAGAATTGGTCCATTTCTTCTAGGTTGTCCATTTGATTGGCATGTAGTTGCCTATAGTAGTCTCTTATTATCCTTTGTATTGCTGTGGTGTTGGTTGTAACTCCTCTTTTTTCATTTCTGATTTAATCAATTTGGACCCTCTCCCTTTTTTACTGATGAGTCTGGCTAAAGGTTTGTCAATTTTGTTTATCTTTTTAAAGAACCAGCTTTTAGTTTCATTGATCTTTTCTATGTCTCTATTTCATTTTTTTTCTGTTCTGACCTTTATGATTTCTTTCCTTCCACTAACTTTAGGCTTTGTTTGACCCATGTGAAATCCTTCCTGGCAAAGGTCAGGACAGCGTGCCTAGTGGCTGGCTTTCTAGAGAGTGTGTATCCTGTTCTCTCACACAGCTAATATTCCCCATTGGAAAGAGAACATGTGAGGAAAGGAAGATGCACCAAATCCAGCCATCCAGCCACTTGAGGGTCTCGTTTTGCTTTTCCAGAGTAAAAAAGTTAGTCCTCCTCATTGAAGATTTAAAATGAATGAACATATTATTAAAGTGATAGATAAATAGTACAAAATGCCCACATAGTGCTATCTTTCTTCAGGAAATTGGTCATATGTGTGATTTTTATCTCAGCTGCTGCTGTTTCACATGTAGAAACTCACTCTTGACAATAGACGCCCTGACACTGGCAAGAAAAGGAGAGTTTCCCTCCAGACAAAGGTTTTAAAGACTGAAATATCTCCTTCATAGACCCATAACATTGGTACTTGGGGACTTTTTCCTCTCATCATTAGATAAATATGCAATGTGAATTTTTGTTTTGAAAGTAAAGTCTTTTTTCTTTCAATTGAGCTGTAATTTGTACATTACTAGGCACTTTTTGTTTATGACCAAAAATAGTGGGTGTGGAGTTGACACCTTACATCACAAAATGTCTCTTTTGAGGGGACTTGTTAAATCACCCATTCCCTTCGGGTACAGGTAAGATAGACAGGACCGTGGCTGTGCCGACCTTAGTGAGTGGCCCTGCATTTGTAAAGCCCCACTCCAAACCTTGGCTACAAAACAACCACTGGAAATGATAATTAAAATAATTATACAAGCAATAAGAAAGCATAATTAGAGAAAAAAAATTTAAAGAAATTATTCAGGAAATATTAGCAGCCAACCCTCTGGAATTACCCCAGGCCTCCTAATTGCATCTTAATATGTTCAAGCATCGTGTAATTGTTCAAAGATGAAAGTCTCGCACAGTTTAAATTCTATCATGGGGTGATATTTTTCTTTATTTAAGTGAAGTAAATGCAGCAATTATCACAACATAAAAAAGATGCTTAGTTTTAGTCCGAGGAAGGAGTGCTGCCACATGATTTCAACGAGGTCCTCTCACACATTTTTCTACACACTGCAATCCCCCCCACCATTTACCTAAATAAGACAACTTATCCGATATATTTTTAATTCTTTTTTTAGCATGGTAAGGTAAATTATTATTTAAAAAAATTTTATTGGAATATAGTTGATTTACAATGTTGTGTTAGTTTCAGGTGTACAGCAAAGCGAATCAGTTATACCTATACATATATCCACTCTTTTTTAGATTCTTTCCCTATATAGGCCATTACAGAGTATTGGCTAGAGTTCCCTGTGTATACAGTATATCTTTATTAGTTATCTATTTTATATATAGTAGTGTATATACGTCAATCCAATCCCAATCTACCTGATATATTTTAAAGCGCTTTTCATAAATCGAGAGGAAAGCTTGTTTCTTTTACTTTCAAATAAGCTTCACAGCATGCAACATCATTCCTTTATCTTTCCTGTGATTCTGTCACTTTTACTGAATGTGGCCGGGGTGCCTCTGTCAGGGCTTTGGAGGCAGCACAGGACCAGCGGAGCGGCAGCCACTGGGGAGGACGGGATGGCCCGCGGCTGGGTCGGCCTTGGGAACAGGTTGGCAGCAAACCACCTCTGCCACCACTGCCTCTGAAGGATCATCACAGCCTGAGACATGGAACCCACAGCCCAGCCCTGAAATCAGAGTCTGGGGCAGAAGAGCTCCTGGTGGAAACTCCACATTCTTGATAATGAATGATGTCTGGTGTGCCCTCCATGGGAAGGCAGGCCTCCAGGCTGGCAGTCCTGGGTCCTCTGTCACCCTGGGAAAAGCTAAACACTCCCCATTGTGTTTAGAAATGCTATAGCGGAGTCTATTTATAAAGGACTAAACACAAAAGCACTTAAGCCTTCACTTCTCTGACAGAGGCTGAGCGCCTGGTGCCTGACCCAAATCTCAGGAAGTCGCAGTGCTGGCCTCTGTTGAGCTCTGCCTGCCGTCCCTGACCCAACGGGGTGATTATAGGGTCACAGCGGGACAAATGCCAGCCCTGGGCTGCAGCACCCACAGGCCACCTCGTTAAGCATCATACCCCGAGAGGATGCAGAGACTCATGTCTCCCAGGTCCCAGATGAGGCCAACGGGAGCTGGAAAAGCTAAGGGCTTCTTGGGGTTCTCCTTGCTACCAAGTAGGGGCTCCTGGGCCTGGGGACCCCTCACAGTAGCTCTGAGGAGGGGAATGGCCCTTTCCTCCTACAAGACCCTAAATCAGTTGGGACAGGACCAAGGGCAACGGCCAAGCCCTTTGTCCCTGGATTTGGAGGTAGAATCAAGACCTGTCAGTAACATGGGGTGTGCAGTCAGGGAAGCAGTGAAAGGGCAAAAATGAGGGAAAAGTCATTAGTCCTTAAAACCAAGGGAGTTGTGAGTTCTTTTGGTTCTGTATCACTGAATGAACACATATTGTAACTTGCCCTAACTTACTCAAAAGCTTGAAATCTCTCACCCATCCCAACACTCTCCTTCACAATTTCATTTCACAAAATCCTTCGTTTAATTCATGTATTGATATATGCATATTTTAATTTTGAAGATGCATAACGTTGAGGAAGATTTTTTTTTTTAAACTATAAATGGTTCTTTTCCCTGAAGCGCTATGGTATCCATCATTTAGAGATGTCGACAAAAATTATGTAAGGTAGGCACATAATGTTTTTGTTTGTTTGAATCATAGAAATGGCCCATGGTGGGGAGCTACCTGGGAAATCCAGACATGACTTGGCTGTGGCCTGTCTGTGACTTGTCCCGTTCGGGCCCCTGGCCAGGATGTGTCTGTCCCAGTGACCCTGTTCTGGAGTCTGGCCCGCGAGCAGCCTGAAGGTTCTGCAGATGCTGACAGGCACCAGCCCCTTGGTCCTGGGGAAATTGCACTGAGACCTGAGACTGTGTGTTTCCTGGGGCTGTTTTTCTCTGCCTCGTGTTACTTCCCACAGCGTGGGCCTGTCCTAGGGAACATCAGGAAATAATAGCTTTGTTCATTGTGTTATATCTGCACTTCTGGTGTTGGGAGGGTTGGTGAGGGTCCTTACTACATGTGGGCAGCTCTGTCAAGCCGTCCAGGCTTCCAGGCAGCAAAAGACCTTGGAGAAGGATGAGGAAGAAGGCCCAGAATTCAATACTCAGGGAGGAAAAGAGCTTCGAAGTCCTAGAGCAAAGCCTCTTTGGTTCTGATGAGATGGAGTTCAGAGGCCAAGGGGCTCCCATAAGTCCCCTGGTTACATGGCTGCCGACCTGCTTGGGGAGAGTGGACATGGGTCTAGGGAAGGTGCTTGGGCAGGAACCATCTTGCTGGGGGAGGTGATGATGGTCTGGGTTTCAAGCAGGTACCCATTGTGCCCTGGTCCCCCGAGACCTCAGCTCTGAGGAGGAAGCGGGTGTGAAACGTCTCAGGGGAACCAGGGAGATGGTAGCGGAGGAGGAGTGGGGACTGGGAGAGAGAGAGAGAGGTATGTGACGTGACCTTACTTGTGAGAAATTGATTTGAAATGTAATTCTTGCAAGAAATGCCATATTGGATCTTCCAAGATTACCTTGAAAGACAAGTAATATTATAGACGGTAAAGTAGTTTAATCCCCACCACCTTAAAATATTTCCTACATTCAAAACAGTGTGTATGTGAGCCCTGAATTAAGCCTAGATTCAGGAACATTTTGTTTAAGAGTGAAGGGTACAACATACATTTGTAAATCCTAAGGGTTAACGGGGCTTTTGTCACGGCCCATGACTTAAACCCGCCTCTTTGCTAGCACATATATTCCTGTTTAAGTGTGACCTGAAAAAAAAAAAAAAATCAGTCACCTCTTTTGCTTATTTGAAGCAGGTGACCACCCCCCAACTTCCCAGGGCGGTGGTTTTGGTTCTTGGTGGTCGCTGGGCTGCCTGGACCCCGGCTCCCCGGGCGGGCAGTTCCTCCTGCCCTTCTGTCCCCACAGAACCCTTGGTGGTCCTTCTCGGTGGCAGTGCCATATAATTTCCCCAAATGAATGCTGCGCGGGCAAAGTTTTCTCAGACTCCTCATCCATTATGGGATGATTTTTCTCCGTCAGAGCCCTCCGTAAGTCAAACAAAGCCCGCATGCAGCTCAGGGCACTGCTGTACTGAGTGCATCGCCGTTTATTTTTCTGGTGAAAGAAATAAACTATTACTTTGACTAATAACTGCAGTGGAATGTGGCCTGGGATCGCCGTTCCGCACACAGTGCCAAAAGAAAGGGACACCACGGTCCTCGTCACCTACGGTCCCTGGATCTGAGGTCGCGCTAGCAGGGTTTCAGGCCTGGTCTGTGTCATGAGTGAAAGGGGTCTAAATACTCAAAGTGGGAGAAAGCATTCTGATTCCTTTGGGTCTAAAAACACACAAACAACTGCAAAGGTTTGTTATTAAAATACTTCACTCTTAAAAAAATTGTTGATATTTGTGTGTAACCTTTAGATAGCATTTAATATTTTAAACTGGTGAAAAAATGCACACAGATCATACGGCACAGAGGTGAACAGTGCACTGACATGAGAAGGGTACCTACGAAATGGAGCTTGCTCTAAAGGATGCTTTTCTGATGAAGAAGAAGAAAATTTAAGTAGCCCCTCCACTGAAGGTCTTCTTTCTTGCCCAAAATATTCGGGCAGCGCATATTCCTCTTCTGAAAAGCTTCACTGGCCATGTTTTCTACATATTTTTCATTTTCATTTTTGTTTCCTGGAAACGGGATATAATGTGAGGAATCTTAGAGGTATGTCCTGGGTTTTGAGTTGGGCTTCTCTCTGTAAAGCAAGATGTTGAACTGGCTGCTCTGTGTGTTCTTCTCTAGCCACATAACACTGGTTTTCTCTAATTCTCGTTATTTACCCACAAACATCACATTTTGCAAGTTCGCAGTGTATGCATTGAACAATCAGCCCCTTTCTGTATTTTGAAATCTATATACCTTGCTATATCCATCTTCCATTTAATATCTTCCTTTAAAGGTTTTATGAATTATAAAAATCTAGCCATTAACACACTTAGCGTTGTTCATAATAATTTCATAATCCTTCAATGTAATTCTTTTTTGTTTATGTTTCTATGTGTCTTTATGGAGTCTTTGTGTAAAGTTTTTGTAGCAGTATTGATTTTTAAAGTGACTTGTGATATTTGAATGAATTACATGAGCTATCGGGGTGGGACTCATAGAATGTTCTCCAAAGCATCTCTCGCTCCCATACAGACCCTAGAATGAAAGGGTCCCCACCCAGACTGGCCTGGAAAACACTGGTTACTTGTCCGGATCACTCCTGACCTTTTCTCTCCCCTTTCAATTGTTTTCCTTTCTGAAAATGAACAAACCAGGGGTTTATTATATATCATTACATCATAATCATTCCTTTTATTTCTGATGTTTCAATAATTCTCCTCAGCCCTCCATATTTGCTGGTGCAGTAAACACTTAATAATTACTTGCCCCATGACACACACTTGCACAAGTGCGTTCAGGGAATCCTTAGCACCAGGCGGTGATGTCTGCGTGGTGTGTGAACTCGCTGCAGGGGGAGGGAGCAGGTGGCTGGCCCGTGGTCAGGGCAGGTGGCCGTGGGTACCCAACCACACGTGCTCTCTGCTCCAGGACCCGTGATCCTGGAGCTTGTCAGGCCAGGACCTGCGCACCCTGGGTCCCAGCATCCTGGGGTGGGTCCCAGCACCCACCGATGTAGGTTCTTTGTAGTTTCCCTGCCTTGGTGTGTTGGGGTTGGGGGAGAATGGGTCACCAGATACATTTTGGGTCCCTGGGCTCCTGAGACTCCATGAGTGGTTTCTGTTTTCCTTGACCAGAGTCAAGGCCATCATCTTTCCTGGCTACTGTTCATTGTTTCTGTTGCTCCTGCCGAGGGCCAGATTCAGCAACAGGGGAGTGAGGGGATGATTTCTGCCCTGTGTTTTGTTCCCCTTGTGCAGCGGGCAGAGTGATGCTGATACATAGGCTCCCCAAGTTCCCTGGACACACGGCAGTAAGCAGCCAATCCCCTAAAATACAACCTGCGAGAAGAAACGCAGGTGGGAAAATTCATTCCCGGTAGCTTGTAACCATGGCGGAGATGATCATCTGCAAAATAAATAGGATTCGATTGCATTGCCATCCAAGAGTGTGCCCAAGTCCTATATCTTTGCACCTGTAGAAACAGGCAAAATTAGGACCACCATGTTCTTGGGACATGCACATAACTTCTCTCTTAGAATTCACAGACACCTGAATTCTAAAAAAATCATCACAACCCTCTCCAATTCCTCTGAAAGGGACAGACACTTAGCAAACAAAATATGTATTTTTCCATGGGTGTATATATAGACGGAAGTGTTGGGGTGCCTTATTTGGCTGCTGTGCTTGGAGCCTTGACCATTTATGTGGCGAAAGCAGAACGGAGCACTGTCTGTATAACTTGGAACCTGCAGCCTAGGTTCTAGGACGAAAGACAAAAGAGTTGTGCTGAAAAGGTACAAGATACAATTTTGTGCAGGGTTAGGGATCACTGAGGCAGAGAGGGATGGAGAGAGGAGGAGAGGCTGGATGAAGGCATGTTGCCTGCCCATCACTCCCTGGAAACAGTGCCCCGGCGGGGGCGGTGACAGGATCCCAGGGCTTGGCTCATTTCTGGCCACTTCTGCTTTTGTGTGCCTTTACAGATGGTCCCTGGGCTGCTGTAAACGGACTTTTTTGAAGCCTATAGAAACTAAAGAAAATTCATGACTCTCATACTATAAAACACAAGAAAACATGTTTTAACTTTTGAGAAATAATTAGAACTACAAGCCATTTTTTTTTTTTTAAGCTGGTCATTTACTGCTCTCTCCAAATCAGGCCTGTAGATTAGCAATCTTCCCACCCTAAGCATGAGGGCTGCAATGGGAAACGAGAGCGTCTCAATCCTACTGGGACAGAAATGGGGAGATGGGCGTGTGGACAAACGTCCTGGGATGCAAGCCCGGACACTCGCGGGATCCTCACTCTGTCTGCAGGCCACACATCCCCAGAGGCCTCGGTCTGGCCCCTTCAGGAGCTCGGTGCTCAGGCGTTTGTCAAATGTCCTTACAGAACTACAGCCAGTACTTGCTGAATGGAAGTCAAGTCTTCAGGCACCAGCAGCCCCTGAGGTGTTAGGAGGCCAGGATCAAGCATACGGCCACTGCTCGTGGTGGTGCCTGGGGGTAAACAAAAATGAAATCAGCCTGTGTGATGACTGGTGGCAGGTCTTTTAAAAGACTGCCCATCACAAGCAGTTTCACTTAAAAACCAACCCTGGCAATCTCCCTTCAACCAGCAGTCCGTATGCAGGGGCCACCCTGTTACACAATAGGGTTATGCCCACTCGATGGGTGACAGCCCTGGGATGATGGGACAGGTGAGTTCACGACAGAGCCCCCCCACCTTGTATTAAGCCATTTAAAAAGCCATGGGGTTAAAGGAACATGTGCCCAAGGGACTTTGGTGACCAGTTTTCATGCAGCTGCAAGACCACAGGGGATGCGAGGCAGAGCCCCTCAATCCAAAGGTATTCAAGGCTTCCCCAGTGTTTAAAAATCCTTTTCTGAAATTGTTTCGCTTTGCAACTGGTTCTTTGTCTAACAAAAATATCCACGTGTTTCCTTTTCATCACAATATTGATACTTTAGTTCTTTATGCTGCTTGTTTCTTTCCAGGCTGTGGGTTGGATCAAAACCACTTTAGCTGGAAACAGAATGGTTAATTGATTGCAAGCCTGTGTTATACAAACAGTTGCTACTAGTAGTAGAAAAACTGAATGAAAATCTGTGGTGTTGGTGGCCACAGGGAGTGCTTTATCTCCCAAAACTATGAAATAGATCCGGCTTCCCCACATGTAGATGAGTCACACAGAGAGATGGTCTACCTACAACCATCCGGCTAGGGCTGGGTCTGGGCTGATGCCTCACTGTCATAAAGTGGAGAAAATGGGGGACCAAAGTCCAGGTGGCAACTGCCCAGAGAGCAGACCATCATCAAAATCTGACAAACACATGTAAAGTGACGTGTGATGAAGAGGAAACGTACGATGAGACAATAGCTTCACTCTGTGACCTTGGGGGTCCGGAGGGATCTTTCTGAAGAAGTGACCATAGGACTGACAGTGAGAGCGCTTGCTCAGAAGGGTGGGGATTTCGATACAAAATATGCTGAATGTCTTCAAAACGTCCTCTGTAATGATATGAAACAGTATTGTCACAGTTGAGAATTTTAACTATTTTTACATGATTTATGAATGAATGCGCGATATGGAGAGACTGGGACATTCAGGTGTGTGGTAGAAAAACAAGATTAAAATACAATAATCCTTGAAAAGCTGCATTCTGACCTTTTAGTCTATACAAGCACTGCCTCCAGCTATATTTCAGAAAAATCATGTCATGTTTCAGGGTAGCACGAGTGTTTACACTCTGGTGCTTTCGTGTTTTTGATGCATGCTCACTAACTCTCAATTTTACTAGCTTCTTAACATGAACAAAGATGTTTACTTGCTCTAGAGAAATGTTCCCCTGCAACACGGCACTCTCTAAGTCTCCTGATATCTCAAAATCCTATTTTGCTCCCAGATCAAGCTGACAGAGAGAAAAAAAATGAGCAGAACTAAAATAATCCTTGCCCAATTTTGCTCAGACCCCATCCTTATCGTCACAAATCTAATATATAGCAAAGAGAGAAAAATTAGCAAAATTAAGACCTGTTCTCCTTGATGGTCACATCTCCTATTGTAGAAACAGATTCTTGGATTTGATTTCTTTTTTCTTTCATGCAGACTATTCCCCAGAAAGACTTTTCTTGGCATGATGAGTTGATTTTCAGCTGGTACCTGTTTCATAAATGAAACATCATTTATGTGTTGCATCAGAGAACAGGCAGGGCATCCTCTAAGAACCAGAAAAAGCACAAGACTCTCCAGCCCAGTCTTCCCCAGAGGAATACTCTGGGGAGTGCCAGATCCTTGGGGGGTTTCACAGGCCACTTGTGGCCAGGCGAGCAGGTTGAAGAAAGAAAGTCATTATTTTGTGGTGGGATTTCCAGAGCCCCTAACCTTCTCCTACTTACCGCTTCCCAGACGCCTCTCTTCAGGGCATCTCCCAGTATCCTGCTCCTTGGATGTTTGCGAGGAGATGGTCCCAGCCAGATGGGGAGCTGGGACCCCTAGGGGTGAGTGCCACGCCTATGCTGAAAGCTAATCCTAGAATTCAGTCTCCGGGATCATCACAAAACCCTCTTTGATTCACACTGAGACACTGCACTTTGCTCTTCTTTCAAGTGGCTCCAAACTGGTGAAATATATGGTCAGTTTAGCCCAAGATCTTGAGGAGCTGCTTTTTATTTATCAATTATCAAAATTTCCCTACTCCACGTACCCTGTGACCTTCTGCACTCATAAAGCAAAGTTCTGATGGTTTCACATAAGGAATCGGAGGGAACTGATTCAAATGTTTCCTTAATATCACTTGAAACTAGAAGAGTTTTAAAAATCCCAAGCCTAGCTGGGCATGTTCATCCCTCTTATGTTTTGATTGAGTGAATTCATGTCATTGGGTTTTGTGAGCTCTGTGGTTTCACACTTGCTACAACTCAAGCTCTTCTGGAGTGGGACCCTCTGATTGAGGACCCCTCCCTGCACTGCCCCTGAAGCCCCAGCCTGACTCGTGGATACCTGAGCCGTGGCAGGGTCTCCAGCTGCCTCACAGCTTCAGGTACCCAGTCACCTCATGGTCCCCACAGAGACCTGTGGAAGGACCCCTTTTCTTCTCCATGTCAAACGTTATTACCAGATGCTATAGGCTGAATGTTTGTGTGTCCCCCCAAATTCACAGGGTGAAGCCCTACCCCCCAGTGTGATGGTATGTTTGGAGGGGAGACCTTTGGAAGGTGATTAGGGTTAAATGAGGTTATGAGGGTGGGGCCACCAGGATGGATTCGTGCCCTTAAAGGAAGAGACAGAGAGACCAGAGCCCTGTATCTCTGCCATGTGAGGACACACAGAGAAGGTGTTCATCTCTCCCAGAAAGAGGGCTCTCCCCAGGAACCAAGTCAGTAGACACCTTGACCTTGGACTTCCAGTCTCCTGAAATGCGAGAAGTAAACTTCTGTTGTTTAAGCCCTCAGTCTGTAGTATTTGTTTAGCAGCCTGAACAGACTGAGCACCAGGACAGGGGCCACGCCACCCTCCCCACTGTGTCTGTTTCCTCCGGCTGCCTGGCCCCGATCGCTCCAGGTCACAAGGCTCACTCGAAAGTGACACCACCAGGGGGGAGGGTCGGTGCGCTCTGACCCCGTAGGCTGACCGGCTGGCTCTGAAGGCCATTCTCTCCCACCTGGAGGGCTACGCTTTCTTCCAGGTGACCCCTCCAGGCCCCATTCAATGAGAGTCCTGGCGGGTCTATGGTCATAAGTGCTGAGTAGCGGGGGCAGTCAGGAGCTCTCAGCTTTATGTCTTAGAAAGACACAGAGCAGAATCGAGGACCAAGTGCTTAGAAGACCAGGGATGATAAAGTTGGGCCAGCATGCAGGCTGGTGGGTTACCCCAGTGGGGAGGAGCCTGTAGGTCCAGGTGGACCAAAGTGCCCACGTGTCCCAGAGACCAGAGTGGGGGTAGAAGCTGGGTGATCAGCTAAGTCGATCCATCCTCATGGCTCAGAGGTTGTGATGGCTTTACCTCCTGGGAGGAGAGGGAAGTGCGTAGGAACAGGAGGTGGAGGTGAATCTGGGGGGCAGCCAGAAATAGAGGTAAGTGCTTGGAAAGAGACTCACATGCTTAACAAGATTAATTTCCTATAGATGTTAATGGACTTTGTATATATCCTGGGGACTCGTTTACCATCGACACAGAATGTCTGCACCGATGGACCTTCAAACATGTGGGAACCTTTCTGTAACTCTGAGACAATTGACTTCAGAATACATTGGAACTGATCTGTGATCCTGAGATGAAGCACAGGGATGGGATGGAAGCCTTGTGTCCCTGCTGCTGTGTTACATAACGATCTTAAAAAGGTGTTGTTTTCACTTTGGAATCCTTTGAGGGGGTCTTTGGGTGGCTAATGAGATGACCTTGGAGCTGGATGGCCTTGGCCCTTGACGTTCACCCCTCCCCACATAGCCAGGGCCTGGCTGGCAGCTCATTAAAATGCCGTCCACCCTCCACTTCACGTTTTTGGTCTTTGTGGAATATTCTCATTCATTTAAAATGACACACATCTTCTGGCCCTACCGAAATCAAGGTTTTTGACAAAGATAACAATTTCTATGAGAACACATGTTGTCTAGTGGAGATCCACATCTGTACAGACTGTGAGCATTTTCACAGCACCCCTGCTTGGACCTGCTGTTCTGGAAACAGAAAGAATAAGTGTGTTTGTTGGGCTAGCCAGCGGTTGAAAAGGTTTGATTTGTTTTAATTTTTTTAATTGCTTACATGTAGTACTGTCTGTGTATTTAAGACATTATCAGCTTAAAAGTGTGACCTTTCTCTTGAAATGGCTGGAATTAACAACAGCAATGCACGATCCGTGGACATAAATCACTCAAAGGGAGACCCATGCAGAGGTTTTCTGAATCTTGAAATGTGAGCCACAGCCTATAACCCAGTTTACACTGCGGCCCGGTACATACAGAACTGAAACTCAGTATGCTTTCTATTCTGATTTGTTCTAATAAAAATCTGCCAATCTAAGAAATGTGTTTCATAACCCTTTTAACAAATGACAACTCACAACTTGAAAAACCCAGGATCTTTGCACAAACGGTTAGAAAAGTTAAAGTTAAAGGAGAGGAGCTTTTCAGAAAGGAAACTTTTCAGACGGAAGTCTGGCTGGAAGGACCCCTGAAATAGCTGGTAGATTTGATGAAATCTGGTCTCCAGGGTTAATTTTATTTTTATTGAGATACACTTCACATACCATAGAGCTCACCACTTTAAAGTGTACAATCCAGTGGATTTTAGTATATTCATGAAGTTGTGCAACTCTCATAACTAATTCCAGAGCACGTCCACCAGCCCCATAGAAACCACCCATTTCATCTTACAGCTAAAGTGTTTAGGGTGCCTGAGGTCGGTTATGTGGTCACAGTATTTCCTAAGAAGTTCTGAGAATTTTATGTAAGACCTGAAATAACTAAATGCAAATAAGAAAATTTGTACTGTGACTCGGCCATAATAAAGAACGAAATAATGCCATTTGCAGCAACATGGATGGACCTAGAGATGATCATACTAAGAGAAGTAAGTCAGGCAGAGAAAGACCAATATCATATAATATCACTTATATATGGAATCTAAAAAAATGATACAAATGAACTTATTTACAAAACAGAAACACACCCACAGACATAGAACACAATAGTATGGTTAACAAAGGGGAAAAGGGGAGGGATGAATTAGGAGTCTGGGATTAACAGATACACACTACTATATATAAAATAGATAAACAACAAGGACCTACTGTATAGCACAGGGAAATATACTCAATATCTTATAATAACCTATAATGGAAAAGAATCTGAAAAAGAATATATATGTATATATCTCAACCACTTTGTTGTATACCTGAAACTAACACAACATTGTAAATCAACTATACTCCAATTAGAAAAATTTAGAAAGGAAAATTTACACTGTAAATTGTCTTGAAAATAGATGGAAAGCTCACAGAGGCTTATGGTGTAAACACTTAACATCCTTAAAGAAAGCCATTGTTTCCTTTCTGATGTCTACAATTACGCAAACGACCAGCTAGCATTTAGTGGCGTTAAAGATGCTGCTGGCAATGTCTCTTGGAGGCCACTGGATTCAAATGTCACCAGAAATATTGTCTTGGCAAATACTAAGTGTGTAAGAAATGCCATCAAAGCTAGGAAAGCAAGACCTCCACTGACCAATAACAGTTATGGATTTCCCACTCGTGCAGCCAGGAGACTGCCTTCTTTGCCTTCTTCCCCTGAGCTACCAAGAGAATTAATTTAATTCAAGTTTTGTCTCATCATTTCCATTCAGACCACCCTCTGGGCATCAATCCCAGGCCGGCTCTATCAACGGCAACAAAACTCTGACAGTTTGAAGCTTGCATCTAAAAACATAGAGCAAGCGACGCTTTCAAAAAGAGAGAGACATTGACTTTCAAAACAGCTCCGTCTACAGCATGCAATCTTGATAAGGGAACTTTTCAAGGAAAAATTTGCCAGGGGGGTGGAGGGGTGGCTGAGAGCACAGCTGTCTTTCTGGGGACAACCACGCATCTTCAGTTTCTATCCACTTGCTCTCAACTGAGACAAAAAAGTGTGAGTGAAAGGCAAAGTTCATCCTCTCCCACGTTGCTGTGGCCTATGACAAAAAATTTCTTACGCTTTTTACATGAGAGAAGGTGGTTGGAATTGGAATCAACAGGACGCCCAGCGGCTGCTGTTAGCAGGTCTTCACAGAGTCACATCTTCCACCTAGAGACTTGCGTCCACCAACGTCTTGGTTTCTCCAGGCTCCAGGCTCAGGACTAAACCCAGCCCGCCCTGCAGACCACAGGGGCCATTCTGGAGAATCCTGGAAATGCCTGCTATTCTGTTACCTCTGAAGGTCTAGTGGTAAATTTTCCTAATGAGAAATTTCCCTCCATTTGTAGGGAATTGACACACATACCAGGCATGGCTTTGGGGAACTGTTTCACTGTCAGGGAGTAGATTTCAACAGGGAAAAGTCAAATTATCCTACTTTTTTCCAACTGCTAGCAGCCTGGTTGCAGAGACCGCATGAAGACACAGAACCATCAAATGAAGAAAAATTGGTCTTTGCCTTACATCTTCATTGGCGCTCCTTTATCCCCATGTGCAAGTTTTCATCATTGGCTTGGCAAGTGGGTTTAAAATAGCTGCGGTGTCTGGCAGGGATGCAGCATGCACGGCCCAGGATGGCTATTTCCATTTCATCCTTCAGCTCGGGGTTCTGGCTACCATCAGTCCCAAGGAGAACCTGCTGGCCTGGTGTGAGGACCACTGCCATTGGAAACAGGATGGGGAAACCTGAGCTCTGGGAGTCCTCCCTGGGAAATGCATTAGCTTGTGGCTCTCGGGGCCCCATTTTTCAAAGCTGACACTCTGGGCTTTCAAAGAACAGATTGCAAATATTAGCTCACCCAAAATGGGCTACCAAGAGCATTTGTGTTTACCCCACTGTGCTGTGCGTGATTCATAGAGAGGTAAGTCAACACACCTGGTTTAAACTGATCCCCTCACTACATGCCTTGTCGGGGCATGGAAACCGCCTGTGGCTGGTGAGAGGTGTGGGATCTCCCCACTCGCATAACCCCTCTCCAGGATGAGCTCTGCGGAAATGTGCCCCCATAGCAGGGGCCCTGGGCTTCCCATCAGTCTTGTCACAGCAGACAAGACTTCCTGGGAGCCAGCTACTCAGAGCCTGCCTCACTTCCCGAAGCCTCGCCCAGGAGCATGGATTTAAAGGTAGCACAGATCATGGCATCTCCTAAGGCAAGTGTCTGGAGGAGAAATCCTTACACCTGAGATGAACAGTTTATAAAATAAGTGAGTATTTTCAGAAAACAATGAATTAGGAACTTGAATATGTGCTGTGGGTGTTAGCTAATACAGACTTAGACAATCTTTAGAAAAAATTTTAAAATCACTATGAACACCCGAAGAATAGGATGTCTTGGTGCCTGTGTAGGCTGGGTCTAATACAAAGCAATCAAATCTTAACTAAAAGAAGGTTTTTTTTTTAATGTATTAAATAAAAATATAAGATTGGAATTGGGCAGGCCTGAGTTTGAATCTTTACTCTGCTGTTGATCAGCTGGTGGCTGAGTTTTGCTGTATCATCTGTGAAACGTGGGGTGATATCATCTACTTTGTAACAGTCTTATAGAAATTCTATAGAAACTTCACATGCATTTATATATAAAGCACCCAGCCAATAGGACTGACTTATATCCTCGGAACCCCCTCCAACCCTGTGGAACATCACTGCAATTTTCCTTGGTTCAAATGCCAATAACGACATATTTATCACAAATAGGTAGCCTCTGACTAAAAATATATTTAAAGCAAAGATACATTTTTACTTTTTTTGGAGACACTGTCAGCAATATAAGTGCCTAGGAAGGTTCAGTGGATATTGAATGTCAGCATCCCCAAACTTTGGGGAACCCTGAAATGTGTGCCCGTTTGCTTTTGCACATTCTGCTCCCCTAATATGCCACATGACACATGACTGAAGTCCACGGCCTCCATGCAAATGGTCGGGGTGAGCCCAGGCATGGTGGTGTAAGCATTGGAAATTGCTGCCGTGTGATCTGGAGCTGGAAATATGGAAAACTGGGAGCTGCTGAGGGGCTGCTTGCTGGGCTCCCAGGTAGAAACAAGTACACATGGACGTTTCCCCTGCTGCTAAAATGCCCAAGGCATGGAGGGAAGGAGAATGCACTGAAGTTCATGGGGTCTTTGGGAGGTTGTTCATGACCCTGTTTGATGCACCACCAGCTCAGAGCTCACTGGACATCGGTTCAGTTTGGGAAGTCCCTTTGGAAAGTCAGGCTGCAGTTTTTCCTACAGAACAGTTGCAGAAGGAATCCTGGACCATTTCCTATTGTGCTCTGCAGAATTTTGCTCGGAGGCTCAAGGACGAGACTGACCACCCTCATCTGCACTTCTGTGAAACAGCAGCCTCTAGAATAAGGCTCATGATGCACTGGTAGGTCAAACCCACCATGACAGTGGGGATGATGTTGACCTCCCCTCAACACATGTCATGCTTTTCAGGTGCAGGTGGAACCCAGGCCACCATGACAGAGGGCGGACACACCTATCAGGGCAGGTAGGGTCTTACCTACTGCAGACAGGGACGGCTCCCAGCTCATGGACCACGTCTGAGCTTAGCCAGGGCTTTCCTCCAGAGTCAGGACTCTTCTGCTCTAGAAACCCATCTTTTAGACAGGCTGAGAATAGGCACAGTAAAGAATTTGCATGATTTTACACTTCTGTGATTTAAAAACAAAACATAGTAAAACAAGAGGAACTGGGAAGAAAACACTGATATGATGTGACTCTTCTCCTTGAGACACTGAGATCCTTTCCTGTTGGTATTCAGTGAAAGCAAGGATGCTTTGGATGCTTCCTACGGCTAGTCCCTAACATACACATGAGGCCGGAAGGCACACTTGTGACTTCCAGTTACCATTTCAGCTAAGTCTCCGGGTTAAAGAAAAATAGGGAATCATTACATGAAATGGATGTTTCTTTTGGCAAAATAAAAATATCAGAAATACTAAAATTATACAGTTCATTTTAACCAGATACCAGAGAGCCCTTTTTAAGAAATGCAGTCATCCTTCTGCCAGGGCACACAAACAGATGCTCAGTGGCACTCCATTATTGGTCCGTAAGTGCATTGATGGTGCACAAAGGGCATTGTGGAAGGTTGTTCACCATGCTGCCTGCCAACTGCCCAGGCTCATGGAACAGATGGGACTTAAAGTTATCCTTAAATTCCATTCTCATCTCTTTTGATGAAGAGCTACAAAGATAGCTGCAAGAGAACTTCCAGTGGTAACTTCCTGGGTTTTTAAGATGCTTAAGGGTTATGGAGGGTATCACACTAAAGCACGGAAATACTTAGGCTTGTCTTTTATTTGTCATTTTTTGAGGACTGGACCATGCCCTTAGTGGAAAAGCTTCTTTCTAAACAGTATGTTTGTGCACCCTTGGTCCAACCATCATTTCTGAGACTATCACCCTTTTCCTTGAGCCCAGGAGAGAGAAGCTGTACTTGGAAAGTTGCAGGAGGGAGAAGTAGCTTTGTCTCAGCTGCAACATTCTCAGCTGGTGGGAACTTTCTTTTCTTCATTTTTAAATCTTTTTTTTTTAATTGAAGTGTAGTTGATTTGCAATGTTGGATTAGTTTCAGGTGTACAGCAAGGTGATTCAGTTATACACAAATATATGTATATGTATATATTCTTTTTCAGACTCTTTTCCCTTATAGGTTATTACAAGACATTGACTATAGTTCCCTGTGCTATACAGTAGGTCCTTGTTGGTTATCTCTTTTATGTCTAGTCGTGTGTATATGTTAATCCTAACAAACCTCCTAATTTATCCCTTTCACCTGTCCCCTTCGGTAACCATAAGTTTGTTTTCTATGTCTCTGGGTCTATTTCTGTTTTGTAAATAAGTTAATTTGTATCATTTTTTTAGAGTCCACATATAAGTGCTATCAAATGTTATTTGTCTTTCTCTTTCTGACTCACTTTGCTTAGTGGTGAGGCCTTTCTTGAAGCCCCCATTAGCTGACTTGGGTAATGGGTGGACCTCAGAGCTGGACAGAGCCGGGAATAAATCCTCTTCCGGAGACTTGTCCTCATTGAACTAAACAGCCAAGGCTACAGTGGCTACAAGCCCGGGGTTCAGAGTCTGTCAAACTTGGGTGTAAAATCCTGACGCCCACACTCACAAGGGCTGTGATCCTGGCATGTTACTGGGTGTTTCTGAGCTTTGAGGTCCTCTCTTTACTGCTGGATAATAACCCTTACTTCACAGAGTTATTGGGTGGGTTAAATAAGAAAACATACCAGAAGCAGAGCATAGAGCATCTGGGGAGAGTGCTTATGTGCTATCGCTGTGTGTGTGTGTGTGTGTGTGTGTGTGTGTGTGTGTGTGTGTGTGTGCATGCAAACACATACCCAATTGCACATAAAATTACCAAATGTTACCAGTAAGGTAAATATCTCCCATTCCAGAAGCTCTTTCCTTACCCTAGCTCTCATTTCCCCTCTCCTAGACTCTTCTTCACAGATAGAAAGACAGGTAGACAAGGGTCTCATTATTGGATTAAAGAAATAGTATTACCATCACTCAGATATTTCTAATCAGCTTCAATCTTGGGCATGTCATGCTTTTAATACCCCATTATAAAGACCAAGGAAAATGAATATGTCAGCACTAATGTGAGTGGGTGTTTTTCTGATGTGACTCTCAATGAGAATGTTTTTTCAGCTTTCCTGCGATTATAACCCTGAACTCTAATGGCCACAGTTAACTGGGGTCAACAGCATCCATGGTCTTACCCACTGCATCCATCCACTCTCCTTAAATGGAGCAGTATTAGGTTCAAAAATTGCAAATAAAATTTTCTTATTGGGAAAATTGGACTGATGCCTGTCCTGATATTGAAACGCCCCAGAGGGGAGGTGGGGTATGAGAGCTGGAACCAGGCATCTGACCCGAGGGGAGTGGTGGCCGAGCCCAGGAAAGAGGTCAAGTGGCTTCTGGCTAACAGTGTCAGTCAGTCCTGATTCACCCCCTCTGTTTATGTGCCAACAGGTAGGTTTGGATGTCCTCACCTGCCAACCTGGTGGGGTTGCTAGAGCAGCGTCTGCTGTGGAAGGGGAGTGCGGATGTCCTAGCGGGAACTCATGAAATGGTCTGACCAGAGTCCCCCTGGCCAGACAGGTAGGAAGCCTTCTCTAGAATTATTTTGAAATTGATCTTTCTAGGACATGGATTGTGTCATCAAGATGCAAAATATTCTAGTAATTGTATGATTATTTTTTGACTAAACTGGTTATTTTTCTCATAAATTCCCTTCACTAGATTGTCAGCAGTGTGAGAGTAAATCTAAACTTGGGGTTTCCTCATCTGCTCATGATCTTCGTATTGGGAACCGAATATAGTAAGAGTTTACTGGAAGTTTGGTTGAATTGAATTACTAACCATATCTACTTCTGTCCCTATATTGATATCTATAGCTATTCCAATATCTGTATCTATATCTAATTATATCTGAATCTACCTATATGTATATTAATATCAATATCAGTATCTATGTCAAATCAATATCTACCTCTATCTCTATCTACCCACATTAATGTCTGTATAATATCTATTTCAAATCTATATCAGTATCTATATCTATTTGTTTCTATCTATATCAATGTATCCATGTCAATATCTATATCATATCAGTATCTGTATCTGTATTTATATCAGTGTATCTGTATCTATCTATCTGTCATCTATACCTTTACCTACACATGCAGCTGCACCTACACCCACACCTACACTCACACCCACACCTACATCTACCCTTGCACTTATATCTACAACCATATCTACATCTACATCTATTCTTGCATCTACATCTATGCCTACATGTACATCTACATACACAGCTACATCCACACCTACAGCTACAC
Source organism: Balaenoptera acutorostrata (assembly GCF_949987535.1). Taxonomy (NCBI): domain Eukaryota; kingdom Metazoa; phylum Chordata; class Mammalia; order Artiodactyla; family Balaenopteridae; genus Balaenoptera; species Balaenoptera acutorostrata. The sequence continues at coordinate 5,869,839 of NC_080065.1, forward strand.
CCACACCTACAGCTACACCCACATCTATACCTGCACCTTCATCTACATCTACACCTACTCCTATACCCACACCTACACTTCCACTCACACCTACATCTACACCCATACCTACACCTACACCTGCACCTATATCTATACCTACACCCACACTTACATCTATACCTGCACCTACATCTACAGCTACACCTACTCCTACATCCACACCCACACCTACATCTATATCTACATCTATACCCATACCTACACCCACATCTACACCTACATCTACCCTTGCACCTAAGCTACACCTACATCTACACTGACACATATACCTGCACTTACATCTACATCTATACTTATACCTACATCTAAACCTACACCCACATCTACACCTACACCTATATCCACACCTACATCTAATCTATATCTACATCTACATATGCAGTATCTTTACAAACTTCATGTTCATAAAAGTTATGGCCAAGTAAAAAGATACTGATTTCTCTTTAACAACTGGCTTTTTAAGAGTTTTTTTCTTCCTTCTCAATATTCATTTCAAGAAAAATAGGATCCTTTAAAGGCATGGGATTTCTGAGACAAGAAAATAATAATCCTGCTCTTCCCAGCTGTCTGTGGTATTGAAGACCGCGTTGTATCCACATATGTATTTTGGGTGGAATTGCAGGGTGTGCTAGCATCTCACCTGTGGGTCGTGACCCGTTCTGCCTCCACCTGGGTGCCATCCATCGATGGCAGACCACCGCTCTGACTGCCCCATGCTCTGCCTTTCCGTCGCGTTGTTAAAAAGTCTCTGTTGTATATGGAGCGTTGGAATTCTGGACCCCGGATTCACTACAGAGCTTCAAGATGCATTCAAAATCTGCAGGACAGCACCAAAAAGGAAAAGCAGAACTCAGGAAAACACTGAGACATTTTTAGAGTTTCCGTGGGAATTTTAGGTGGTGAAATTACTTATATCTGTCTACCTGGACACTCCCCCAGGAGGGTTCACTCCAATTCTTCCTCTCCTCCCCTCCCCGGAACTCAGGATCAATTCTGTGAACCCTTCACTGCTGGACACAGGGAACACGTGTGTACACATGACTGGCAGGGTCTGGACCTGGTGTTTTCTGGGACGAGGGGGCTGCAGAAGGCTGTATAGTCCATCAGCATCAACCCGGGGCGCCCCCCACCTGTTTCAGGCCGAAAATCTCTTAAATTGAATCACTGTCATTTTCTAACTCTCAGGGAGGCCAGAAATCACTAAAAACCTCATTTAAACTTTCCATTCTTGTTCTCAAGCAAATTTACAGCAGAGTTCAGTCCTCTTGCAAGATTGCTGGAGAAAATTCTTCATCAGAACGGAGATATTTTTCTCCATTGTTGAGCCAACTACCTTCCATCAATTTTTCCCGTCATCTCACTCATCTCACTATGACCTTCATGGGATAAAAGAAGTGCAGCTCTAACTCTTTTTTCTGCAAACGGCGCCTCCCTGTGTATGATGTGGTTAATATTGATTATAAATCGCAGTCAACTCAGCCAGCCCCGGTCATCTCCGGCATCCCTCCCCCGGCTCCTTTCCTGCCTTTCACCTGCTGTGAAATGCTGCTTTGGTTACTTCTTTTAAAATGGGATCACCACTTCTAATACTGTTTATTGAGAGTCCAAAACCACCAAGATGACTTCGTGTCAGTGACCGCATCCAGAGGCAGAATCCGATGAGAACTCCCCGCCCCTGACAGTGATTTCTGGTGATCTAATTTACCAGCAACTAGAGATAATCCCCTGCATGGGCTCTGGGTCCCCTTGGGTTACTGACTCAGAGGTCAGTTGAAGGAGAGCAAGGCTGGGGGTCACCTGCTCCTTTCTGATCTGTATTTTCTTGAGTATACAGTTGTAAGAAACATACAATTTTCATCTAGGACATAACATTCCTTTATGAGTTTGTGTACAGATTTGCCAAATACTGGAGCGAATGAGAATATTGACAATTAATGGCCTCCTTTTCTTTTACAAGCTTTTCCAGTGATACAACTTCGGTTACTGAGGTTTTTAACGTTCCTTTAAAAATCCCCATCACCGTTAGCTCTACTGAAGCTGATTTGATTGTAGGGACATTATTCCTGAGGCTAAGGATATAGACTCTTCCCCATCTAGCTGACTTTAGCATAAAAATAAAATTGAATCATAAGCAATGAAATTTTATCTATTCAACTCTCTCCATTCTCAACTAGAGTTAATAATGCTCAATTGTAGTCTTTCTCCCTAAGTAGCGTGAAATATATGAAATTGAAATTAACACATCTCCAAGATGATTAGACCACAAATAGATTTTTTATTTATTTATTTATCTATCTATCTATTTATTTATTTATTTATTTATAGCTGTGTTGGGTCTTCGTTTCTGTGCGAGGGCCTTCTCTAGTTGCGGCGAGCGGGGGCCACTCTTCGTCGTGGTGCGCGGGCCTCTCACTATCGCAGCCTCTCTTGTTGCGGAGCACAGGCTCTAGGCGCGCAGGCTCAGTAATTGTGGCTCACGGGCCCAGCTGCTCCGTGGCATGTGGGATCTTCCCAGACCAGGGCTCGAACCCGTGTTCCCTGCATTGGCAGGCAGATTCTCAACCACTGTGCCACCAGGGAAGCCTCACAAATAGATTTTATTAAATTTACTTGGACAGTGTCCTTTCTTTCTTAACTATATAGTGAACTTGCTTTTGCTTGTTATTAAATTAATGGTCATAGAGGGGAATGATTTATTTCAGTAAAAAGCTACATGTAAAAAAAAGAATCTGAAAAAGAATGGATGTAAGTATATTTATAACTGAATCACTTCTCTGTACACCTGAAACTAACAAAACATTGTAAATCAACTAGACTGCAATAGAAAATAAAAGTTAAATTTAAAAAGCAAAGGAAGGCAATGTGAAATAATAAGAAAAAGCAGTTTGCAACAATACCAATAGTGAGAATAAGGATAAATTGTTATAGATTGATCCTTTACTTTGGACTAAGTTCTCTGCTAAGTGCTCCTGACGCAGACCGATTTGGGCTGGATAATCCTTATCTGAGCTGAGAAAGAGAAGGTTGTTTGGTTTGAAGAACCGAGGCCTGTCTGTCAGCCCCTGCCAGAGATCCACAGGGTCACATGGGGTGTGGAGGACAAGGAAGGGGGTTCCAGCCCAGGCAGGAGCTTGCACAGGAAAAGGCATTTTCAGGGAGGGTGAGAGATCTCTGAAAGACAGTGTGGGGTTCAGATGGACAGAGTGTAAAAGCAAACACAGGAAGGCTGGGCCGTCTCAGCAGCCTCCAGTGTGGACCATCACCTCTGACTGGCCCCGGATGCTCAGGGTGAGGTCCCAGGAGGCCTGGTCTCCCTGACTCGGGGGCTTCCTGCAGGCTTGGGGAGGTGGGATCCAGTGCTCGTAGGACCGTGACTTGGGTGAGAGTTTAGCCGTCGAATTGCCTGTCCCAGCATCTCAGGCAGTGACTGGATTGAAGAGGTACTGAGAGACCAAGGGGCTGGAGCTGAGAGGGACGTGTGTGTTGGCCGACCAACCCCGAGCAGGGAAGGGTCCTGAGTGTGTTCCATCAAAGCCCACAGAGGGCAAGATGAGAGACCAGGCGGGCAGCTCAGGTCCATGGAGTCTCTGATGGGAGGTTGTCACCATTCCCAAAGGTGAGTTTCCGGATATGCCCAGTGAGCACCGAGCCTCTGTGGGCAAGAACAGCAGTAACTGGTCAGGAGTTGCTTGCAAGCTTGGAATTTTGTGCTTTTCCATGATTTCCACATGGTGGGCGAGAGCAGAGCCTGTGGAAATGATCCGTCCCATCACTGTACACTGAAACAAACACAAAGCTGACAAACCTTTCTCATGGTACGAACTGTTTTCTCCTACAAGAAACAAAGACACATCTCTGTTTAGGGATCTGCCAGGAACAACCCTTAAAGACTCAGTGCATTTTACAAAAGTTGAGGAGTTTCCAAAGACAAGATTTATGCCGGCCTCACAGGTAGGAGGGCCTCGCGCTCTGAGTGCTCTTTAGACAGGTTTCTGGGAAAGCATTTTGAACTTTGGGTAAAACTGTACGGATCATAGTAGTTTAGAGTTGGGAGTCACCTCTGGGGCCGTATGTTATGGTCACAGAGAAGTTCTGTGGCAGCCAAGGGGCAGTTCCCTCCTTGGGGCCGGTACCCAGCCCTCCTCGGATGCTGGCCACAGTAGGGGTCCGTCCACTCTCACCAGAACTGAAGTCTCTTTCCCGGGTAAAGTGCTGAGGCCTCTGCTGGGTCCAGAACCCTAGTGAGTCTGGGGACCCCTGCACCCTCAGGGACCCCAGACGGCTCAAAGCCCGAGTCCATTGAAGGAGAGTGAAAGGCCATTTTCACCTCCTGGGATCCAATTTTCCCCATAGAAAATGAAGACTTTGCTTCCAGGGACTCTTGGAGACCCGTCTTACTCTCTCTGATCAGATTCCAAGGGGAAATCTCCTCTCAGCGAGCTGATGATCTGAATGTGTTTGGCAGTTCAGGTCTCTCAAGGACAAGTAAAGCCCCAAGCAATGAAAAAGGTTAATGTTTTCACAAGTGCAGACTTATTTTGCCATATCCTACCCACATAAATTTAGTGGAGATTTAGTATGTCAGAGAGGGGAGGTGCACGGTACAGAGGAGTCAGAGTCAGGTTCAAAGTCTAGCTCTGAATTTACCAGCTGTGTGACCTTAGGCAAGTTACTCACCCTCTCTGAGCTTCTTGTTTCTTCCCTGGTAGAACAGAGATAAGAATGGAATCTTAGAGGGTTAATGTGAGGAGTGATGGAGAGACTGCCTGTAAAATACACAGTATATTGCATGGCACTCAGTAACCTCCCAATGTATATTAACTGTTACCATGACGATGCTTTAAAATCATGAATTTTTACAGAAAAGGCAATTGGACTCTTTGCTCTTTTTAGGGAGAAAATTAGAGTCATTGAATACTGTGGAGTTTCTTAAGGGGTTTTAGATTCCAGAGGGAAAATGGAGAGAGGCGGGGATAGCTCCTGACTCAACACAGCAGGGCCTGCTTATCACTTAATTTTCTGCACGTGGAAAGTGGACACCTCTGCTGATCTCCACAGCCAGACAGGATGAGAAAGTTGTGAACTTGAAGTCCGAAATGAAGGCACGGTGTTATTTGAAGAGAACATAAAAATCATGTGCCTTAAAAAGAATCATGAGGCAGACAGGGGGCTGATAAATGTGTATAAGCAAATGTCTACCATCCAAATGAGAGATTTTAAAATTAAGGATACATTAAACATGAGATTAAAGACATATTTCATTATTTCAGGTTAAAACTTGTCAAAAGAAGAATAATATCACCTTGTTAGAGACAAAAATGAGTTTAACTTTTTTTTTTTTTTTTTTCAGTGAGAGGCTAAGATGTTATTATCAAAACTGAGAAGCTAATCTGGTCTCCTAACCAGGATGATCCGTCTACTGATCTTTTGATGGCTCAGTGAAGACCTTACACATTATATTTTAACAAATATATTAACATTTTTAGATGAGAAACATGGACTGATAATAAATAAAATAGATGGAAAAATGTGCATGCATTGTTTAACATTCTTTCTGTTAATTATGATCTTTAATAATACGTACAGCTTCAACAAAAAATGGTTCATGCTATTGTCTGCATGGATTCCTTCAAATGCAAATTTTTCATGTAGTGAACCTTATATACATTGATTTACATCTTTGAAAATTACAATTCCAAACCGGTCGTGGTGTTTGGTAATTACTGTGTCGCTCACCCACTATTGTGAACTAGAAGAGACTTTCGGTTCTACATGTGACCCGTTTCGTGTTATATTTCTTGAGATTTTGCAGACCTTTTCAATAAGCATTCAGAACATCTTCAAACTAAAAAATGTGGAGAAATTTTCAGTAGCACTAAAATATCCCATCCTTTTTTCATGTCATGGTTCAGGAGTTTATTGCACATACACAATTATATTTGAATGAAGAGTGAAGTTTCTCCTTCTGTTTAAAGTAGAAAATTGATGTGATCAGTATTTTAAATTACACATTGTTTGAGAAACAAGTAAATCAGTGATTACTTCATTTGGTTTCTAAATAGCCCCAAATGTACTTGGTGACTACAAGTGGTAGAAAAGATTAAAGGGGATTATTTCTATGAAAGGGAAAGAGGCTATTTGTAATCATGTATTTTAACTTGTGTAGATATGAAAATATCTGATTACCCTAAATTTACCGAAGAATTTCTTTGCTGTTTTTTTTCAAAGTGAATACTTAAAATATGTAGTCTGGCTGAAAAAGAGTATCTACAGATAGATCTTGGAGACTGAGTAGCATTATGAGAAAATTTCCCAGTAGAAAAATATATGTGGTAAATTATATGAAGTATTTTAGACTATACAGCTATATAAACTTTTGCCACATGTGAGAAGGAATAATTTCTCATAAGCAGATTTTTCTGATTGCATTACTAACTTCTTATTGTTTTTCTTAATATGGCATTCAAGGTGGGGGAGGGATTCTGATTACATTTTAATGAGGAAATTTGAGTTGACCATTGGGTTGACTATTTTAAGAAAAAAGGTTATAATTAGGACAGACAGTGTATGAAAAAACACATACTTTTGAAATTATTGAGAATGTAAGGAAAAAATAGTACAGTCTCTGGGAGTCCTGCTGCTGGAGAGTGAGGTGGTATCTTCTGGCTCTGGAGACGCCCGGGGGGGCTTAGTCCAGCTACCTTTGGCATCATGATGTAAGGTATTGATGTAGATGGATGAAACAGGTATGCAGAAATTAAAAGAAATTGTTATGTCAGGATCTGCTATTGCTTCCTTTCATATTCTCATAATAGCTCCTTTTTACATGAGAATTCTGTTTAATGATGCCAAGACCCTGCGCTCTCTCCTTCCATCACACTCCACTCAACAATGACCTAGGTCTTGTTGACTTCAATATCCATAAGGATGACCCTCTGCCTTCTTTTCCTTTATTTTCTTCCTTCAATAATCTAAGTGTCCCCCCTCGAGTTGGCATTCCTGATAAAGGCATTATCCAACCATAGTCACCTCTGTCTTTCTAGAAGACCCTTCAGGGAGCCATGCTCCCCAAATCTACAATCCTGCTCCATCCTTCCCTCCACTGGAAAGCGAGTTCCAGGGGGCTGCCCTCCTGTCCCCATCAGACAGGGACACGTGACTTTTCCCCAGAGAGGGTTACCCTGACCACAAAATCTCTCCATCACCCCCTTGAATGCTACTCCCTTCCTGCTTTGCTTTTGTCCATTGAATGTGTGACAAAGCAAACTGCATCTCATCACAAATGTGTACCTGATGCTCTCCAGTTGTTTCACTGTAATAGAAGAAACTTTGTCTCTTTATTCACTGCCCTGTCCTGGCCCTAAGACACCTCCCAGAGTGGGAATGCCTGATTCCATAAAGAACCCACACAGTACCCAGCATGTAGTACGTGATTAACCATGTTTGTCCATGTTCCTATTTTTATTTCAAGAAATCTGTCCATCTAGAAAAAAAAGCTGTTTCAGTTACATAGAAAAAACGTATTTCTTACAGAAAAATCCATAATGTTTTCATAGTGTAGCTCAGACCTCTGAGCTTTGTGCGAGGTGGAACATATGGATGAATTCACACTCAGCATCACTGTTCAAATGGGCAATTTCCCATAAAAGTGGAAACATCCATTTTCCCTATGTATAAATTGTGTAAATTTAACTCCATAAAGGGCAATTAAGCCACATGCCTAAGGCTACATATAATCAAATGAAAACAGAACCAGATATTGGTCATGAAGATCGTTGTGGACTGAACGTTTGTGTCTCCCACGAATTCAAGTGTTGAAACCCTAATCTCCAGTGTGATGGTATTTACAGGTGGGCCTTTGGGCCGTGATTAGGTCATGGCGGTGGAGCTCTCCTAAGAAGAGACACAAGAGAGCTTGTGTCCCCTCTCTGCTATGTGAGGACACAGTGAGAAGGTGGTCATCTAAACTCGGAAGAGGGTTCGCACCAGACACTGCCCATCCTGGCATCCTGATTCCAGACCTTCAGCTTCCAGGACAGTGAGAGATAAATGTTTCTGTTGTTTAAGCCACCTTGCCTGTGGTCATTTGTTAGGGCAGCCTGAGCAGCCTAAGACAAAGGTGTGCGTGCTCAGAATCCAGGGAGGGGCCACACGGCTTCCCAAGGTCTTCTCGTATTTTGATGAATGATCCTGGTTTAAGGTTAAGTGGAATTTACTCTAAGTGACTTTTCCAGGAAACACTAACATTCCTTATCTGATTTTTTCCCTTACCTCTTGGCTAATGAGGTAAACTAATGGCCTCATTAGTTATTACGAATTAAGAGACTCAAGCATATCTAATAAATGATGTAACTCACCTTACTTGTGCCCTCCAGCCAAGACCTTTATCTTGGCTCTGGAATTATACACTTAATTGTTGTCTATTTTGCATATTGCCTTGGATTTTTCACAGGCATTTCAAACATCATGTGCTCAGAACTGAACTTTAGATCTACTCTGACCCAGTTCCTTCCCCACCCCCAGCTCTCCGCAGTGTTCCAAAAGGCATGTCTCTGCACGCAGTTGTATAGGTCAGGACCAAGGGTCCTTCCTTTAAATGTCCCTTTGTCTGGGCCTGGCGTTCAGTCCATCTCTGAGTGTGACTTGTCAGCCGCAACTGTCTGCAGGGACTCAGCTCAGTTTCACCACCAGCCGCTTCCTCATCCTACCCGACAGCCATCTTGTCTTCCAGCTTTGACCTTGGCCATGATATTTTCTTTGTGGGAGGAGAAACGAACTTTTAGATCTTTTAAATATTAAATTTAGAGCTATCACTCCAGTACATCGCACCCTTCAGTTAATCCCTTCACTTTTAAAAGAGTGGAGAACTTTCCACGGCTGACCTGAGGGCTCTGGCCACACCCCTCTCCCCTCTGTGCTTTACCTTTTCCACCTTCTCAGTTTCCACTGTCCTTGAATTTCACCAGAGCTGTCTTCACTCAGTTTCTTAAAAATGTTAAATAACTCTCTAATAAAAGCAACCCCCTCACCATTTCTTCTGCCTGGGGTACTCTGCCCCCCAAGCCTCCAGGTCTGAATTTAAACGTTATTTCTCCCACTCACCCAAGAGCTAGCTAGACCCTTGTCCCTGATGCTTTGTAAATATTATGTGTCCTTTACAGGATGTTTTCATAATGCTCCACTGTTTCCTTCATAATACTGATCACCTTCGTGAAGCTCTAACAATATGGGGACTTACGTGTAAGATGTCTGTGCATCCATGAGCCTGAAAGTGCCTGAATTTACTACTGTATGTATACCCAGCCCAATGCCTGCTAACAGAGGGCACTTAACAGATGGATGGATGGATGGATGGATGGATGGATGGATGGATGGATGGATGGATAGATGGAAGGTTGGATGAATGGACGGACAGATGGATGGATGGACAGATGGATGGATGGACGGGTGTATGGATGGATGGATGGATGGATAGATGGGTGGATGGATGGACGGACGGATGGATGGATGGATGGGTGGATGGATGGATGGATGGATGGATGGGCGGATAGATGGATGGATGGGTGGATGGATGGACAGAGAAATCCTGAGGGGATTGTAGAACATTTAGAGGAAAAAAAAAAAAAACATTTTAGATCATCCAAAGGAAATCAAACTTAACCAACTGGAAAACAAGAGAAAGATAATACACCTTGGCTTAATTCATCTAGATTTACTCTGTGTTTTTAACAATTATCTTTTTTATTTGGGCAAATAACAATTGCTTCTTGGAAGCTCAACAATATTCTTTTTTCAGGAAAAGCATAAGAAAACCCAAGGGCATAATGACTTAGAAAACACAATGTTCCTTTAACAAATAAATTTCTGCAGGTGCTGATTTGGGCATGTAATATAAGCATTCAGGAGCTTCCACTCTCTGGCTGATTCTGAAGGAACGTGTTTATTGCAGAAAGCCGGTTTCCGTCTGTTCCAGCCTCGTGTGCAGTGAGAACACGGGAACCCTTCTCTTCTCCCGGGAGCTGTCACTTGAACATTATCACGTCAGCCGCAGTTCGGATCCTTATCGCCTACTTAGGCTTGCCATGTTTTCATCTCTTACTTAGACATTTTTTTTTTCCCCTTGGATGATAGTAAAGGGCATCTTTAGGCATCCTTACCTCTCACACTGAATTGTGAATTTGTCGTGGTGGATTAGATTAATCAAAATGGCCTTAGAAGAAAAATCTCTATGCATGCCTCCCAAACTCAAATAATTTCTGTCACTTTTTATAGAGACACTACTTTCTGTAAGACTGTTCTCACATGCTGTTTTCATATATCTCATGAAGTTGAAGATGCCTTTATCTGAACACTTGGTGGCTTGAATATAAGCTACTGTTTAAATTTCTACCTAAGCAGTAAAGGGGGCAATTAGAAAAATACAGTCAGAAGTGGAAGCAGGGAAGGTTTAAAAGAATTGTTTTCATTAGAGCAAAACATTTAGAGCACTCTGACTTCCTTCAAACCTTTTAAAATTATATAGTTGGGAAATTTAGTAAAAGTTTATTGGAATAATGGGTGACATTCTGAACCTAAAACACTAATATCAAAAGAGTTTACCAAGAATGTATACTAATAAATGAATATTGGAGTAGTTGCGTTATTCTTTTGATCCTTACCTACTTCCTTTATAAAAAAGAAAAAAGAAAAAAAAGAATTAACTAGTAGGATAATACATGAAAAACAACTTTAAAGATATTTCCTATTAGCCAAAAAAGATATTTCTATGTTCTGTGTCAAAACCTCACAGAACTTTATATTTACATTTTATTTCAGTATTTGAAAGTATTTTCTTTTTGTTTTGAAATAAAATAATCTCTTTTTCTACTTCAGATGCAATAGATATTTATTATAGAAATAAGGAAAGTACTTATAGAAATAATATAAAATCACCCTAATCCTGCTGTACATCTATTCCCTCAAAAAATGGAATCAAAGAGTAATATATTTTATACTTTTTCACTTAAAATGGATATTGTTCTATGCTTAAAGTCTTTTTTTTTTTTTTAAGTTATTTATTTATTTATTTATGGCTGTGTTGGGTCTTCGTTTCTGTGTTGGGGGGCTTTCTCTAGTTGCAGCGAGCGGGGACCACTCTTCATCGCGGTGCGCGGGCCTCTCACCATCGCGGCCTCTCTTGTTGCGGAGCACGGGCTCCAGACGCACAGGCTCAGTAATTGTGGCTCACGGGCCTAGTTGCTCCGTGGCATGTGGGATCTTCCCAGACCAGGGCTCAAACCCGTGTCCCCTGCATTGGCAGACAGACTCTCAACCATTGCGCCACCACGGAAGCCCCCTTAAAGTCTTTTTTAAAGACCTTGACATTTATACTCTACATTTTAATAAATAATTAGCTTGTTTCCACTTTCTTCTTTATAATGTAAACAATGAGATGAACATCTTTGTAGCTATAGCTTTGAACACATGTTTAACTAGCTCCTTCTGAAAATTCCTGAAAATAAAATTGTTTGGATAAGAGTATCCATGTTTTTAAAGAAATATGCTATGCATAGCCAGATTGTACTCCAGAAAGGTTTCCCTAATATGTACATCTAACTATAATGAATGAGGGTTCCCTAATTTTCTCTCAACCTCATCACCAAAGAAAATTATAACCTCTAAAATCTCCGATGGTTTGATGGGAGAAAAAATGAAAATGAAATATTATTTAAAATGTTAGTACTTTTTCTTTCATGAGATAATTGGCTATTTGGATGTCGTCTATTAGTTGTCTGCTTCTGTTATTTACCATTTTGCTTTTGCATTGTGGATGTTGACTAAAAGTAAGAACACTTTTAGTGTTACACTTATTAACCCTTTCCTTCTGATGTGTCAATATCGCTAACATCTAAGTGCATGAACCTTCAGCTATAGCCATGACAAAGAAGTTGTTATTAGACTTACTCTGTGGAAATAAACAGCCATAAAGGCAGAGAAACTTTATGAGACAACTGCGGTCAGTCATTAGGTGTCACCCCATTCAGGACTACAGTATCTGAGAGAAGCTTTCTCTCTGAGGGCATCTTCCAAACTCTTGCTGAAAGTGACAGAAACCCGGGGTAAGGTAGTAGTCTCACAGGGTGGTGTGAACAGAGAACGCAGATGGGAAATAATGACTGATTTGTGGGGTGGGTTGCTAAAAATGAAAGCAACACAGAGAGGAACCCTTAAAAATCTGCTTAAGAGTTTTTTGTGGCCAGCTCAAAAGCTGCACAAGTGCAGGTAAGATTCCAGAAGACCTGGCAGCAAACGGCTGCTGGGAGGCTGAGAGCTAAGCAGAGACCCAGTCCTGGAGAGATATTAGAATGCGCAGTCCAGGAGTGGAGAAACCACTGAAAACAACTTCAAAACAGACTATGGCTCAGGAGTTGAGCACCACGCCATAAGCAATCCTGAGTACCATGTCTTCAGGGTAAAGGCAAAACTAAAACAGACTCACTGTAATAAAGCCTGAAACTAAGCTTGGGGGATCAAGGTGATCTGTTGGTAATCTAACTGAAGACAAAAGAAAGTCTACTGTTCCCCTTAGGAAAAACCAAAGCAAACAAACAAAAATATGAGCATCTACAATGTTTCATCCACAGATTCTTGCACATGATCAGAAATCATTAGACAAAGGAGCAGGAAAAGTATTTGATCATGAGCAGACAAAATAACTAATAGAAGCAGACCCAAGATGATCCAGATATTGGAGTAGACAGACTGACAAGGACTTCAAAATAGCTATAATTAACATTAAAGATGATAGAGAAAAATATGGAAAAATGGATGAAAAGGTGAGGAGTATCAAGAAGGAATTAAAATATATAAAGTGAGGCAGATAGAATGGTCAAATATAGAATCTAAAATTAAAAAGGACTCAGTGGTGAAGTTTAGCGACAGACTGGATACACAAGAAAATAGAATTTATGAACTCACAAAAGGGTCAACATTACATATCTGGAAATGGCAGAACATTTCCAGTTCTGCCATATGACTCAGTTACATATCTAAATGGAAACACTTAGAGATAAAAGAAACAAAAATAAAACAGCCATGGGTGATGTACAACACGGACACACAGTCTACCATACATAGAACCAGACTGTGTGTGTGTGTGTGTGTGTGTGTTTGAGAGAGAGAGAGAGAGAGATGGAGACAGAGACAGAGATTTAACAAGCTGTGTATTGGTTTCTTTTTTGTCATTTTTTCCATCAGTTGTCTCTTTCTGAGAATATTTCTTTTGAATTATCTCTGCTCATGTGGCATCTGGGATAGGTTGGTGTCAATGTAGTGTAGTATAGAGTGATCATTTCCTATCATCTTAAAATATATTCTTTTTTGGTACAATCTTAGCTGTGTGGGCCTCCCAGCAGATCCCTTGCCCACACTCATTGGCCTTTTTCTTTTATCTGCGGGAACATGCTTCTCAGACAACTCTCATTAGTAAACTTTCAGAGAAAATTTCCAAAATTGCTCCACATTTAATGTCAGACATAATTTAAATTAGTGAAGATGTCTCTTTGTAAGATAGAGACCAGGTTAGATTTTCACATTCCTGGCTTCCTGCTTCCCCGCTTAACTCATACTTTTCTTCCATTGGCTCATTCCAAGCTTTCTCCCTTTAGGTCTTCACCATACATGATATCTGTGCCGTTTCTTCCTGAAAACGATATCCACTTTCTGTGTCAGCGGCTTCATAGCCCATTTTCTTAGAACAGAATAATTGGGTCAGATACAGCACAGTCGGCCTTCCACATGCATAGGTTTTGCATCTGCATTTCAACCAACTGCGAATCAAAAATATTCAGGGAAAAAAATTCCATAAAGTTCCAAAAAGCAAAATTTGAATTTGCCCTCTGCAGGCAGCTATTTATATAACAGTTGCATTGTATTTAAAACTATTTAGGTAGCATTTACATTGTATTGAACATTTTAAATAATCTAGAGATGATGTAAAAGATATGGGAGGATGTGCCTCTGTTTTATGCAAATACTAAGCCATTTTATGTAAAAGACTTGAGAGTCTGCAGATTTTGGTATCTATAGGGGTCCTGAAACACATCTCCCATGGCATATCGAGGGACCACTGTAGTCATTTTGCTCAACTAGTGGTATTTTATGTTTACAATATGAAAGTACTGTGCTTTTGTCAAGAAAATGCTCCAGTTAACTTCCACATTAATCTTTCACCTACCAAGTTTTCTTTGAACAGTTCTTTGATAAGCCACTCTTAGTAAACACTTGTTAGTTTTGCTGCATATATTCTGCCACTTTTCAGAATCAAAATGGTATGTGGTGGGAGGTAGTTATCTGCCTTCCACTACAAGGAGTCTTGGTGCGGGAGTGACGAATGCGCATTTTCCCTAGCCGGGTGATAGCCCCCTGATCTGAGATCAGCCAATGAGATCCCCTCCTGTGATTCTGCACCAGAGGAAGCAGGGCTGAGGAAGAGCTGAGGGCTGCTCATCACATGCATGCAGGTGGTCTAGGCATTTATTGCTACGAGGCTGTGGCTGTAGTTCCTGCCTTCTAGTCCCATTGAACAGTGGTGAAATCTCTGAGCTAACTCCCCAATATCTTTACTGTAAAGCCCCTTAGCTTATTTTGGATGTTTAGTCCCTGTTATTGGCAAATAAGAAACCCAAGAGATGAATCCCAAATGGTCCCCGTTGAGACAGTCAGAAACCTAGGAACTACCACTTACAGGACCACTTTCTTTTTTCTTTTTTTTAAATTGAAGTACAGTTGATTTACAATGTTGTGCCAGTCTCTGCTGTACAGCAAAGTGACTCAGTTACACATATTGTAGATACATTCTTTTTTTAATATTCTTTTCTATTATGGTTTATAACAGGATTTTGAATATAGTTCCCTGTGCTATACATTAGGACCCCTTTGTTTATCCATTCTAAATGTTTGTGCCGTTTTCTTATAGTGAATATCATCTTAATTTGCAGTAAATTTTTGAAATCAATATTTTCATGGCTTTTCTATGATTTGTCACATTAGAAATAAGACTTTAAATTAGGTTTATTTTAACTTATTTGGTATTGATAAACCCCTTGATTAGTTGTACTTATATATTAACAAACATATAACTTAAGAAAAGGAGAGCAACTACATCTCACCATCTGCAACTTTGCCACATGTATATTAAACTCACCACTGTGTAATCTGTATATTATTTTTCCTTTTTTGAAACTGACCAATATTTGGCGTCTCTGTTGATCTGGTCCTTTTACTTTTTTTGTGCTTTCTCTAATATTTTAGAAAGTCTGCAACTGCAACTATGATTTTGAAACAAACAAGAAAATGAAGGAAAAAAACTTCCTCTAACTCATTTCCTTGGAAATCATCTTAGACTGGTAAAAAATTTCATTTATCTTAGAAATGTTTATTTGTTCTGCCATTTCCAGATTGAACACTGTAAGTTTGCCTGGAAAGGGTGGACTTTTCAGGGGAAGAAGTTTGTGTGGGAATTCCCAGCTACATTTCTATTTTCCAAGCAGTGGCCCTTCTAATCTTTTGTTGCTGCTGTTCTGCTACTACAAATGTGTTTTTTGATTCCTTTTTATTAATTTTAGCATTTTGGGATGAATGGATCTAATCCTTTAGCCTGTAACCACCTCATAATCAAGAAAAGCTTTGTATACAGCAAATCATTGCTAAAAATGAATATGTTTCATACTAAACATTGCTGTGTTAGGCTTATCATTTATGCTAAAGGAATCCTTTGGATTAGAAATGAGTCTTGTACTCAGATAAAGAAATAAAATGGAAACGCAGGACTTTATCACCGGGGGTCACACCAGCTCATGGTCTTCCTGCTGTTAGAATGGAAACATGGCTGGAAATCAGTGTTGTTTCATTTAATTTTCCCACTAAATCAAATTTTATCAACAAGTGGTTTTCTTGTTCTGAATTTCATGGTTTAGCAATCTTTAGTGCCAGAATTATTTTTCTTTAAGTGTGTAGACATAGATGGTATTATTAATTTGTGAAATATTAAAGGTAATTTTAACCTTTTTTTAAAAAAGATTGTCTGGAAAGCCACAGTATTTCAACTTATTAGTATATTTTTAGTGCTTTGAAGCAATAATTGAATAAATGTGCATAGCAATCCTAAAAGTGTTAAGTTTCACAAAGCTTTCCTTTCAGTGAACAGTTAACAAGAAGCCAGAACCTAACTCCACACTGAGAAGTTCATTGTATGTCTTTCTTGGACAATCAGTTAAATGCTTTCTTTCTGCCTTTGGATGAAACATCTAGTATACTCCAAAAATAAATTTAAAGAAATATTTACATCCCTTTGAGATTTTATGAGGCTGTGACCTGTGTTATAGACCAGCTAACCTGTAGCAGAATTGTCAGAAAAAATTATCTTATCTGGTCACAATGGTTATTGAAATATAGCCATATAGCCTTGTCGTGTGAAACATTTCTGCCCTACTAAATCTCAATAGTAATTTACTCAGGGAGTACCTTAAAGTAAATACAAAATAAATGACATAAAAGAGAAAGATGACTGTACATAAATGAATAGTGGCTGGTGTCTTAAATATCTACAAAAAAGATATCACACCAGTCAAATCATTAAGTCATCCTGAACAGGTAATTAACTTAAGTTTACAGAACTGAAGGGCCCTGGATTCAACAGGGAGAATCCGTACCATTTCTAATAATAATTGCAGTTTTGCCCTTGGGGACACTGACTTGTGTGATTCTTGCCAACATCACCTACTTTTTTTTTTTTTTAACTGATTAATTTATATATTTTATTATTTTTGGCTGTGTTGGGTCTTCGTTTCTGTGCGAGGGCTTTCTCTAGTTGCGGCGAGTGGGGGCCACTCTTCATCGCAGTGCGCGGGCCTCTCACTATCGCGGCCTCTCTTGTTGCGGAGCACAGGCTCCAGACGCGCAGGCTCAGTAGTTGTGGCTCACGGGCCCAGTTGCTCCGCGGCATGTGGGATCTTCCCAGACCAGGGCTAGAACCCGTGTCCCCTGCATTGGCAGGCAGCTTCTCAACCCCTGCGCCACCAGGGAAGCCCCCATCACCTACTTTTGAGACACCATAATCTTGGTTGCTTCTGTAGCTTTCTTTTTGACAGATTTTGCTTTAGTGAATTTTCAACCCTAATCTTGTGATAACGGAAGGACATTCTGGTGCCTGGGGCGAGGTGGAAAGAAGCCCCCTCTGTCTCCCAGGAAGGACAGGTCAAGCTGGAGACAGGGTCTGCAGTGGACAGAGTGACGTCCACCTCTGCACAGTCCACTCGACAGCCCACACATAGCTCATTATAGGGACTTCCTGACACCTCATGGCAGATACAGTCCCTCAATCCTACAGAGAAGGGTCCAGTTAGGAAACAAAATGCCGAAGTCATCACGCCTTCTGTTGAACCCTGTTGACTCAAGAGGAAAGAGGAGGATGTCTTACACAGGTCAGTCTTTGGGATAAGTAGCAAGGAAAAGCACAGGGTCTGAGTGAAGAAAGGGGGTATTGCAACACAAAAAGACAGCAAGAGTCAGAATATTTCCAATGAAATTATTACCTTAGGGACAACGTATGAAAAAATCTAGATTCTGATATTCAAAATTCATTTGTAACATTTTTATACACACTGTTTAAAGTACAAATCATTGAATTATTTATCTTAAAATATCAGTTTTTTGTTTTGTGTTTTTTATTGCTTAGAATACAACGTGAAGCTTACTGAATTAAAATGAGTGGTGAACATTTGGCTTTTTCATTTTTTGTTATTCCAACAGAAATAATAAGGGCCAACAGAATGAAACTATGAAGAGCTAAATTTTATTTTATAAGGAAAATACTCTTAAAATAAATATGTCTCCACCAAAATTGAATAAACTATACCTCAAAATACTCATTTCTGGAAAGATTCCACTTTTAAATTGGGCTAAATAAATTTGTGACTACAATTCTATTTTCCACATGTAAAGAAAATAAATGATTTTTTGTAGTTGTTTAATTATGTTCCAACTTTAATAATTAGCTAAAGCTCTTCCCAAGGTTAAGGAAAAATCAATCAATTAAGAAAATTAGAAAAGTTTGTATTTTCTGATATGAAACTAATAGAAAATTGATAACTTTTAAATGTTGTCTAAAATTACAACTGATCACAGCCCTCCGTGTTCCTCAAGGGAGCCGTAGAATTTCCCTTCCAAGTCCATGGCCATTTTTTAGCACTGTATCCTGATGGGATACTTGGTGAGAAGAAGAAAAACAAAGAGATAACAAAACTTCACCCATAGGAAATAAATGGAGATTTGGAGTAGGAAAGAGAAAAGAAGAAAGGAAAGGTGACTGGTACGGAAAGGCTCAGCATCACAGAAGGAGGTGGAGGCTCTCAAAGAAATGTCAACCCCAATGTGGGGTGACAATTGCATCGATACCCCTCCATCTCCAGACCCGAGTGACGTCGCAAGCTCAAGGAGGCACTGCAGGAGGATGTTCAGGAACAGCCTAGGTAAGAGGCTAGCGGGGCAGCATAGGGCAAAGAGGTGAGTCCAGGCAAGAGTGAGATTGAGGCTTCATCAAGGTCAGAAACCAGAGGAGATCTGTACAAATCTTGGGGCAGAAAGTGAATTTCCCATTAGACAGAGAGTCGGGAGTATGACCCAATTTGATGGGACTCCCTTAGGAGAAAATGGTTTCCACTGATGTCGGGATTGAAAAATGAATGTTTTCTGAGGAAATTTTTAATTTCAAATTTAAAAAGTTAAAATTAAGATCATCTAGACACAGTTGATGTAGAGGGAAATACTTGATCACGTACAATTCAGTAAAATATTTAATTTAAACTTTTATACGGTCAGGTAGGCTTGCAAAATTTCTAAAACTGAGTGACTATCTTGATAATGTATCTTCTGTCTTACATATAAAGCCAAGCATTTTTATACTCTCTCAGTACATCAAAGCTACCATGTTGATTCTTCGTAACAATTTTGGGGAATAGACCAAGATTATTTCCAAATTTGAGATGAATAAAAATAAGGTATAAATGATGATGTGCAAACTTATTCCCCAAATTTAATGTGATGACAAGAAGGAATTCTGGATTTTCTTCATACGTAATTCAGTATGGTTTCCACCAAACCCATTAACTTAGGCGCTAGATTACACAACTTGAATTCCAAGTATGCTTTTCATTACTGTAGCCTTGTTTATCAGCCATGGTTGTGCCAGAGTATTCTTGTTAATCAACTATTCTCTTACTCACATAGAGGGGTGCCAATGATTTTTAAAAGAATAACAGCACATATAAACACACTCAATAAAAAACACGCTACATCTATAGCAGATTCAGTTTCTAACTTTATTGCAGAATTTATCTCTTCATTTTGATGACATGACTGAAAATCCAACTTGTAATCATAAAATGTCATTGTAGATGTATAGAAATAAAAGATTGTGTGTGTATGTGTAGAGTGTCAAAAAAAGAGAGAAATTTGTCTCTAATGTTCAAAAGCCATTTGTCCCTCCTCATCTTCTTCCCTGCCTGAGTCATAATTAATGATGCCATCTTCACTCTCCAGCTGTGGATACGATGCATACATAAATATCCTACAGGGAACTATATTCAATATTTTGTAATAACCTATAAAGGAAAAGAATCTGAAAAAGGATATATATATAACTGAATCACTTAGCTGCATACCTGAAACTAACACAACATTGTAGATCAACTATAATTCAATCAAAAAAAAAAGGAACAGTAGATCATGTCATCAGTACTAGATCTTTTAACCAAGTAAATTGGTGCAGCCACTATGGAGAACAGTATGGAGGTTCCTTTAAAAACTAAAAATAGAGCTACCATATGATCCAGCAGTCCCACTCCTGGGCATATAGCCAGAGAAAACTATAATTCGAAAAAATGCATGCACCCCAATGTTCATAGCACTATTTACAACAGCCAAGACATGGAATCAACCTAAATGTTCAGCGACAGAGGAATGGATAAAGTAGTGGTACATATACACAATGGAATATTACTCAGCCATATTCATTTTTATTCATAAAAAAGAATAAAATAGTGTCATTTGCAGCAACATGGATGGACCTAGAGATTGTCATGCTGAGTGAAGTAAGTCAGACAGAGAAAAACAAATATCATATGATATCGCTTATATGTGGAATCTAAAAAAATAGATACAAATGAACTTATTTACAAAACAGAAACAGACTCACAGACATAGAAAACAAACTTATGGTTACCAAAGGAGAAGGGAGGGGAGGGATAAGTTGGAAGATTGGAATTAACATATACACACTATTATATATAAAACAGATAACTAATAAGGTCTTACTGTATAGCACAGGAAATACTCTGTAATGACCTATATGCGAATAGATCTAAAAAGAGTGGATGTATGTATATGCATAACTGATTCACTCTGCTGTACAGCAGAAACTAACACAATGTTGTAAATCAACTATACTCCAATAAAAATTAATTTAAAAAATGGAAATAAACACTTGGAATTAAAAAAAAATAAGCGCAGAATGGTGTCATTTAGCTACCCCAGAATCCTGCAATTACAAGCTCTCAGGATTACAGCAATGCCGTTTCTCAGACAGCGTTCAACATTGTGTTCACACGCTGCTTTTTATCAAAGGTTCCCACATGCTAACTCCGAAATCCAAATCACATCTTGATGCAACAAGAGCCTGGCCCTTATCACCACCAGCTCCGCGGGCTGATGGGGGTGAGACACAGGAGGTTAAGTGCCTTTCCTGAGGCCATGTAATAAGCCGGATCATGCCTGGGGAGAGAGCCAACAACCTTGCTTCTGTATCCCTGGTCCTGCAGGTGGCCTGGCTCCTGGCAATCATTTCCGACCACACTGCACAGTAACCTACAGTCACTTTGGTAGTGGGTGGATGCATAAGTAAAAGCTGAACTCTTACGTGACATATTTTTACAGATGCATGGAAGTTCACTCTAAAGTAATAGACCCAATTCTGTGTGTGATTGAACACACATTTTTGTCAGCACCTTACATAGCTTACAAATTTTCAAAAAAAATTAAATACAATTAAGTATAATCAACATTCAAGCACTACTCAATTCACTGATATTTCTGAATTCACAGTGTTCTCAGAGAGCAAAGAAGGCATACCCACTCATGTTTGCCAGCTGTTGACTTTATATAAAAATGTTAAATAAAAAAAGAGGAAAAAAAAGGAAAAAGGAAATTGTATATTTAATGAATGAACAGGTACAATTTACCCCTGGGAGGAGGTGGCTTTTTGTTGGGTGAATCTAATTGACTCACTGGTGTTGATACTCATCAGACCTAGGAAACAAATTTAGCCCCATCAAGCTGGTTTACCACTGGATGGTATGTACCAATCTTGACAGACCCTGAAATTTTAATGGACATAACAACCATCTATTTAAAGAGTTAATCTTTCTTTGTTTTTAATCACAGTATTCTACATCTTTGGAAAGACCAGGTTGAAAATATGGTTCATTTATGTTATTTGTGTTTACCATCTGAAATCCATGAAATATGTGAATTTGGGTTCAACAACAATCATCTATCACATCCATAGTTCCTGGTACAATTATGAGAATTCTGATTTATGTTTAATCTTTGTTTTAACTTATTGTGCCTATGTTTTATGTGGAGGGTTTCAGTTATTTTTTGGATGAGTATTCATGGTACAGAATATAAATAAATAAATATCCAGAATATAAGTAAATAAATAGATAAATAAATAATAACAATATAGTAATGGTTACATAACAACTATAGTAATGGTTACATAAAGCAGTCTTATATTGTTAATATGGCATGTTATACAGTCATTAAAAGGAGAGCTTAAATAGTTTTAATATCATGGTAATAGGATTATGATATAATATTAAATGAAAAAACCTACGTGTAGTATTGTTCAAAATCCATTTTTGAAAATACATTTTATGTAAAAGGAGAGAGAAGACTATCCCTCAAAATGTTAATGCTTCCTGAGTAGAGAGATATAAGTAAAATTAGTATTTGTCTTATAATTGTTTTGGTATTTCTAACTTTCCAACAATGAGCACTTATAATCAAAAAAATATTAATATTCTAAGTACTGAACAAAATTAGTTTGATTTCCACTTACCCCTTGCTAATGAAATTACATGTAACACTTTTATGGAGCTTCATGTTTGCTCCAAAGGCATTCTTATTAAATCAATTTTTTGTTTCTAAGAATATTGTAAAACAAAGGGAGATTTAAATATCTTTCATGTGATAATCAAATGGTATAAATGAATTAAGACCAATGCTTCTTAAGTTTAAAATAATACTAATATACTTTTTATTAAGACCAATTATTATGCTTTAGAGAAGCTTCATGACAATAAACTGTACTTTTTTTCCCAGCTTTATTGAGATACAATTGATGTATAACATCATGTGAGCTTGTACAATGTGTTGGTCAATGATTTGGGGAAACAAAAACAGGTTATCACATCAAAAGGGTTATAATGGCTACACCATTAACCTCGGGTGGAGAAAGAGTCACAGTTACAATTTATTGCTGCCTGTAGAGGATATGTAGACATATTCTGATTTTGCAAGTATTTGTTGAGGAGGCAGGAAGAGGAGTATGATGTGATGAACACAACTTTTTAAAAATGTATTTTACTGAAGTGTAGTTGATTTACAACATTATATTAATTCCTGCTGTACAGCAAAGTGATTCAGTTATACTTACATATATCCTTTTCATATTCTTTTCCATTATGGTTTATCGCAGGTTATGAATATAGTTCCCTGTGCTACACAGTAAGACCTTGTTGTTTACCTATCCTATATATAAAAATTTGCATCTGCTAGTTCCAAACTCCCAATCCATTCCTCCCCCACGTCCCCTTCCCCTTGGCAACCACAAGTCTGTTCTTTATGTCTGTGAGTCTGTTTCTGTTTCGTAGATATGTTCATTGTGTCATATTTTAGATTCCACATATAAGCAATATTACATGATATTTGTCTTTGTCTGACTTACTTCACTTAGTATGATAATCTCTAGGTCTATCCATGTTGTCACAAATGGCATTATTTCATTCCTTTTTATGGCTGAGTTTTATTTCATTGTATAGATGTACCACTTCATCTTTTTCCATTCATCTGTCGATGGACACTTAGGCAGCTTCCATGTCTTGGCTATTGTGAATAGTGCTGCTATCAACATAAGGGTGCATGTATATTTTCGAATTAGTTTTTTCCGGTGCAATGCATATATCCTGAATGGGTTTTCCCTTTGGTGGGCATATTGGCAGGATGTCAGTAGGAGGCACATAGTGCCCACATGTTGGGTAAATGGAGGCCAGTTTAACAAAATAACTGCACGAAGCTGTGGGTGGTGAGCAGGGGCCCAGAGGCATGTGGTGCTGGTGTCAGGGGGTGAGGGTCAGAGAGGGGTCCCCTGGGCTGGGAGCCCACCCTCTGCTGAGTGGCTGGATATGGGAGATCACCACGGCTGCCCACAGGATGAGGAGCTGGGAACAGACCCCTGATCCCCCGCCACTCCCTGACTCCTCTGCGACCCTGACCTGACCAGAAGCTGGTCCCTCCAGAGTGGATAGAGAGTGGGCAGAGTGGATCTGAAGGGCCAAGGGGAAGGTTCTAGCCCAACAAGAATGCAGGTGAGGACAAGCAAACTGAGCCAATAAATACCACAGTCACACACGCAGGAAAGTTTCTTCCTCAAGACATAGTCCAGTGAAGACCAGCGGGAGGGAGGGCAGGCAGTGGTTACTTTGCATCTTATGGCTCTGTCACCCTCAGGGCCTTAGGGGGTGGGTTTCTCTCCTTTGTGTTCAGCCAGAGAGAGTGTGAGAGTCTGCCGCCGAGCCTGGGGCAGGGCACACCCCACCCACCCACATTCCAGGAGGGCCTACTCAAGGCCACCTCACCGATATGAGGCTGGGGACGTACTGGAACTGTGTGTCCTGCAAGCAGAGCGTCTGCCTCAGGAGGTGGGGAAGGCCATGAAGCTTCATTCCACACAAGGGGAGTAAGCAAAATCATACAGAAGAGTGATCACCTTTATTTGGGTGGGATAGGGAAGGCATGGGGACATTACGATGAATCTTAGTAGAAAATGAGAAAGTCATCAGGGAAAACAACAAAGAAGTGGCTTAGACTAGAGCTCCCTAAATACTTTTGATCCCACTCCACCATCAGGAAAAATATCTTGGAACTCCCGTGTGTGTGTGTGTTTGTGCGCATGCATGTGTGTGCCTGTACCGCCATCTTATATATGGTATACAAGGTGCATGTTTCTATGTATGTCTATGTAAAGAGGAAGTTAAACAGAAATAAAAATGCTTATGTTCCCTTTCCACTCTTGCTGATTGTAATTATTGGCAAAGGCAAAGAAAAAGATGAGGATGCAAGCACAGAAAGGCGTGGAGCCTGTTTGCTGGAAGCAGCATTGGGGGCAGGATGGGGAGGCATTAGGAGGACCCTGTCATGGGCCCTCGGGCCTCATCCACCTACAGGCACCTCATGGCCACTGGTCTAGAGAGCCTTCCTTGTCCACTTCCGTAAGTTTGAAGGTTTCACCAGGAAAAGAGAGGGGGATGAGATTATACAACATGTGAGTGTTTGTATAATAATAATCTTATGTGAGTGTTTCATTCTCTGTGCCCTCACCTCCCAGGGTTGTTTTGAGGATAAGATGAGATGGTGCATAAGGGGAAGTGCCTGCCCTTAGTAGGCGCTGAGATGACTGACATTATTTTAAGTCCAGTTTGGCTGGAGCACAGAATACATGCTGAATATAATGGGAGAAAACCCAGAAAAGCCAGATTTTAAGAGGCTTTAATTTGGGGCCCCAAGAGGAGCCGAGAGGGGCTTGGGAGCAAGGCTAAACTTGCCATGGGGTGCCATGAAGAAGATTCTTCTGGGATGGGGCGGGTGGGGCTGAGTAGGGGTAACAGGGAGGCAGGAAAGCTGGGTTCTAGCAGTGATACTCAGAGGGGAGGCTGGGAGGAAGGATCGTGTGAAGGAGTCTCTGCTCCCAGCGGGACTGGGCAGGGAGGGGGGAAAGTTGGGGTAGGGCAGGACTCTCATCCCGAGTGACTGCTGGTTGACATGCATTTATCCAACATGGAAGTCAAGGAGACCTTTGACCAAGAAGATAGTGAGTTTGGTTCGGGGCTCTGTCAAGCTCTGCTCTCATGAGACAGAATTTACTACTTACGTTCTCTCAACTGCACACCAAATCCACACCCTCTAGACTGTTCCTTGCAGAACGGCCCACACCCTAGAGACCTAACTTGACTGACCAAACCAACACTCCACCACGGATGAAGAACCCAGAAAGGTTCAGAGTAGTCCCGTGGAATGTGCATTGCCCGGTGCTGTGGAATCCAACCCAAAATGATTTCCTTGTTTTCTCTCCATGTCCTTTACCTGAGATATAAGACTGAGATATAAGAAAGTTGAGGAGGACAAAATGCAATCAGCCTCATTATATTCAAGCAAAAAAGGTCACATATATCTCTCTAATGACACCATAGCAAACGCTTTGAAGTCAGCATTTGATTAAATGTATTATTATCAAAAGAGAAGAGGTTCCCTCCGCAAGTAGGGTATTATACACACACCTGGGGCTTTTTTAATAATAGCCACGTGGACTGCTGAGGTCAGTAATACTACTTTCTCAGGTGGACTTATTAGTAATGTGGAGCCCTAGAAAAATGAGTTACTGACAGTTTAAAATAAAGGATTTACTTCCCCAGTGTGTCACGTGGATCCAAATTAGTATTCTGTGCTCCTCTTGGGTATGGAGAGATTCAGAGTCTTTCATGTCTAAAACCTCACGATCAAGGGCAGATCTTTTGCTAGCCCTAGAGTCAGGATGGAAAAGAGGCTTCACATATGGTTTCATCACTGAGTTTTACTGTAAGACCATGGGAAAAAGATCTTCACTGCCTTTTATTTCATTAAAACACACTGTCTTTTTTTTTTCCTTGACACTTTAAAAAATTAAAATAGAAATATTTTAGGATTCAAGCTGTCATTAGACCATATGTTTTATTTTTCCAGTGGGACAAAACATATTTAGAATTTTCGTCCCATCCCTAGATTGGATAGAGTTAAATAACTCTGGAAGAAAACAGTCATCTTGGAATTATTCACTTCATTCAAAATAAGCTTCCCATATATTTAGGTGCATGGAAATTTAGACTATGACTGCCATCCAAATTAAAGTTAAAAATTCTTCTGATCCTTCCAACATGGTTTTGTTCAGGAAAACACTACCCTGTGATCACTGTCGTGACTCTCCCTGGTCCCCCAGAGTCCAGATGTCTTGAAAGGACCAACATCTAAAATGAGCTGAATCCCATCCCCATGACTCAAGTCCTTTTCTTCAAAACTTTGACATCGTGAGAACAGACCCTCTGAAGTCTTCCTGGGCACACTCTTCTGGGTTGTCTTCAATGGACTGCGAATTTGGGGGTCTCAATATCATGATTGGATCTTTATAAAGTGCCTCTTTCCTGTGAAAACACTTAGCATTGAGCCTTGCATATATAAAGGGACTTGAATCTGAGCTGAACTTGTCCAAATTTGAGTTAAATGGTGCAAATAGTATATGATATTTGCTAGCCCTACAGCATAAGTATTATAGCATGTAAGATTTACTAATCCGTCTGTTTCCAAGTTCTCAGAAGGACTTAAAAAATTATGTATGAGGAATTACTAAGTAATTTAGGATTACAACACGTAACAAAGTATTTAGCTAATTTCACTGATTTTCCCCCTTACTATTGAACATATATGTATAATTAGCATGAACAAATATTTATTAAATATTCAAAATTTTTCCATTTTTGACTTTGACAATAGGGGAAAAGATATGAGATTGCATTCTATTCCCCAAGAAACTTCTATTCTAATTAGAGGAAAAAACATAAGTATGAAAAAGGTTCAAGTAAAAAAACAAAGCTAAATGTCCATAATTTGGGACTGAAGTGAAAGTTATTTGTTTTTAACCTGTAATACAAATATTGGGGAGGAAGAAGGGTCTACCTTTTAGAGGTGAAAAGCTCATCAATGTGTTTTTCTAGATTAAACACTAGAAAATAAGAAATAGTTTAAATTGTATTATTTAATAGTTATTAATGTTATGAATTTATAATAAATCAATTAAAACATGTATACATTTAATGTGTAATACTATTACACAATAACATTAGTTTCAGCTAATAATAACAACAATAATAAAAATATTATTTATGAGTATGAAATACTAGCAAACAAAAATGTCTCCTTTGTCCTTTGCTCCCAGTAGCATTTTTTTCCTCCTTTGTGAATGAGCCAATCCTATTTGTGCCCTGGATCCCAGGTCCTCCCCTTGGTCAAGAACATTTTTCCAGCAGGTGTCCCTACATCACTCTTCTCTTACTCTTCTGGATTGTTCTAACAACAAGCAAACGTGCTGTTCCCAAGCCACATGGGGACCATATTTGTTTACTTTTAAAAAGAATTGCTGGTGCAAGTTATCTTCACTTTCTTACTTCAGGACATGCTATGTTGTGGGTGAAATGTTTAGGCGGTGCTGGATGCCAGAGATTACAATCCACCCATCATCTACCCATCTATCTATCTATCTATCTATCTATCTATCTATCCATCTATCCATCCATCCATGCATCCACCCATCCTTCTATCTCTCTCTCTCTCTATCTATCCATCCATCTATCCATCTATCCATCCATGCATCTATCCATTCATCCATCCATCCATCCATCCTTCTATCTATCGCCTATCTATCTATCTATCCATCCATCCATCTATCATCTAAATTTCTACCTCAAAAAATTAAACCGTGATAGTATTTGGGCATAATTATTTCCCATCTTCTCCACATATACACAATATATCTTATTATATAAGTAATTTGAGAATTTTGTTATTTTTGGAGAAATCAGAATATTAGAGATACTTTATATTTTCTGTGATTTCTCCCCCAAATACGGCTCATTCTACCTTTCCCCATATGCACCTACTACTGTGAATGTGTGCATATCTTTCCACATCACTTTTAATGCTTTTATATGCACATTCATGAAAAATTTAGTGTATTGATTTGTTTTTTTAAATATAAACAGTATTACACTATATTTATGGCTTAGCAGTTTGCTTTTTGTGTACAATAATATGCTTTCAAGGATCTTCCCACATCCATAACTCATGCTTCTCATGTATTATTTTATCTAAGAATGTATTACCTCTATTTACCCTTCTTCTGTAGCTGCCTATTCATTCATTTTACATTTCCTGTTTTTTTTTCAGATAGTACAGATGCTAGTATTTCTGTAACACAGCTAAAGAGGAATTGCTGGATTATAGGGAATGTGCAATTTTAATTTTAATCGAAACTGCCAGGATATTTCCAGCGTGGCATGATTAGCCCATTATGCTGCCGTATTTTCAGGGGGCGGACACATGCAGAATGCCAGGGTGCACAGCATACATATCTGTGCTCACAGTGTGCAGATGGTGGGGTGGTGTTGGACTGTCCAGGGTGGGCTCAGGCTTGCTTCAGGGTCTTCACTTCTGGGTCCAGGATGCGGGAGTTGTGCCTGCCAGGGCACGCTCTTCTCCTGGACCGTTGTGATGGAGACAGAGGGTCAAGGGTAAGGTCCAACTGGTGTGTCACTCCAGCCTGTGTTCCACTGGCCAGACGAGACACATGGTCCATCCAACATCGGTGGGCAGAGCCCAGCTCTGTTTCCTGGCAACAGCACAGAGGAGAGATTCTACTCGGGGATGGGGACAAAGACCCCATGTGACCCCGGTGTCACATGGGTCCTCCCAGCAGCAGTGATGGGCAAAACTTCTTCTGGCAAATGCTCCGTCTTGTTGACTGAACCTCTTTTCCTAATATGAGGAGGGAAAATAAACTCGTTGCCACTTTAATGTAGGTTCCTTTGCTTAATGGTGAGGCTGGGTTTCTTTTCATGTGTATAGTGGTTATTTGTATCTTATTTTTCTGCAAATTCCTTGTAAAGAGTACTTTGTCAATTACCCTACAGTGTGTGGTCCCTTCCTGCTTGTGGGAGGTATTTTTTTAATTGATGTATATTGTAGATACTATTCTTCTGTTATATCTGAAGCATGTCTAATCCCCCCAGTCTTTTACTTGACTTTAACTTTGATTAAGGTACCTTGTCACAGAGGAATTTTTAATTTTAAAATGATTATACTTCTTTAATCTGATGTTTGTATTTTTCTTCTGTGACTTTAAGACTATGTGATTATGAAGATAACTGTTATGTGTTTACACTTTATTCCGATTTGCTCTCCTGATGTAGGAGTTAGTCACACATTTAGACTTATTTATGGTTTAAGACAGTCATGTAACTTTTAAAATGATAGGTGGCAAGTTGCCCCTCCATCCTTTACTGCTATTTATTATCTGGTCCTTCCTTTCCTTCGCTGCTTTAAAATGGTGATTCCTCAAGACCCCAGCTCGAGATGTGCTGGATTCTCTCCCATTTGCTCTTCTATCCCTTTCATGTGTCTGTTCTCCTGTGAAGTGTCACTGCTGTTATCTGTGTAACTTGTTGATGTGTCTTGATAGCTGGTAGAACAAGTCACTCCTTCCCCTTCGTTTTAACATTTTAAATTGTGTCTGTGACTTCTGGTTTCTGCTTAGGAGACAGAAAGCTAGAAAGATGTTGCTCCCATCCACAAACAAGAACAAGCTAGATAATCTCCCAAAACATAATTTTAATGCTCCTGCAATAGAACTGAGGTTTTATGGCAACCAACTAACCTAAAATCTAAGGAAAGATCAGTGTTTCTGCAAAAGATTTTATATGAATAAAAGAGAAACAAGAAGTCAGATTCCTGGGACTTCCCTGGTGGTGCAGTGGTTAAGAATCTGCCTGCCAATGCAGGGGACAGGGGTTCGAGCCCTGGTCTGGGAAGATCTCACGTACCATGGAGCAAATAAGCCCACGTGCCACAACTACTGAGCCCGCGAGCCACAACTACTGAGCCCACATACCACAACTACTGAAGCTCACATGCCTAGAGACTGTGCTCCACAACAAAGAGAAACCACCACAATAAGAAGCCTGCGCACCGCAACGAAGAGTAACCCCTGCTCCCCGCAACTAGAGAAAGCCAGCGCACAGCAACAAAGACCAAGCATGGCCAAAAATAAATAAATAAATAAATAAATAAATAAATAAATTTATAGGGAAAAAAGTCAGATTCCTATTTTAGAAAGAGCAGTGGTGTGTCCAGGTGTCTGGATTGCGGTTACAGTTGGGGACAGAGCCATGGAAATGAACATTGTGTCACTAGTTAGGAGCTAAATGTGGGGAAGGTACTTAGGGGTGCTCTTGGGGTCCTGTCTGTGCAGCAGAGGAGAAGGAAGCAAGACTGGGCAGGAAAGAAGCTGGGTTGCTGTGCAGCCCAGGGAAAGGTCTTAGAGGACGCTTGTGAGGGCCGTGGAGCTGAGACAGACGTTCAGAATTGTCCCTGTTGGGGGCAGGGGGCCACATCTTCATAGCCAAGGCAGTCCCAAGGGAAACTGCCCATCTGAAATGTGAGACATTTCTCCCTTTAAACTCCTTCAAGGTATGCTCCCCAAAAGTTGCTGCTATAAAAACTGAATGTTTGTGTCTCTCCTAAATTCATATGTTGAAGTCCTAACTCCCAATGTGATGGTATTTGGAGGTGGGGCCTTGGTAGGTGGTGAGATCATGAGGGTGGGGCACCATGAATGGTATTAGTGCCCTTATAGCCGAGCTCCGAGAGCTCCCTCGCCCTGAGAGGCCACAGCGAGAAGATGCCGTCTATGAACCAGAGAGAGGTCCTCATCAGATGTGGAACCTGCCAGTACCTTCACCTCTTCTCTCAGCCTCCAGAACTGTGAGAATTACATACCTGCTGCTTACAAACCACACAGACTGTGCTGTTGGTGTTGAAGCAGCCCCAACAGAGAAAGACAGTTACATTTTGGTCTATGAAGGCCTTGTAAAGGATGAACAACCACATGGATAAAATGCACTGTTGGTGTCACCTAACGATGTAATTTGCTGCTGTAGGAAGACTGGCAAGTGTGTTAATGGCTTGTCTTGTGCTCATGTGTGTCAAACAGTGATGGATCAGGTAGCAGCCTCTTGTGTGTCTGGCTTCCCTCCTGCACGTCACTGTTCACCACTTCTCAGCAAACTTATCCTCCTGGGGTGAACTGCACAGTCTAGGTGTCCGTCATCTGTCTCAGGTGATGCCTCTCACATTGCTTTGGGGAAAAACCCAGAAGTGTTGCAGGAACTGCTGAGCCTGTGCCATCTGAGGGTGAAAAGTGAGCAAGAAGGACAAAGTGTAATTCTTTTAAAACTATTTCAGAGACACAAGTGATTGCTTGGTGGGAATGTTCCCTCCTACTCAAATTGTTGAAGGGACTGGCTTCGTGTTTAGAGCGAAGCAACTTCTGTTTTCCTTCCTGGTTCTTCCTTTTCTGAATGGCTTCTTATTTGTATATTAAAAAAAGATTTAAAATCCTAAGATGAGAAAGTGTCAAGCTGACAATAATTCAGAAATCCATGGAAGTTTGTGTCTGTAGATTTCCCACCTCCAACACCTGTAACCTGGGTGCACTATTTTATCTTTCAAAGATTTCTAGTCATCAGATGGTACCTGCACCTGCTCAAACAAACCCCAGGACTGAACCAGCATAGAACCTTCCCAGCAGGCTGAAGACCAAATCCAGGTCTGTGGGGAAACAAGAGGGAGAAGTAAATTACTATGGAGAACAGTATGGAGGTTCCTTAAAATACTAAAAATAGAACTAGCATATGACCCAGAAATCCCACTACTGGGCATATACCCTGAGAAAATCATAATTCAAAAAGAGTCATGTGCCACAATGTTCATTGCAGCACTATTTGCAATAGACAGGACATGGAAGCAACCTAAGTGTCCATGAACAGATGAATGGATATATATACACAATGGAATATTACTCAGCCATAAAAAGAAATGAAATTGAGTTATTTGTAGTGAGGTGGATGGACCTAGAGTATGTCATACAGAGTGAAGTAAGTCAGAAAAAGAAAAACAAATACTGTATGCTAACACATATATAAGGAATCTTAAAAAAAAAAAAAACGGTTCTGATGAACCTAGGAGCAGGACAGGAATAAAGATGCAGCTGTAGAGAATGGACTTGAGGACATAGGGAGGGGGAAGGGTGAGCTGGGAAGAAGTGAGAGAGTAGCATGGACATATATACACTACCAAATGTAAAATAGATAGCTAGTGGTAAACAGCCGCACAGCCCAGGGAGATCAGCTCGGTGCTAGAGGGGTGGGGTAGGGAGGGTGGGAGGGAGATGCAAGAGGGAGGGGATATGGGGATATATGTATACATATAGCTGATTCACTTTGTTATACAGCAGAAACTAACACAACATTGTAAAACAATTATACTCCAATAAAGATGTTAAAAAAAAAGATAGCATAGCTACCTTGTTTGATACCACTCAGTTGTTAGTTAGGGGAGCAGGGATTTGATTTGAAATCTGTGTGCTTACAAAGTTCATGTTTTTTGCAAGTTAAGATGCTAATCTGGGAAGTTGTACATTGTTTGGTAAAATTTGGATTCTGTAGTTTCCCTACTCTTGCCATTACCTGTAGGTAGAATTTTGACTTTTGGATATTGTTCATTTTACTTTTGCTGTAAAATTTATAGTAAAAATTTAAATTAAAACAAACAAACAAACAAACGAACAAACAAAAAGCTTGCCTGTCATCCTTTTGTGTGTTTTTAGAATGGAATAATCTGTAGGATAATTTTTTTTGTTTTGTTTTAGTTGATAAGGGTATTAGCAAGCCCATGATTAATTGAGCACCTACTACGTGTCAGATATTTTAACCCTGGAGTCCCTGACAGGTCACTAGGATGATACAGAAGGGAAGAGGAGAATGTCACAGACAGGAAGTGACACAAATGAGGGAAACAGAGATATTATAGTTTAATTCTGGTTCCTGGCCATATTTATGCACCACAAGTCACGGAATTAGGATGTGCTGAGCCCCTGCTTCTGGGGAACCCAGGGGGAGGCTCCTGAGAGCCTCTGGTCACAACATTTTCATTGATCAATTAATACATGACCTTTTTGTATGCGTGTTTCTCTTTGAATGTGCCTTATTTAACATGTATTGTTGGTTCACTCACACAAAAATGTTAAAACGTGGCACTGAATAGACAGCAGAGAAGACCCTTGTTTAGAGTTTGGGGTTGAAACAAGTCAGAGTGTCTCCTGGTCCAACCTGGGAACGTGCCCTCAGGGCACCTTAGAGGTGTCCCTGCTCTGCACGGGCCCAGCTCTGCAAATGACCAAAAAGCCCTGCAAGGTTGATTTGGGCATTAAAAATCACGTTCAGTGAGTAGGTTAATTCCCAAATATAGAACCTGTGAATAATGAGGATGGATTGCAGACTGGGGTCCAGGGATAAATTGTATTACAACCATGATCTGATCTCTCACATGTGCTTGAAATCAGGAGGGACTACACTAGAATTTAGGCAATATCTGCTTTATTTGCTTTCAAAATCGAGTTTAAATTAAACAGTCTTCGTAGTTGTACTTGGAATGTCTGTGCCCCGAGTTTCTGGCGAGTTTGGGAAGGAAATAGTCAGGAATAGTCAGGACCTGGATCAGGAGGGAGGGGAGGTGTGAGCTGGGCAGGATCCCTCCTGTCTGGACCCCACACAGATGTGCTCAGGAGACCCCATTGTCCCCAAAACGCATCTCAGAACTGTGAGAAGTTTCAGGCGTTCTCTCGTTCACCCTGCGCTTTTCCAAATGGATACAATGCGGATAAACAGAGGCATGCAGGTCCCTGTTCCCGTGTTTGTGCCTTTATCTCATCATTTTTCTCCACTTTGGACAATTCCCCAGTTCATGTTCATTACTTTAAATAATGTTTAAAATCTCAAAAGTCCCCAAAGCATCTCTGAATTCACTCTACATAGGATTTATTAAATACAAACTTTGACTTTTTGTATTCTACCAGAAGGAAAGCAATGACATTTCTTCTCTACATGTTAGCTCACCATTTTTAAGTTTCCATTGGATTCTGTTTCTTCTCTTTTCAAACCAAAGTAATTGTAAAATTACCACCTTTTAAATTGATTAATAGGAACTGTTACATTGTGTAACATCAGGAAATGTCAAAAGTGATTACTTTGACAATATCAAATGTGAATTCAGCATTAAAGATGATTCTACAATTTTTTTCCATATTAAAATAAAATTTAAATCCTGGAACATCTGTGCCAAAAGAAATATAGTAGGAAACTCAGAATTAGTTTTCTTTCTTTCTTTTTTCAATTTTCACTTAGGCAGAAATATGCAACGATAATGGAAACAGAAAAAAAAAATAGAAAGACTGCATTTTAAAAATGTATGAATGTATTTGACAAATACTTAAGCACTTAATACCTCTGATGATACAGAGAGAAATAATGCATGAACCCTCTTTTCTGAACACTCATATCCTCAAGGAAGAGAGACTTATAAATCTTAAAAATCATATATCTATTGGATACACATTTTAACAGAGAGAAAAAAATAAATGTCATGGCAGCACCAGAAAGATAGATCAGCTGTACACAGTGATGTGAGTGGAAAGTTTATTACTTTAATTTTGGCTCAGGGCACAGACTCTTCTATGAATTTTGGGTTGTTAAAAACTTCCGTTACCCATAACTGCACGTGGCAAAATGATATTAATTATATTAATTGATAAAAATCAGTATAACTGAATTTGGTTTCTTGACGCTTGTCTTTGTTTCCGTCTTTCTTGCATAACATACATCCCTTGACCTTGTACCTTTCATGGGACCCCGTGCACACGGGTCCCACACTTGCACGCTTGTCCACCATCCAGATAGATTAACAGGTCTAACTGCTATGGAGTAAGTCATTTTCTCAAATGACTTAAAGACTTAAGTTTTTAAGTCTTTAAGAAACTGAAGAAAACTTAAAGTTTTTCTTCATCCTTATACAAAATTGCTTACACATCAGTTCTTTGCACCTTGCTCTGTGTATGGAAACAATTTCAGTAGACGGGAGCTTGGGTTACAGCAGACACAGAAAATTACACGTATTGGAACAAGCCACCTTGGTTCCTATTGAAATTCCCCTAAATAAATGCTCCCTGGGAATCTGTTTCCTCGGCTACTCTGTCATCTGGGTTGTAAGAGCCTTGGCTCTTTAGGAACCTGAGCAGATATTGTGGCTGAGAGGACGGCTCGCTGTTCTCACATTGTTTCCTGTACTGGGATGGGGAGCACTTTCCCAAGCAAAGCTTGAGGCAACGCCAAGTATTTTCACCCCCTGCAGCTTCTGACAATGGGAACCGGTCCCGGCTTGCTCATAGAAACGGAGGGCTCTTCCTCGGTAGCTCACAGAATAATGCATCCAAAAGACGGCTTCAGGATAATAAATGGTCGGTGGTTGGAGCTCCCGGTGAATCCCAGGGAAGCCCTGAATGTACATAGATCACCCTGTGGGAGCCCGACTGGGAGAGTCTGGACATGAGCACATCACAGCCCGGCTAAACCAGAACCGTCTGTCCAGGGAATTCCAAACAGAACAGGGGATGATCAGCCAGTGTGTTTTGCTGTATGGCTCTTGTCCTGATATACAGAAGAGAGAAAATGGCAAAATGGGGCACTGGGTCCAAAGGGGTGCTTTCTTTGTCTTCCTCCAACTCTTAGAACAAAACAATGACCTCCTTGACCCAAATGTGAAATGAACATGGCTTTTGATGTTCGAGTTGAAGAAAAGCATGTAGGTCACATCATGTAAGTGTAAAATTCTAGGGAACGGTTCTAAGCTTAAGAAGTGCCCCATGCAGGACTCGTGAAATGGATTAACTGTCTAACATCTTTTCTGAAGTTCATATTCTAGCCCAGTCTTCGGCAACGGTGAAGGTTAGTTGGTTTCCATTCAAGTTCAATGAAGTCTGCTTCTCATTTTCTATGTCCCCCTGCCTGGGTCCCAGGACAAACTGCCTCCAAACCCCAAATAGAAGTGAGAGGACCAGGGGAGCTGGCATTTCCAGTTAAGGAGACAGTGTCCCAAACGAACTGGGACACACGGATCCCCATGGGCACTGAGCAACTAGTTAATAATGTGGGGGTGGGTGGTGTTTGCAGGGGCCGCTCTCAGCAAGGGGTTGAGTCTGTGGTTAATTCACTGCACGCCGGGCAGACGGGGATGTGACTTGGCCAGAATCCTTTGGCCAAGAAATGTCCTATTAAGATGGAGTTCCTGACTCCCTGATTGTGATTTCCCATTTTAGCTGATTTTGTTCACACGGAAAGATCTCCCTTTAATCGCATCAGGGTTTCTCTTTCCTTTGAAAACACTCAGTTCTGTCTGGATTTTTACATTCTTTAAGGTTTTCGTGGTTATTTTTCCTTTTCCAATGCAGTATTCAGGGAAAGCTTGAAAGTGACTACATGTTTTCTTTACTACTTGCTTAGCACGGCCCCTCCCGGGTCATGTGACCTTTTAGAACTTCAGTGGTACTGATTTCTGAATGAAGTTATGAAGTTTTGTCCCAGAGGGAAAACTTACATGCTGAACATCATTTTATTTTATTTTTTTTTTCTCTACAGCATTTGTTTTTTTCTTACACCTTCATAGAGAAGTGTATTGGTGTTTACGTTCAGTCTGGGTTTTAGAGAAAGTATATTAACTAAACTTTCCTGGGATCCATCAGACAGCAGCAAAGAAAGCTCCTGGCAGTTGTCCTTTAAAATTCACAGCTCTTCTGAGAAAATAATGACTGGCCATTTTTTTTTCACTGGCTTTTTATTCAATAGTAAAGATTTCTCCTATTTTATCAGAGCGGAGAGAGAACAGAAATACAGTCCTCCTGATTGCGCCCGTTGAGAAATTAGTCCATTGAATGTAAGTGTGGAGGCTTAGGACGCCCACTGGCAAAGGTGCTCCCCTTATGTTTGGCAGCTCAATGATGCATGTTGCGGCCATTGAGGTTTAACTCAATGGTGGAAAAAACTGAGGATTGATATTGGGGGCAAACACCAACATGGGCTCTGGAGGCCCTGCAGCAGTCAGGGTCCAGTGAGGGGGCAGAAACCACACAGAGACTGGAAAAGGAAAATGCAGTATCAAGAATTATTAGCTATACTAGAGTGTTGGCCTCAATGCTGGATTGGCTAGAAAGGGAAATAGAGAACGTTAAGAATAGAGAATGGAAGATATGGAGAGATATGGGGGTGGCCCCAGCTCTAGGGCTGAAGATGGAGCACGGGGGATTGGGTGAGTCTGGAAGAGGGTGGGGTCCAGACCTGGTGGGAGAGTGTGTGGCTGTAGCTCGAGGAATTGGATGGGATGTTTGCTGAGTGGGATGTTTAGGGGGCTTAGCAGGACCCTGTGGGTGTCAGCGGAGCCATCGGCTGGGAGGTGCTGAGCCACAGAACTCCTGGCTGCCCACTGGGTGTCCACAGGATGCCCCGGGGCGGGTGGCCACACCCACAGCAAGAGTCTGGTGTCTGCCGCTGGGCCGTGCAGAGCGAGAACACCCTGGAACTGGGGAGATAAGCCCCTTCCTCCTGCAATGTCCTTGCAGCACCTTCTACTAATAAAGTTAGCACTGTGCCAGAGGGAAAATGAGGAACGTCAGTAGGGCCTCCTCCATCGTTACTGAGCAGGCGATGAAGTGTGGGCTTGGACCGGAGACTGATGAATTGGTATCTGTCCACCCTCTATCGCTGCTTCACTGTCTGGAAGAAGAAGTGGAGGGTTTGCCAGGTAGCCCCTCTACCCTGCACAATAGGAACTTGGACTTGGACCTCAGCTTTAAGACAAGCCCAAGTCCTGCACCTACGTGCCAAGGTCAGAATGAACTTTGTTGTAAAGTAGATTAATAGGCACGCCTGTGTAAGAGTAATTTGTATATGTGCAATATGGGGCCATTTTGAGAAAAGTCTGTAAACATTTTACTTGATCCGTTATGAATGAATGTTGGACCTTTTCTGTCATAGGGTTTTACATGTAAAGAAATTTGGGGGTTGGCTTTAGCACACAGCCACAGGTGGGTTACCCCAGCACACCAAGAAGTAATGTAAGGCTGCGCTCATGTGGCTGTAATTATAAAGACCAACGCACTAATGGACAAGGGGATATTAACCAAAATAAATCCCATTGTCTAGGACATGATGAAATTCTAGGAATGAAAGACAATAGATGAGTGAAATCCTCTTAAAAAAATTGCTTCCTCAATGCATTTCAGGAAAGCATTTCAGGGCAATCATGTCCTCATGAAACATTAGTCCTTGCTTGCACCAAATTGGAGGGAAAAGAGTCCCCACAATATCCCAACTGAGTAACTAAAATCGAATTAAAATAACCAATGAAGACATCGAAAAAATGATAGGGAATGTGAAGTTATAATCAATCTTTAAATCACAAACTTGTTATCTGAAGAGAAGCTCTAAAGCTTTCATCCCTAAAGCCTCTGATTAAAAACTTTAATATATAATTTTTCTTTGACTGTGACACACACAACATTACAGGCCTGGAAGCACTAATTGTAGGACCCATTTCAGGCTGAGTTACCCTCGGCAACGTGGATACCTTTGCCCATCTTTCTTCCGCCTCCTCATCTCCACTTCCAGGCCTCCCACCCCCTCCCAGCTGGTTACCCGGCAACCGTCACACTCAGAGTCCATGCCCAGCCCCGCACACTTCCTCAGGTGATGTGTCCTGGGGTGGGGGAGGCCAGGGAAGCATCTGACAGTGTTGATAATGGGCCGCTGATTTACTTACAGTCACAAGAATTGAATTGTATTTAGATTCTATTCTCAGAAGTAAAGCTGGCAAATTTCAGACAACAGCAAAAAGCCAAGGGCTGGGTTCATTTTGGGAGGAGAGGATTTTTCAGGACATCTTTTATCGCAACTTAGAGGTTATGTCTTCACTTGGGAGACAGGCCTGTTCGACAATCTCCCATCCCCTGAAGCCAGAACAGAAGGCACAGCAGAAGATCAAGTCACTAGGGGTCGAGGGAGGTCACCTGGCCCTCTGCAGGAATCTTTCAAACAACACCCCCCGCCTGGAGTTTGCTCTATGTTAGGGACCCACTGGTACCTTTAGAGCAATATTTCTGTTGCCTAAACTGAGTTGCAAGAAGAGTGATGGAGATTTGCCCAGTAAGTGAATAGGAGAAAAACTTGAATTTTTACCTAAAACATTCCTAGCCCAGCGCTTCCCAAACATTTTGGATCCATAAACTCCTTTTGCAATAACACCTAATGAATCCCATTAGGAATTTTCTCTTTTATAAAAGCATTTCATCTGTTACATAATAAAGCAGTGATTTAATTTTAATTAAAAAAATTCTTTTAGTTCAGAATATCATTAAAATTTTATGCTAATTTTTATTTGCATGAAGTCTTTAGTAATGGTTAAAATTTAAAGACACATTTTCATGTTTCCCATTTAACAATTTTACATATATTGTTTAAATTAAACATTTATGCGTTATTATCAATAATTTGGCTAAAAGTGACATCTTGTTTAATTTGATATCAAATGATGTTAAGAAATAGATGAACTTTTTTTAATTCTTAATTTTGTTTTATTATAATTTTCCATCAGAGTATATGAAATCCACTAAATCACAGAGGATTTTCTAATTTTTGCAAGGTATAAGAAAGATACAAATGAAAAAAAATTCAACAGAAGTTTGTT
The DNA here is from genome assembly GCF_949987535.1 of Balaenoptera acutorostrata. Taxonomy (NCBI): domain Eukaryota; kingdom Metazoa; phylum Chordata; class Mammalia; order Artiodactyla; family Balaenopteridae; genus Balaenoptera; species Balaenoptera acutorostrata. Next base: position 5,909,685 of record NC_080065.1, read on the forward strand.
TATATACAACTGTTAGATATTATGTTTACAAACCAAAGTATATCTAATTTCTTTTTTTAACATTTTATTAAAAATATTTTAAACCACTTTATTGAGAGGTATGAGTGACAGAAAAAAAAAACTGTACATATTTAATGTACACAACTTGATGAGTTTTGAGACAGTCTGTACCTGTGAACCACCACCACAATCTATACCATAAACCTATCCCACACCTTCAAAAGTTTCCTCCCAAACTTTTATGTATGTATGTATTTATGTATGTATCTATCCATCTATTTATTTTTGTGGTAAGAGCACTTAACACATGATGTGTCCTCTTAGCAAATTTTAAGCATGTATACAATACAGTGTTATAACTATAGACACTCAGTTGTATATTAGATCTCTAAGATATTCCTCTAGCATAACTGAAACTTTGTACCTTGACTAATACTTCCCCATTTTCCCCTCCCTCAGCCCCTGGTAACCACTCTCTGCTTCTATGAGTTTGACTATTTTAGATTTTTCATGAAAGTGGAATCATACAATATTTGATATTCCTCCAAAGGATATGTACAAATGGCCAACAGGTATATGAAAAGGCTTGACATCACTAATCATCAGGGAAATGCAAATCACCAGTTAAGATGGCTATTATAAAACAAAACAAAACCAAAACAAATATAATATGTGTTGATGGGGATGTAGAGAAAAGGGAACACTTGTGCACTGTTCGTGAGAATGTAAATTGGTGCAGGAACTATGGAAAATAGTATGGAATTTCCTCAAAAAATTAAAAATGGAACTGCCATATGACCCAGCAATTCCACTTCTGGGTATATGTCTAAAGGAAATGAAATCAGTATCTCAAAGAGATGTCTGCATCCCATGTTCATTGTAGTATTATTCACAATAGCCAAGACATAAAAACAACTTAAATGTCCAATGATGAATGAATGGATACAGAAAATGTGGTATATACACACAATGGAATGTTATTCAGCTTTAAAAAAAGAAAGAAATCTTAGTATTTGAAACAACATAGAATTAACCTGGAGGACATTATGCTAAGTGAAACAAGCCAGACACAAAAGATACTTTAAGTACAAATTATGGTATCAAAGATATATAAAACTTGTTATTATATCCTGGTATATGAAGTCTCTGTATTTTGAGATTTGTATAATCAGTTGGTTTACTTTTAATAACCTCCATATTATTTTCCAATTATGATATACAGGAACTTCAGTCTGTTACTTGCAATTACTTCCTGTTGCACATTTCAGGTGTGATTAGAATTTTGTCTAGGTGACTAAGGAAGCAAATTGGACATAATAATCATTGTAATTTTTCTCACATTGTCTTTGAAATACGAAAATAATTTTGTTTGAATTTGCATTTGTAAAAGTCAATACTTTCATCTGACTGTGCTTTTGGGTGTTTTTCTCACTCTGGTAAATGAAATGCAAATGCTCATCTTTTTTTTAGTTAAGAAAAGTTTTCTTCTAGATTATCATTTTAAGTTGATTCTTTCATTCTGTTTTTTTAGTCTCTTTAGGAATAAATTTGATCAATATATTGATCTTTGTTTCTGCTCTTCACATGTCTTATTTCTCTTTGAAAATTTTAATCATTTTGCAAATGTATTCTACTTTCTGCAACTTGTCATTTATAACACTGATTCCCTTTCCCTTGATGTTGATTCTGAGCTGTAATGATCTTAGTATTATCTAATTTTTATATTTCTTAATTTTTCTTTATTTCTTCTAGCTTCTTCTTTAATCTCAGTCCATTGTGTTATCCTGATACCTTTTATAGAATCCATGTGGGGTTTTTTTTGAAAATACAAATAATTTTAACAAATACCTATTTGTCTATATTCTAATTTTACAAAATATTTACAGTATATTTTACAAACTATGTTCTGTCCTCCTTTTTGGGGAAATTTTTTTTCCTTGACTAGCAAGAGTTTCATTCATGTCAGGCATTTCTTCCTTGTGTGGATGGATTGTCTTGGGGCTTTTCTCTCCTCAACAAAGTGTCTTTCTATTTGTCATGTTAAAACTTAATTTATAGTTCTGTAGGATGGATACTTCCTTAACAGTTTATTATTTTTATGCTCTTGAGGAAAACTGTAAAGCAGAAGGCATTGACAAGAGTAAAGAGGGGCGTGTTACAGTGATAAAATCTTCGACACAAAGCAAGTATGGCAATTCTAAATCTGTATATATCTTTATAATGTAACTTCAATATATGTGGACCAAAAAATGACAGAAATAAATGAAACAAAAGTAGAGAACTTCGTTATCATGGTTGAGGAGTTTGATATACTTTTCTTACGAGCAGACAAAAAATAAGAAAGTTTTAGAAGATAAAAAATATATGAACAACTGAGGTATGCAAAATATCTTGAGAAGATATGATTTGAGCAAAATTATTAAGAAACTTTACATACTTGATGTGTGTGTATATACTGCAGTCAACAATGGTAGAGTATGCACCATATCTGAGCACAAATGAACATTTATAAAATTTGCCATATGCCGGTGTGTAATTCACTACTGATATAAAAATGTTGCCTTTGAGCCAGCACAGTAGAGAGGGGCTGGGGTGCCCCAGCGTACCATTACTTTAGACTCAATATCTATCCATCTATCTCTCTGTCTCCGCCCATCCATCCATCCATCCATCCATCTACCTGTCTAGCTACATAGGTATCTATCTTGATCTGGATAAAATAATACACATATTATTTTGCTCTCGTCCATTTGGGAGATTGAGAATCAAATAAATAAACATGTTTATAACTAAATGGATTTGTTGACCTATTATAGGAGGGGCTAAACACAGTTTCAGCCTTAATCTCAACTTCTTTGACCACCTGGTTCCCAAAGGGTCAACCTTTCAATGTTGGTTCTTGCTCAGTTTCTTTCAAGGATCCTCACACCCTTGTCATTTTTAGATTCAGATCATTGTTTGGTGATCTGTGGAAGTTTAAATAAAAGTTCAGAGAAGATGTATATTTATACTCATGTTTAAAACTAGCAAATTGTGGTTTTCTTTTGGCCATGAAAAAAAATCAAATTCCCATGACAATGGCAGCAGAATTAAATCATATGGGATATTAAGGAAGCTCAGCCATGGTGAGCTTCAGTGTGGTGGGATTCATGTTGAAATATATTGGCCTTCACAATGAGCTTGTCTTTTATTTTTCCAGCTGCATTCAGAAACATCGTATCAGTGAAGTCTCCCAACAATTCTGGGAGAAGGGAATTCTTTTACCTGCTTTACCGGTGCCTTTACATTTCACTGATGATGGCACTGTAGAAAAGATTTACAAAAATAACCGTAAATTCAATGTTCAAGGTAGAATACAGTGCTCTTTCCACTAAGAGGTATGAGCAAATTTAAGACCAAATATAAGGTCTTTACGTCTTAATTTCATTAAGTTGAATCAGCTTAGATTGTGTCTACAGTGCCATTTCCTTGGATAATTTGCCTCATCCAATAAGACATATTTACCAGCTACTGAAATGTGTTAAATGTAGTAATTAAAGTGAAAAATAATAACAATAACTGTTTCTTAATCATGGGTTCTGTGCCAGGTACTGGGCTAAATGTCTCATATAAATAGAGAGCTTCAGTGTTTTTTATCCGATGGCATGGATTCTCTTTTATAACCACTATGCGCTGGTCGGCACACTTTAAACTGCTGTATCAAGACTGGTTGGAGGTATTTAGTTGTTTAGAGATGAGCTAGTATCCCATCACAAGTGAACAGCTCTGCAGATAACTTGCTAACCACTGTGCCCTCTTCCTGTTACTGTGTCAAGGTCAAGTAATGCCAATGGTGATTCACAAAAGATTCTGAAATGATCTTTGCTAGTGTCAATAACATATAGACGTTATTGCCCTTTCCTCATGGACATTTACAAATGATAACAATGTACAGTTTACAACAGCATTCCTCAAAGTGTGGTCCATGAAGTACCTGCATCAAAATTACTTGGGAATTGTGTTAAAAATCCAAAATTTGGGGCCTCATCTACTGAATCAGATTCTCTGGAAAAGGCACTGATGTACATCTTGGGTCCTTCTTACCACACTAAAGTCTGATGGTCACTGCCTTAAATAAAACCTAGGACATTGCAAGGAAAATATGATTTGAAATGCAAAGCAATGCCTTTATGTGGAACAATAATCCTTTTTATGGATTATTTCATTTCCTAGTTAAAACAATAAAATTAGCTTAATGTTGCTTATGCTACTAAACATCAAATAGTGTATAAATATTCGAGTCAACTTAACATCTGAAGAGTTGAAATGATAGCAGTCAAACACCACTGGAATAAAATAATTTCATAAAACTTCTAAAATATTAAGCACCTTTAAGGACCAGGTTCCAAAGGATGGAATGTGCTGTGTTATCAGAATGATGGTTGCGATGACGACGTAATACAGCTTGTAAGGAGTTTTCCCTGCGCCCCTGTTTTGCTGAACTAATTAGCATCACAGTTGCACACCAACACACACATCCCTCCTCCCATGACAATGGCCCTCACCAGCCAAACTGTGCTGGACTTGGCTTTCCTTTGTCTGGGAGTCTCAACTGGTCTTATTTGGCTGACCTGGGAAGGGACAGGTGTTTACTCACCTGGACTGAAGATGGTTAGTGGATGTCATCTATTTCCTAAGGATCTAAATTTAGAGTGATCAGTGGTGGGACAAATACTATACAGGCCATTGTTATAGGTTCCTGTTTCAGAATAATTAATGTCAACGATTGTCTTATTAGATCTGTATATATTAGCTCCTGATAATCAGTTTACATGGACGCTGGCCATTGCTGTCAATCAAAGCACTTCTGACCCTAAAATGGCAATAGCTTTATATCGTGGGAAAGGTATTATACAACCTTAACCCCAACTCAGCCTGGGGCCACACCTCTTGGTGACTATCCCTGGAGAACTTTCTGTGAGTTCATGTATGTTTGGGTCAGTCTGATGAATGACAGTGAAAAATGTACCTGGAAGATTCTCATGGTTATGTAATTGCTTTCTTTTATGTGATAGAGTCATATAATTAGATAACAAACTTAATAAAATATTTACTCATATATTGCCCACATAATCCCAAACAAGCATAAAAAATCATTCATTCTTTTCTGAGGGATCCAGTTTTAACTAGTGAACAAAATGTTCTTGTTTTGTATTCTAGCTACAAAGCTTCCTTTCTCGTATTTTTCAAATTTCTAAACACTAACTTCATTTCTACTGATACCTTTTCAAAAAATTTCAAGTTGCTTCCACTTCCCACCCCTCTGCCCGGCATTTGTAAGTGTAGTTAGTGTTTTCCACTGGACATGGAGAACCAAACACATTATGACCAAAAGAAAGAAAAAAAATTACTAGACACTTGAACCCTGGGGGTTCTGAAATTGATTGCTTTAAATCTGTCATTTGACAGCTGTAAAAGTCAAGAGAAGGAAATGTCTTCAAAATAGACATAAGTCACCTTTGACCTCTTTTCTCTGAGTAGTTTCAAACTGAATTTTTCACCACTTTCAAAAATCTAGAGAGTGGAATTAGGCTCTGCAGCATAATTATGGGAATGTCGTTTATTGTATGAATAACAACATCATCATTTGCTTCATAGTCTTCAAAGAACCTCAGGAGCAGTTATTCAATGTTTAAAATATAATCACTTATTCTGATTAAATTTAGAGGCACTTAAACCATTTACTTGTGGTTTAGATTTATTTTATCAACAAATCACGTGCTGACTTCATCCTCAGATGTTAGAAAAGTGAGTCACGGCTACATACCTGCAAACTCTTGACTTTGTTTCTCTAGAACACACGCTTGATGAACTCATCATTAAGCGCTGGGCTTCCCTAGAACTAGGTGACATCTGGATTCTGGATCTAAGTCTGAAGTCCCTCCAAAACCTTTTTAGTTACATCAGATAAAATTTCACATGTATAATTTCAAATCTCACCATCCTTCAAGGGATTGAACATAATGTTATGTTTCTTTATGGTGGTTTATGCTTTATTAAATATTAACACCAAACATTACCACTATAAAAAGACTCTTACAGCCATGGGCATTTTCCCCAGTAATAAAATTTTACTTAGTTTTATTATTCCTTCTGTAGGGGCATCTCTGGGATCTCAGAGAAACTTCTGAACTGGAAACATAAGCAATCTGTAATAGCTAGGAAGGAATCAAGCTGTACAGGGCTAATAATGAAAAACTAAAAGCTGTATGAAATTTGAATTGAGTATGAATTACCTATGAAAAAAATCTTCATATAAATACAGGTACAGTGTCATTGTTCTTTCAAAAAGACTGCTGAGTGCTGGATTTTTAATATAATAAACTTTATTATAATGTTTCTTTGATAAAGTAGCAGGCTATAACCCAGGCTTCCTACAACTGGGTCATGCTACATGCAGCAACTTCCTCCCCCTAACTGGTAATTAGTCTACTTCATGACTTGAGATATTTGTCGTTCATTTTGGCCAGGATCTCATAATCAGGGCAACATTCTTTTTCTTTTTTTAACCTTTTATTTTATATTGGAGTAGAGTTAGTTGATTAATAGTGTTGTGTTAGTTTCAGGTGTACAGCAAGGTGATTCAGTTATACATATACATGTATCTATTCTTTTTCAAATTCTTTTCCCATTTAGGTTGTTACATAATATTGAGCAGAGTTCCCTGTACTATACAGTAGGTCCCTGTTGGTTATCCACTCCAAATTTAGCAGTGTATACATGTCAGTCCCAAACTCCCTAACAATCTCCCTCACCCCAGGGCCGCATTTGTTAAAAAGGCATTTTCATTGTCAAAGGTAGCATTCCGCACAATGAGAATTCTAGTACTCCATGGTGGTTAAAAGCTGTTGACAAAGATGACAAAACCAGTGACTGCCTGTCTGAACCAAAAAATCCTTCACAGAACGTCAATATTCATGACTCCTCTGGAAGAGTTTCATGGCCCCATAAACATCTCAGAGAAGCACTTTGAATTTTAAGTGGAATGAATTATTAAAGAGCAACTACCAACTTAATTTAACTTTTATCTGTACTTAGGAAAGGGAGGCCGTGGGAAATTTCATTCATGTGGGAAAACACTCTTTTCTCCAAAACCAGTCTCAGATGAAAAGGCAGGACGGCCCTGGTGCATGTGGGGTGGGGGCAGTGTAGCTGAAACATAGTGAGACAGTCATTGCAGGTTTTTCTGACACCACATGCTGGATGGGGCCAATGCCCGGTATCCACAGACAGAGAGGGCTCGGAGGGCTATGCCATGTCCATGGGGACCCACTGCCCAGGCAGGGGGAGGGAGTGTACATGGGCAAGAGGATTGAAGAACATAAACTGATTTAAACCTTCATGGAGATGGTTTTAGAGAAGGAATCGGTGAGGATGAAGGATGGACGGGGCAATCATGGGACCTGAAAGAAGAAGCATCCTATACGACTTTTTAGAAACGTGAACTGGTCCAGCTGCCAGTAAAGATGACTTGAGTGGCGATCGTGGGTGATGCAGATGGAGCTGCTGTGTCGTTTTATGAAGACACGTGGAAAGAGGGCTCATCAAGCTCAGATGGAAGAGTGCTTAGTTCTTTGGTGGCCAAAGAGCTGCCTTGTGTAAGTGGGCTTTGTTCACAACAGCCATTCGTCGGAGGCAGCTCAGCCCCACTAGAGCTGGGTGCATGCAAGCCCTACTTCTACATGACATTGATCATGTTGGGAAATTCCCAATTTCAGTAACAACTCTGTAGGTATTTCTCCCCCTGAAGATATATTATCTGTGAGGAGAGCATAACAGAGACAGACATGTGAGAGTGAAGTGGGAAGGTGGCTTGCCCAGTGTCGTGGACGGAATAGTGGCTCCCAAAAGATGTGTCCATATCCTAATCCCTGGTGCCTGTTAATTGACCTTAAAGCAAAAGGGTCTTTGTAGATGGACTTGATTTAAAGACCGAGTTAGAGAGATCGTCCTGGATTATCTGAAGGGGCCCTGAGTCCAAAGACAAGTGTCCTTAAAGAAACACACAGAAGACAGACACAGAGAATAAGGCCATGTGAGCATGGAGGCAGAGATTGGAGGGATTGGAAGGATGTGACGGAAGTCCAGGAAGAGGAGAAGCTGCAAGAGACACGAAAGGACTGTCCCCTAGAGTTTCTGGAGGGCGCACAGCCATGCCGACATCTTGATTTTGGACTTCTGGCCTCCAGAACTGCTGCTTCGAGTCACCAGCTTATGGCAATTTGTTACGGTAGCCACAGGAAACTGGTACATCCGGAATCACAGGGCTTGACGGAGGGACCACGCTGTGGGTTAGGAGGAAATGGTGGAGTCACCCGAGGCCTCTGCCCAGGTCCTTCCTGGCGTGCATCCTCCCTCCTCCCCATCATGTTCAGAGTCTGGTGGTGCCAAAGCTGCCAGCGGGTCAGCCAAAGCAGTCAAAGATTTCTCCCTAAATATAGACAACATGTTTGCTTAAATAACTGATTTCAGTATTGATTTGTTTTATAATTTGTATGTTTCATTATGTGTCCTAATTTGTATTGAACCCTTAGCAGAACACTTATTTTTAAGTTAGGTAATTAGGGAATTATTCATTTCCAGAAACTAAAAATCAATTTTTAACAAATATTCAGTAGCATTTTTCTCTCATTTCTAGTTGTAACAGTCAGAATATAAAAAGCTGGAAAAAAAACCCCAAAGCTTTAACTCCAGCGGAAGGGTGATGGGGAGAGAATTAACACTTAACTCAGTGATGCCAAAGGCGCACATTGGTATTTATTGAATAATTGGGTGGGTAAACAAGAAACTATTTTTTGTAATTTTAATATTGTTCTTACTTCTGGGTAAATAAATAGCATTTCTCTAAGAACTCTATTTTCATGATGCCATAAATGATAGTTGTTTTTTATTTTGAAATTGCACCATTAAAATTAATTTCTTCACTATCAGATGAGCCACAATATTTTTCCAAAAACCAACCCATTCATCATTTTTTCCTGTTGGGTGACTTTGTTCTTATAACTACCCTTTTTTTTTTTTTAATGAAAGGCATTTTATTTTAATTATCGCAGCATGCACATGTCAATCCCAAATTCCCAATCAGCCTCGTTCCCCCACCCTTCCCCCCCATAACCGTAAGTTCATTCTCTAAGTCTGTGAGTCTGTTTCTCTTTTGTACATACGCTCAATTGTATCACGTTTTTTTTAGGTTCCTCATATAAGTGATATCATATGATATTTGTCTTTCTCTGCCTGACTTACCTCATTTGTATGATAATCTCTAGGTCCATCCATGTTGCTGCAAATGGCATTATTTCATTCTTTTTAATGGCTGCATAATAGTCCATTGTATATATGTTCTACATCTTCATCCATTCATCTGTCAATGGACATTTAGGTTGTTTCCATGTCTTGGCTATTGTAAACAGTGCTGCAATGAACAGTCACAATCAGAAAATGGGCAGAAGACCTAAAGAGACATTTCTCCAAAGAAGACATACATATGACCAAGAGGCACATGAAAAGATGGTCAACATTGTTAATTATTAGAGAAATGCAAATCAAAACTACAATGAGATATCACCTCACACCAATCAGAATGACCATCATCAAAAAATCTGCAAACAATAAATGCTGGAGAGGGTGTGGGGAGAAAGGAACCCTCCTACACTGTTGGTGGGAATGTAAACTACTACAGCCACTATGGAGAACAGTATGGATGTTCCTTAAAAAAACATATATCTATCAACTATACTCCAATATAAAATAAAAAGTTAAAAAAAAACGTATACCTACCTTTTATCGTCTACTTTCCTTTCCTCACCTGTTCACTGACAGAAAGGTGATAGGAAATTCTCTTTCAGTGCACCTTTCCACTTACAAATTTGCTATTTATTTTTTATTTGACTGTTTCTATTGCATTTATAGACTGTTTTGGAGTCTTTGTAATAGTTATTTCCAATTAAAAATCAGTATTTTGCAGATTTTACAACACTGGCAGAGGATGCTGAACTACCTGATTTCTGGTTATGATGCTTTCATTGACCATTCACAGGTTGAAAAAAGAGGCTCTTGGAAGCAGAAATACCTGTCACCCCCCCCTCCCCCACAAGCATCAAGATGTACCTCTTGGTGGTGTCAGCCTGTCTTGGCTGGAAACAAGTGTGGGGGCCAGCTCTGTATTCACGGGGCAGGCCTGCAGCCGGGTGCCTGGGTGATGCCAACAGGACGTAGAAAGGATGCAGGAGCTGCCAGCTTAGGAGGCTGCAATAGGAGGGAAACAAGTGGAGGTTTCTTTATGCAAACCACATGGTGCTGATAGAAACACACCCAGCATGCCCACCACGCTCTACAAGTTGCCTGAGTGCCAGGAGAGGCTTCTCAGTCACTGCAATTGTTCCTGTTTAACATGGCAGCCCTTAGCCAGGCATAATTAAGCCTTTTCTTGACAAATTATTTGTTCCAAGGCTTGACAAGTTGGGAACCAAAATGCTTTTGTGGCATTGTTTAGAGTCTGAACCAGACAATAATTTTTGGAAAATAGGAGTGAATACAGTAAAGGCTTTGAAAGCAAAAACAGAATGGGACAACAATACCAAAAAACAGTCTACAGTAGGTCAAAGTTTACGTCATGTTTGAGAAAAGAGATTAAATACCTTCTTGTTTTTGGTCATTGCTTTACTGATTTATTATAATTTTCATTATACTACATGGAAAACATTCATGGCAGAATGGTAGTCTCAGGTTATACAACCTAAAAATAATTTCATGCAAAGAACATACCTCACTAGGTAGAGGGCTTGAGAAATACGGTGACTTGATTTTTTAGTGCTTTTAGAGACTTTTGGAACAGTCAGTCTTAACAGAGGTCTTGAGACACAAGAATTTTACTGAACGTGGATTTTCACCAACTCTGTTCTCCTCTAACACCTGTTGGAAGATGCTGCCGTAAATCCCTTGGCCCAACAGAGCAACAGATTCCTATTTATAAAATGCAGACAACAGCGGATACCAGCCAAACAGTGTTGGATAGTTTTAAAGAAGTTTTGTTTAGATCTACATTATGGATTTCAAAATATTTGTCAAAACTACACCAAGAGGTTTTAACATTTCATTTATTTATCTAAGTTTTGCAAGAAGCCTCCTGGACACACCAGGATCTTAGGCACCTTCTTGCTCTCAACCCTGATCACAGGCATCTTCTTAGACTTTCTGAGGCCACCTTCGTGGACCTATGAGCACTCAGCACACAGTTCAGGATCTGTATTCTGACCCCGTTATATAATTACTAGTCCCAAAAGTTGGGGCAAGGGTAGGAAGCAGACAACAGAAGACTTGTCGAGGGGGAGGAAGTGGGGCGTGAAGGAAAGGATCCCACAGATGACCCTGAAGTTCAGCTCTGAGAAGACGTTGGAACCATTCCTAGAGACGCAGATGTTTGGAGGCAGGGACAAGTTGGCAGGTGGGCTGCAGAATACAGCATCTAGCAGAAAGGCAGTGCAAAGCCTGAAGTCATCAACACCAGCTCTCTGCTACACAGTGCTGATTATTTTCTACAAGTTTTCTTGTATATATTACCTAGGCAGTTACATGAAAACATACAGGCTACTCTAAAAGGGGTTAAAATGCAAGTATTTGTGTCTTTCCAATCCCTCTCCCATACCTTCCTGCTCTAGCTGCTTGACCTCACCTCCTAGCCCAATTTACCTCCCATATTGGGAAAGCTAATGAAACAAAAGGGAACCTTTCCACACTCTATGCAATGAGGAGCATTTCATCATATCTTACACAACATTAGAGACTGAGATTCTACTCAGTTTTGAGCCACCAATGCAAAATAATAATTCACTTTTAAAATTTTGAAAAACCAATACTGTGTTGGATCTGCTCCATCAGAAATGTCTCAGGAAGACAGCAGTGAGCTGTGGTCACTCAGACCTGTATCCACTCAGACCACTGGGCCTTTTCCTTCTGGGGAACTGTGGTTTAGCTCATTTCCCTGGCGCTCGGTTTTCTAACCTGTAACGTACATAGTACACATATTCAACAAAAGACAAATATGCCTTAGGAAGAAATGAGCTTTCCCATAAGTCACACCATTTAGAATGAAAGCCCTCAGTGAATTAACTTCAGAGGGGATTATAAGGGGGTGGGTTTGCCTCCTATGTCGTGAGTCCCAAACTTGGAAACACTTTTCTTTTTGCATTTTTATACAGAACCAATTTCTTTCTTTATTTTGGAAATTATTTTACTGCCTAGTTGTAGTTTTAGAAATTTAGAAAAATGTAGATAAGTACTCGTAACTTTGAAGGATGATGAAATTGTACCGAGAGGGAAAAGTCAGCCTCATAATTATGTTCCTTTGGCATATAATGCCTTGTTTAATCCCAGTCCCAACCAATGTGACAGATTCCTTTTCTCTCCTTGGGTGGAATTTCACATGATGTGATACTGTCGTCTGCATTATGTAACAAGTCATGAGTTGGGTTGCATCGGGCTCACAGCTATATATTGAGGGGTTGGTGAGTGTATCTTCGCGTCTTGACTATTTGGTGCGTGGGCAATCCGGCATCTCTCACACTGGCTGTTCCTCTCAGAGATCAGCCACCCAGCCAGCCCCGGCTCTGGACGGCAGCTCGACGCTCTCTGGACATGGCAACCTGTCTCCTTCCGAAGGCTGCTGTTGGGGGTTCCTGGAGAGAAGTCTGGCTCTGCTCTGGCTGGTTTAGAACAGACCCACTTTTCAGAGGACCCGTGGCTGGGGGGCAGAGCTGCTAACCCCGCCCCACAGTCGACTTGCTGCATTCTCTGCCTGGGGAGGTGTGTCTGTGCCCCAGTGCGTCTGCTGCTGTGACAGAGAACCCGAGTCCCAGGGGTCACCCATTCATCTCTCAGCCCAGGGCAGGGGGGTGGGGTGGGGAGGCCCTGCCTCCCAGGTGAATTCCAGACGTGGCTCTTCCATCCTCTTGAATCGCAAAACCATCCACATCATCACTTTTTAGGCTAATCCAGGCTCTACAAAGTCCCACGTGGCTAGTTCCTTAACAGTGTCTGTTTTCATGCCATTTATATCCCTTCTGCATATCCTGCAGATGAGTTTGCTCAATGCCCACATGCCAGGGATGAATGAAAGTGAAAGCCAGCCTGAAGAGCAGCAGATCCATGAATATTTCTTCCTGGGGAAACTTGTATCTCACATACTTTGCCTTCAGATGACAGCACTTAAACTCTGTTTTGTTTAAGTCTTGCATCGTGTCTTGACCGGAGGAGGAGAAATCTCTGCTCCAAGTTGAGCTGGGGTCCCTGGCATTAAAGAAGACACTGAAACAAAGATCAATTTCATTCCTGGGTAATAAGCAAGACTTGATATTGAAGCAAACAAACCCTGAACCTGGTTGTTTCTTTGACGTGGACAAGGAGGTCACCTCAAAAATGTGTTCATTATGATATCCATGCTCTATATCTTTATATTATGAAATAATTTGATCTTCAGTGGTGTCTATTAATCAGAAAATCAGATACAGCAGAACAGCATGACATTTTTTTAGTTTGTCTTTGACTTTTTTTTCCAGGTGGAAAAACATGGATGGTAGCAGTCTGATGTGTCGTGAAGGTTTATTTTGTTAACAAACACATGTGAGGGCCCCCTCAGGATGCCCTGAGAACTCTGTCTCCTTGTTAATTGCCCAGAGCCTGCTGACTGCTCCCCTTCCCTGGGTGGAGAGAGGGGTGCTGATGGGTTGGCTTTAAATGCAAGGAACCTTGGGATCCATGAAACCTTGAGAGCCAGGGCGGCCCAGCCTGAGCGTCCCTGTGTGCCAGGCTGCTCACAGCCTGGGGGCAAGCAATTCTCCTGCCTTGAGAAAGCGAGTTTTGCTGTCAGCACTTTCTCAGAGAAAATGCACTTCTGTTTCAAGTGGAAAGAGAAAAGTTTCTATGGAAGAGAAAAGTCTCTATGGAAGAGACGTGCCTGTGTGTGTGTTTAGAGCAAAGACCTGGAAGAGTCACTAGATCTTCAGCTTTTGAGTTGGTGACAAATACAGCAGATTTAAAACAGGTGAAATTGCAGGCCTTCCGTCCAATGACAGGCAACCCTTCCTGCAGCATTTTCATCCTTTCCATTCATAGATGGATGTGAACAAATTTTTAAGACGGTCTCTTATGTGTTGACTCTTGGCCAGCTGAAAGCCTCAAAGCCCTGGAAGAAAGGGTAAGAATGAGAAGCCAATCCCTGGAGACCCAATGGACAAAAAATAAAGAAAAGAAATAAAGAAAAAGGAAATCCAAGCCCCGTGTGTGAGGATTATAATAAGGACAGAATGTTTCTTTTTTAAAAGGCAGCTCAGAGGAGTGAAAAAGATTTGCAGGGGAAAGAAAACACGGGATCCCTTAATGGATGGACAGGAATGAACCGGGAAAGAAAACAGTAGCTCTGCTTGATCCTTTCGGAAGAAGAACAGATGGGGGGCTCAGGATTCCTGGAATGCGGCGTGATTACCAACTGCAGACACAGCTCCAAGCGCCAAAGTTTTCCCACTAAAACTTGCAAACTTATCTCTGCATACATTCGGGCGAGTTTAATTCAGCCTTGCAACTGGGGAACAGGGCTACCCGGGGAGAATTAGGTGGTAAAGCTTCTCCATTTTGATTTTAGCCATTTCCTTGCCCTTTCCATACCCCCTTCCCCTCAGAAACCAAAAGCTCATTCTGTTCTGGCCTTTTAAAATGCCTCATCTATTTCACAGGCCTCACTCCCCAGAGAAAGGAGCTCAGGCAATGGGCCGTCCTGGAAGGAAACGTTGTCTCTAATATGACCTTTTTTATTCCTTTTCTTCCCTTTTATTCACTGAGTTAACCTGGTAAGCTCAGCACAAAGGACTAGCCCGGGTTCAATGAGCCGCCCCTTGGACGGAGGGTTTATGTCTACACAGGGTCTCCTGTGCCTTTATCAGAAGGTTCATGTGGTCAGAACGTCCCCTGCAAAGCTAGACTCATTCCTGTGGGCACCTTAATCCCGCTGAATGAATCCCTTTTCTGCTCTTACTGGCTGGAGGGCATTGTACTTTTGTATCTCAGAATCTTAATACAGGTGTACCTGGCTTGTTTTGCACATCACTGGTCCTTGAGGAAAAGGAAATTCGTCGCTGGTTAGTTGTCCTGGGGGGTCTAGAAGGCATTTAAGACCTGCTGCTGTTATGGGATGGGACTCAGCAGCTTCCGGTCTGCAGTAATGAAAGGGTTTTACTTAAATAACCCCTGTGGCCCCTGAACCAAGGTGGCTCCTGAAGGCAGGGGTTTGGGAGACCAAGTGGCCGTGACAGAGAACAGCAGGGTGGGCATGAGGGCATGGGAAGTGGGCTGGCTACTTAGGGTTGTGCTGGGGGCTGAAAGAAGGTGTCATGAGCTCAGCCTCTCACATTCAGGCTCAAAGCACCATCAGGGAAGCAGGGACTTTCTACGTCTGTGCTAACAGCTCCCTCCTTATCAGGCTGCCTCAAGGCTGAGGAACCCAAAACCAGGCTCAAAGGCTGAACCTGTGGATTGACAAATGACTAGGTGTGTGGAGTTCACAGCCTTTCCAGGATCTTGTGTGAACGGTGGTGCTTTGACCAACACAGAATGGTGCCCAGAGCGTTGGAATTGGGAAATTTGAGAGGGTTAAGATGACAGATTATGCTGAATCTTCACCCTTTCAGCTGGTTCCAGTTTCTACCTTGCAAATTATAATTAATTACAAACCGCAGAACCCGGTCCTGCGGCCTTCATCAGAAAACAGCATTTATCTAAGACTCTTAGGCATCTGACAGACACCTGGGGAACCCACAGTGTCTACTGCTGCTGGCTCTGGATGAAACTCACCCCAGTGATGCACCCTCTAAATGGTGAACTACCTCCCCCCTCTGCTCCTCAAAGGTGGTCCCACTGGGTGGTTCCTCCCTCACCAAGCTCCCTTCCAAACTGCAGCCTCTGTGGGACATCTAACTGTGGAGTCTCTATCATAGGTCAGCAGCCTAGCTGCAGAAGAGTTTGGGAAAGCATGTTCCCACCTCTACTCTGGGGAGGCAAATGCATGATGTGAGAAACTCCCCAAATATAAGATAGTGGCTCAAAAGATGCTGGGTAGCCCTCAAGCAAGGTGGGTGCCCACCAGCACAGGCTGTGGTCTTTTTGATTGGTTGCACCTACTTGACCAGATTGGACTTGACTTTCAAAGGCCTGGCTTTCATCCTTCATAATTAGTAACAGCGACTCTGCAGGCAGATGTGTGAGGTGCCTTGTGGTGTCTGGAGGGTGGCCCAGACAGAGCCTGTGCTGAAGACTGGATGTTTCCGAGAGGTGAGCGTGAGGTGTACGTGTACCTGGGCCGCGTAGCTGGTGTGGGGTGTAGGGGTGTCCAGGTGAGAAGGGCTGAGCTTCCGTAATAGATGCCGGCTTTGGGAACTTGGAAATTGTTTTCTTTAATTTGAACCCTATAACTGTCTTGTGAGGTAGGCAAAGGCAGGCATTTCAGTGTGCACCTGCCAGCACCCTACAGGGCTCTGAACAGTGCTTCCCAGGGTGGTGTGATCACTCCTACTGGGCCCAGGGGTCACAAGGCTGCAGGCTCAGGTGACAAATAACTTCCCCCTTAAAGTGGGCCTGAGGCTCAGGAATGTTTAATGTCCCAGTAAAAGACACATGACCCCGTCACACACTCAAGCCTTGCAAAGCAGACACACTGGTTATATCTGTTCCTAAACAAACGTGTTGACCTACAGTTGACATATGCATATTTCACTGAAACCCATTTTTATTAAAGCATGAGTAGAATAAAATTTAGTGTAAATAGGTCACTGGATGAAAACTTTATGTCCAAAAAAATCATAAGAACTAAGATAGTAAAACATAGATTTCTACATAGATTCAGTTTTGAAATGTGTGTCCTTATGACAAGTACACTGTAACGATTGAAATATTTTTTCTTTTTTCTGATGATCCTCAAAATACAGACATGATTATTTTCAGTTTCTGGAAAAAACAAAACAAAACAAAACAAAACAACACTATATAAATAAGGTTCCAGAGCCTATATTTTTTAAACTTCTATCATGATACTTTTGCTAAGGTAATAGAAGAGATATAAATATTAATAGAGTCCATTATATTTTCACAATGTTTAATTGTGTTTAGGAACTGCTAAAACATTCAGTTTTCTTTATGGAAGATATCTGATTCCTGGGTTTTAGGAGGGTATCTTTCTTCCCTCCCTCCCTCCCTGCCTCCCTCTCTCCCTCTTTCTCTCCTTTCCCCCCTTCCTCCCTCCCTCCCTCCCTCGCTTCCTTCCTTTCTTCCTTCCTATGTGTTGACAAGGGAAGTATAACAGATACTGAGTATAAGATTGTAAATACAATCTACTCTCCTGCCTTCAAGGAACATGCTCTAATTGGAGAGAAAGACAGTGCGATGCAAACTGCAGTAGAGGTAAGATAAAAATTAACAGACTGTCAATAAATATGACCGAATAATGCAGTAGAATCTGATTAAACCAAGGTGGAGGCGGGCGGTAAAGGGTGTGGTTGGAAACAGGGGTTTCTGTATCACCCTTCAAACCCCTGGCAGGCACAGCATCGGTTAACACATGCTGCAGGGTCTGTGCTGTGGCTAGGTACCATCCTGTGGGGAGGGTTTCACCCCTGAGGCCCCAGGTGGGACAGCCCACCTTGGATGTAGAAGCTCTTATTACTACTGATCTACTCGCCTCCGACCATTCCCATTCTCTGTCTGCTTTCTGTGAAACTCTTTGTAACAAACGATGTTCACTATTGAAAGTCATTTTGTGACAGAGCATCTTCTGAACTCGCAGGCAGATGTATGAATGGACTACAGGTAGACAAACGTGCAGGATATACATCTCTGGGTTTGGCCCCGGACAGTTGGTGCTGGTGACTTCAATGGCCTCTTGGGGACCATGCCGTGCTCTGATGTCCACGCGGCTGGCGTTGATCGGGGCTGCACACCTCCGCGAGGTGGTCGAAGGGATGTGTATAACCTTCAGACAGCCTCCCGTAAACCCTGCAGCATGAAACCATTTTGGGAAAAATATGACTCCCAGGGCTTCTGCTGGGCTTGTGTTTCTCCCTCCAGACACTCTTCCAAAGGGTCCCCAGAGTCGGAGCCACTGTGGCAACAGCTCGACTGTGTCATTTCTTGTTTCCCCCTCTTTGTTGCTGCTGTAAATTAAACTCTGCTGGAGAATGAAGCATTTCGTATTATATTAATGCCTGTCAGTTCTCTACTGAGCATGATAAAACGCCAACCCTTTAATTAACTTTTAAAATGTAACAAACACTAGAAACTGTTCTAGGATCTTAATAAGAGCACACTGCAATGTTCCTTCCTCTTTAAATTCAGTCTGTGCTGCTCCTGTGTTATATATTATCTATCTATCGCCATATAATTGTCTTGGTGGAACATTTTATTTTGGGAACATTGTTTGAATAACAACTTGAACTCTACTCATCCAGATTTTCCTGTCATTTCTGTAGCATATATGATTTTGACGGAAATTTAGATATCTCAAAAAAAAATGTCTCGGAATGTCAGGGTACTAATCAAGAACACAGCAGATTCAAGCTAAAAGCAATTTGGTCGCAAAACAAGGAATCAATAAATTTGGAATGTCTTTGCATGATTTCAGCTCTGGGTGTAACAATTAACTGCCATATGCTACTGGGTTTTTATAATTATAATATATTATGTGATACTGTATTTTTTTCATTAACTCACCTCCTAATAGTAATACAGATTTATATCCTGCTCTTTAGTATGTAATGTACATGAAAGTAATAAAACTGCATTTAAATACACATTTCATAACTGAGGATTATCACACTATTACTCCTAATTAGGAAGCGTTGTACCCGTGGGTGAAGATGTATGTGAGCTCGCCCTGGTCTGCTTTCAAAGAATTCAAAGCCCAGCCCAATTGAATTTTCCAGGTTGAAAATAATAACATTGTTCTTCTGTTAATGAAAAATAATAACAGTAACTCAAAGAACCACTGATTTCCCAATTACATTTGGAAAAGCATAGCCACGATTCCCCCAGGGAGCACAGAAAAGTTTGTTCTCTCACTGCCCATGTGTCCATTTGTTCTGAGAATATGGTTTACACTCAGGACAGGTCCTGTGTCCCAGGGGAGGCCCATGGGGGCTGATCCCAGAGGCACCGGTGAGTGCGGTCTAGTGGGAGGATATGGAGTTGCAGGCTCCCCCGTTTTGATTCCTTGACTTCCTGTGCTTCCAGAGGAGAAATGGGAACTTTTTGGATGCTGGGGACACCAGTACAGTGACAGGAATCCGAGGTGAGGGAGGGCCTAGCAGTGTGACCTGACTTCCCGATTGGGGCATAAGGGTAGTTGAGATATTTTTGCTTCTCAAAAGAAAGTTCTCAGCATGTATCTGTGAAGCCACCCTTTTGACTGAGTCCTGACTTGCAGGGCAGCCTTTTGTTTTTCACTTTTTATCATGAACTGTGCCAACTGCATGTGTGTGTGTGTGTGTGTGTGTGTGCGCGTGTGTGTTTTACACTGATCACATCATGGAGTTATCATAAAATCTTACTTCATCATATCAAATGAAAATATGCTCCCACATGAAACATGAAATTGACTGAACCAAGCATGGGTCCAGAGTTCCAAGGCCCTGGGTTTTAATTCTGACTTAAGCATAATTTGGTCTCCAGTCTGTGGATGAAAAATGTCACCTGCCATATCAGTCAACAAAGGATGCTGCGGCCATCAAGCCATCAGCCTTTGCGGCCGCCCTGGACTGTCCACCCTGAGGGATTCAGGATGGAGAAGAGCAGGATGCTGGCCCCAGATAGCTAAGGCACACATCAAAGGAATGATTTCAATAAGCCCAGACTCTTGCATCTTCCCATACATAGAAAAGCGCTAAACTCATTAATTTGAGATGTCTGGTTTTCTTTAATTAACAGTAATCTTTTGATCTTCCAACTACCTGGTTTTTGTTGCAAAAATTCCTATACACCCTGGCTTCACCCTTACCTCTTCAGAACAGTCCCTTAGAGCCATCTGAGAGGCTGTCTTCCGGGCTTAGGTCTTCAGAGAGTCTGCTGAATAAAACATAATTCTCAACTTTTAGGTTGTGCAATTTTTTTTTTCAGTCAACAAGTGTAAATGCAACTTTGTAATCCCAATAGTTTTAACATTTAAAGTGCTGGAAAAGCCCCTTTCAGCTATTAATATTGTTTATCGATACATGTGTACTGAAAAAATAAATGATTCTTCAACCAGAGAGAAGATGAACAGACTTTCTTAAACGTTCAGATATAATTTAAAAAAGAAAAACAGAAACTCAATTTACAACCTCACGTGGCATAAAAACAGTGCAGCTAATTGGATAGCCAGCGAAGTATATTTTAAAATGAAACCTTTCTCTCACTCACACTCTTTAGCACTCAGATAATCTAAGTAACGTTTTGAAAAAGCTCCTGCCTGTCCAAGAAGTCCTTTCAATTCTGGTAAGACCTCTCTTTTGTCTCATAAGGGAGTTTCCCTGTGTCTGTCATTACCCTTAGCAGGGTCATCACCGCGTCACCAGAATCACCAAGTGGTGTGTGTGACGCCCCGTGTGGATGGCGGTGGGTACAAATGGTCTTGAAGGAACATCACAAATGTTTATGGAAAGAAAGCACTTTCTGAATGAATTTTTCACATCGTAGCCCTCATATCTTAATCACATTGTTTGTAGCTTTGTATCACATATAATGGAATTTTATGCCCTTGGATGACTTCTTAAGCTGAATGTGCAGAGTACAATTTTACATTTTCCTTCTGGTGCCAGGAAACTATTCAAATATCAGTTCTATGGTAACCCTGTCTGGACCCCAGATACAGACAGAGACTGTTCAACTCACATCAAAGACTCTGCTTGTTCTTTTTTTTTTAATTCTTATGTTGCCTTCTGATTTTTTTCTTCCCTATCCATCACTCGGAAGAAGTCATTTCTGCAGCATCACTGTTCCTTTCCATAACAACGCTTCTCGTGTTACCCTTAATTTGCTGTTTCTGATCTTCTGTTCAGTGGAAAGGAGCTAACTGAGTTTATTTGACTTGTGTGTGAAAACAGTACACACATGTCCCTGCTTGGGAAAACAGTCTGGCGGTTCCTGAAAAGTAAAACATAGGGTTACCCTATGACCCAGCAATTCCACTCCTAGCTATCGACCCAAGGGAAATGAAAACACACGTCCACGCAGAAAATGGGGCCTGAGCGTTCGTAGCAGCCTTACCTGTCACAGCCAAACTTTGGAAGCAACCCAAATGTCTGCCCCCTGAGGAATGGATAAACAAAATGCGTGTGGTACATCCTTACCATGGAATATTATTCAACTGCAAAAAGGAATGAAACACTGATACCTGCTACGGCGTGGAGGAACCTTGAGAACCTCATGCAAAATGAAATGATCCAGTCACAAGAGACCACACGTTCTATGATTCCATTTATATGAAACGTCCAGAGGCAAATCCATAGAGACAGAAGGTAGATCAGTGGTTGCCTGGGGCTGGGGATGAGGGGCAGTGTGAAGGGTAAGGGTGTGATAGGTAAAGTCACAGGGTTTCTCTTTGAATTGAGAACAATTGCCTATGGTGTTGGTTGCAGCAGTCTGAATATGCTAAAAGCCATTGATTTTCACAGTAGTGAACTGTGTGGTGTGTAAATTATATACAATAAAACTGTTACCGAAACAGAACAAAGTAGTGCACACGGCCGGGTGTAGGGTTGAGAAACCTCATGACCCACTGAGAGGCCTGGCTTCCTTGCCACTTACTTTCTAACTTTATTTTCTGGCTACTGCGTATTTCCTGGAGAGTGAGTTCTACCACTTTTTGAAAGTTCATTAATTTTAGGCAAAGATGCTTTCCAGTATTTGTGGACACATATTTTAGTCCAGCAGATAGGAACCCTTGACACTGGGTTGTCAAGATGCCAAATCAAGGGTGAGTGTGTCTGGGGAACACAGGAAAGGGGACGCTTTCCAGGCCTGGCTGAGACAGGGCTGAGGGAGGGGAGGACAGTGGCCCAGCAGCCTCCCGACCAGCTCTGCCCCCGGGTCACGGTCCCTTGGCCCGGTCGCAGGAGGCCCTCCACTGCCCGGCTTCCTGACCCCACCCTTCCAGTGCCACTGGAGAAACGGGTGCAAGTCAGGCGGGGAGTGTCTGGAGACTGAAGGCCTGAACCAGGGGGTCTAATGTCATACCACAGGCCCAGAAAAGTTCAAGTTTGAGTTTCAGTAATGCACAGACCCTGCTGACTCCACAGCGATGCATTAACCAATAAAGATAAGGTCCATGAAAAAGGAAAGCAGTGCTATGGCTCATGAGCCCCAAACCGGGGAAAGGACGTCCTGGTCAGCGTGGCCAGTGGTCCTGCCCGCAGAGGGGCTGAGACTAGGTGTAAACACCATGCCTCAGGACCGCTCTGGCCCCAGCTTGAAATAAAAGGAATTCTCCTGGGGCTCTGGCCCAACACTGAGAACAGATAAGGCCAGACAAACAGAAGGTCAGAGATGGACAGACTCCAAGGTTGTGCATTTGTTCTTCTGGTCATGACAGGAAGCAGATTCAAAAAGTACATAAAAGACAGGTTAAAAGTTGATCAATGTTCTTTCGGCTGGCATGAGATGTTACATTTATGTCACTTTTTTAAAAGAAGGGAAACAAAAGATAAATAAGGAGATTATTGGGCTAAAATGTCCAGAAGTAAGTGCACCCTTGGCTATGGGGCTGGGCATTTTCTCATCAGGCAGCGCCACAAAGGTGCTGGTGCCCTGGGAGCTGGAACAGGGGCTCTGGCATTACTCATATAATTTCAAGACAACAGTGAGTGTACTGATGGCCGTCACAGGATAATTTATAGCAGCATCAGCAGGCAGGAAAAGAAAACCCTCTGCGATTTCCTCTGAGACAAGAAGAATTTAAATTAAAAAGATTCTGTATAAATACAGAGACGGAGATGGAGATGAAGATAAAGATGAAGGTGAATAGGAAAAGGAGGAGGAGGAAGAAAAAGAAGAAGGAGGATGAGGAGATACTGATGGGAAAGAAGAGCAGAACCGCATGATGCTAAAACACAATATTTAAAAAAACAAAAACAAAAACCCCAAACCGCAGGCACCTCCAGCTATTTAAGTATGATGCTGGGACGGATCGTCTCATTTTCTCCCTTCCTTCTGGCAGTTTCTCAGTCCGCTGTAGATTGAAGAAAATAGGAATAAGCATCTTTCGACCACAAACAGATGTGCTTGATAAAGAAAATGTCAGCAAAAATACTAAAGCAACGTGTCACAGCAGCTTCTGACAGATAGAGGGAAAAGGTAAAAAATGTTCTATCATGTCCGACAAGGTGTTCTTTTTGAGATTTAAAGATCACTGTGCAACTTTAAACGTGTTTGTCACTTTGGCTGTGGCTGGAGCTACGTGGAGCTTCACAAGAACTTTATCAGCTCGGCCGAGGGTGGGAAAGAAAGCAGCCCGCGCCCATTTATCTCAGCTCGCTTCCCTTCAAAGCCAACAAATAAATTACAGTGTACATTTGATACAAATTGATTTCTTAACTCAAATAACAATGCTGTCCTCCCGGTCGGGCCATGTGTCACTCATTCGTGAGCCTGAGTGAAAGCCTCAATCTGCGGGTGTGACAGAAATAGGCCTGACAAGGCACCGGGGGGACGCTAATCACCCGGGCGCCTGCCTTTGTGGGCCCCGCGATAAGAGAGGGGCCGCCCCGTCGTGCGCTGGGTCCATCAGCGTTTATTCTGCAGCCGCCGGGGCCTTGGGAGCTGCCATCCTATTTCATGTAGGAAAATAAGATCGGGCCATGAGGGCGGGGCCGGGGAGCCCAAGTGAAAGGAGACTCATTGAGCATCTCCAGCTGATCTTATCAGCCGCTGGAGAAATGACATATTGGCAGGGCCTGCAGACGTGCTCAGCGCTGAGCAGGTTAATAGGTTGGGAGGTGGGCCACCCACTAATTGGATTTGCCCAGGCTTGATAAACAGTGGCGGGCCCCCTGCCAGAGACACAGACACAGGGTGGCTTTTTCTTTGTTTAAATGGAAGTCAGGAGAGGAAACAGTAAGGCTGCCCTTTTGAAGCCGAGGTGTCTTCCTCAAATTCCATCCCCACGGGCCAGGAGTCGCCCTCGGAGACAGAGGTGGTCCGGTTCTGATTCTTGTCAAAACCTGTTTAACGTGGCCGGCCCCTGGCAGGAGGTACACATCAAAACCTGAGAGCCCAGAGAGCGGCTGGAGGTGGGGAGGGAGCGAGGGGGCTGCATCCCTGGCCGGGAATCTGCAGGTCTCTAGGACTGAGCTCTCAGTGAATGTCCTCCTGATGGTGCGAAGAAAGTGGTCCCTTTCTCCTGTTAAGGAGAAAAATCACACAAATAATGTCCTGAATGGACTGGAGGCATAGAGAGGGGTGTTCTGTTTGTTAATCAATCTTCGCATTCATAGGACATTCCTCAACTTTAGAGTTATGAGGATGGGATGGAATCTCACCCCCTCCCTATAATCCCCACATATGAGGGCACTTGTGGTTTTTAATACTGACCACTATTTAACCTTGAACTAGAAAATATGGAGATCTTCAAATGTTAAGATTACATCTAGTCCAATCACTGATAATTTGATCCAAGATATATTATTTCAGTCATGTTTAACGTATTGGAATTGTGTGGTGAGTTTTGATTGTGTTATGTATTTATTATTTATTTATTTATTTATTTTACTTTGCTTATCGTCTTTAAATTATTTCACAACCCATCTTCAGCATTCAAAATCTCTAGTCTAGTAACCTAACCCATGCAGTCTTGGGCTCTAATACTATACTATCCTCAAGAGAGGAACAGTCCATACACAAATGTCCAGGTGACAAATGTATAATTTTTCCAATATCTTTTTCTAGGGACCTTGAAAATGCCCTGCATTATAGATGTTCCACTTAGTCAATTAATACAAAACCAAACAAAGTTCGGTAAGATTTTCCTAGTGGGTACATCAGAGAATGTGTACGATTAAAATCATACGCAATGTCTGTTTCTGGCTGCCCAGCAATGTTTATCCAGGGAGGGTGGCAATCACAGTGCCGGATTGGACCCTCAGAGGAGAAAATAAAAGGAGTTAAAGATTCTTCCTCCAAGGGCTCGCTGTGGAATTGATTTTGAAGATCCTGTTTGGAAATCTAGGGGACCTCACCCCACACTTCCTTCTTGCGGTTGAGTCGGTGTCAGTTGACAGGCACTTACAGGAATCAGGTAGGTTAAAAAATCTGCGCTGTTTCTGGTACAGTTGACTCGGAGGGTGATGTTGAGCCCCGAGGCTGCAGGTCATCACATTCCTCCCATCTTGCATCGTCCACATCCTAGGGTCATAGTCAGGGTAGCAGAGGAGAGCTGGCCCTCTTCTGGCCTCTCTGGAGGCAGCAGGGGGCTGAGTGGGGAAGAGGTCCCGTGTGCATCAGGCTGGTCTCCAGAATGAGTCATGAATGAACCGGGATACTCAGTCACTCAACTTCTAGGGGAAGAGCTGGGAACGTGGGGAGAGGTCTGCTCTGTGCGACTCCTCTGGGCAGGGCTGGAGAAACAGGGGGCTGAGTCTCCCTAGTGCCCAGCCATGTCCTAGGATGCTTACACAGGATCACCCTGCCATTAGGACAGGCAGAATCCCACATGTTTAACAGAGCTCCAGATTTCACAACCTCCATCAGGTTTCCCAAAGTTAACTGCATTGAAAATAATGCTTTTTGGTCTTTTGAGATAGTAACTCTATCAATTTATTTAGCCAGAAACATTTGTTCACTGACTGTTACGTGCCTCAGAGTACATCAATGAACAGGCAGAGACCCCAAGGCTTAAGGAGCTTAAGTCACAGCCGAGGGAGACCATTGACATCAACTATAAACTTAATTTAAGCGTAGATAAAACAGCGTGTGGGCAGACTATGAGTGCCATGTGTTAAAACAACTAGGACTGGGTCAGAGTGATGCGGAGTTTGGGAAGGCTGTGCCCTTTTAAGGAGAGTGGTCAGGGTGAGGGTGGCTCTCCCGAGAAGGGGCCTTGGCCTGGAGATTGGGAGGTGGACTCTGGCTGGGAGAGGAGTGACCGAGGCAGAGGCAGGGGGATGAGCTGGGGGATGAGCAAGGAGACCTGTGGGCTAAGCCCAGGGGAGGAGGATAAGGAGAAAAGATACGGCCGAGAGTCCAGGACTTCCACGTGGCATGACATGGGAGCCATTGTGAGTTTTCCAGAAGAAGAGTGACGCCTTCTTGCACTTTGAGCTCCCCTTCAGCTGCTTGGTTGCAAATGGACGGTAGGGATGAGGCTGGAGGCAAGGAGGCCGTTGGGAGGCTGTGTCTTCAGTCTTGAGCAGTGGTTTGACTAGGGATGGATGGAGGGGAAAGCGGTTTCGCTGAACTGTTGGATGTGGGCATGAAAGCAAAAGAGTGGTCTCGACCTCGGCCTGAGGGATGCTCAGACTGGAGGGGCTGAGAAGGGAAAATCATCAAGAGAAGCGGGTTTGGTGGGAACGACTGAGAATGCCCTTATTCTAAAATGTTTCTTGGTTCTCATTAAAAGTTTTTGTAGATGCTTAGAACGCAGGAGACAGGCTGGGCCAGATGATGGATCTGGGAAACATCATCCTCTGAAGGATGTGGGAAGCCTCAGCGCCAAGAAGATCACTGAGGGATGAAATTGAGACCAGAGGAGAAGGTTCAACGCTCAGAGCCCCTGGGAGGTGGATGGGTCAGGGCTGGAAGGACAGTGGGCTGCAGGGTCTCTGTGGTGGGAGGTGAACCAAGTGTGTGATGGGCGACGAGATGCTCTCACTGGCCAAGGACAAGGAGGCTGTGGAATTGACAGATGGACCTAGTAACACGGGAGTATCAGGGCCTTGTCTGGAGCACGTGGGCGGCAGGAAAGCCCGTCTAGGGCTGGCTGCACGGGAATGCAGACAGAGCAGAGACAGTGCTGCCAGTGGTAGCTGGGCTGGGGAGGCAAGAGAAGGGAATTTGTTATTTTGCTTTTATGTGGAAGGCATGACAGCAAGAGCTGAAGGAAGTGATTCAGCAAAGGGGGTCCCTCGGGACCACATGGTGAGAATGGCTGAGCTGCCCCCACTGTGCTCCCAGTTATATGAGGGTCTACACTTGGCCTTGGAGGGAAGGAGGGGACACCTAGAACAAACCCTTGTCCCCAGCGCCCTTTGTTCCTTAATGAGAACTGCCGGTGTGTGACTAGGGTCCCAGGCAGACGCAGAAGGTTAAGGAGCCCATGGGTCCCAGCATCTTTGCCACAGACAGACCACTAAGCAGGCACCAAGAGGGGAGAAGGCAGAGGGGAGAGGGCAGAGGGGAGAGGGCAGAGGGGAGAGGACGGAGGGGAGAGGGCGGAGGGGAGAGGGAAGAGGGAAGAGGGAAGAGGGGAGAGGGCGGA
Source organism: Balaenoptera acutorostrata (assembly GCF_949987535.1). NCBI lineage: Eukaryota > Metazoa > Chordata > Mammalia > Artiodactyla > Balaenopteridae > Balaenoptera > Balaenoptera acutorostrata. The sequence continues at coordinate 5,937,202 of NC_080065.1, forward strand.
GGGGAAAGGGAAGAGGGAGGAGGCTGGCGGCGAAGGTCCTCTTCCACTTGGTGCTTCCATGTAGCGTCATGATATAAATGATCCTTACAAGATGGTAACTTGCACCTCAAATTCATTGTCAGTTCAACATGCAGATGTGGAAACCTGAATTCTGTTTTATCTTTTTCTTTTGCATCAGTGATTTTCAAAGACCTTGACTGGGCCATCTTCTCTTAAAGAGAAGAATAAGAAGGCTAAGACGTGAGCTCCTCAAAGTGCAGCTGCTCTGGCTGCAGGTTGGGGCGGGAGGCTGGCAGTGGGCACCCCTCTCTCTCGGCTGAGAAACCCCCGAGGCTGAAGCTCCCTGGTCCGGATCATCCCAGTTCACGTTGAGCAACCATATCGGTTAACACTCACCGAGCCCTGGGCATCTTATCCCGCTTAATGTTCACCGTGTAGGAGCTGTGGACCCCCGGGTGCACAGCCGTGCAGGCATCTTTCTTGATTGTCACCAGCGCTCACAGCCTGCAGGCAGCACTAGGCCCTGTGCCCGTGCTGGTGGGTGGTAAGTGTCATGGTACCCACCACAAAGGTGCAGTGTTTCCCAAGAGGGGGGCACCGGAGGGGGCACCGACTCTGGGGGAGCTCGAGCCTGGAGGGCTGGCAGGCTTCACAGACCCATGGACCCGCCTGGACCCTGGGGAGGGGTGGGATTGGGAAGGCAGGGAGCAGATGAAAGGGGCTCCAGGCTTGGGTTGTCCCCCAGATGGAGGCTGGATGGAGCAACAGGAAGGTTGTCTGGGGCTCAGAGAGACCAACCAGCCTGGCGCTTAGAAGACCCGGCTGGAGGGATGGTAAGTAGCCAGACTCCAGAATCTACCAGAGCAGTCAGGATGCCGTGTGGCACACAGATGTCTCCCCTCTGCCACCCGGACCACACCCTCACCCAGGAAGACACCCCTGATGCCCTCTGTGGGCACAGAAAGCTTAGTTACAGCACGGAGAGTCCTCTCCCCAGCCATGTGCTTCCCCGGGGGAGAGGGGCACAGCCTGCTTGTTTAGAGGCGGGCCACTGGTGCTGCTGCCATAACAAAGTACCACAAACCAGGCGGCTGAAATAATAGAAAGTTACCGTCTCACAGTCTGGAGGCTGGATGTCTGAGACCAAGGTGTTGGCAGGGCTGGTTCCTTCTGAGGCTGAGGGAAGATCTGCTCCAGGCCACTCTCCTAGATTCTGGTGGCCGCTGATGATCCTTGGTGTTCCTTGGCCTGTAGCTGCATCACATCCCCCATCTCTGCTTCATGTTCACCTGGTGTCCTCCCCATGGACCACTTTTCTCATAAAAACATCAGTGCTATTGGCTTAGGGGCCACCCTACTCTAGTGTGACCCCATCTTAACTAATGACTCCTAAAACAACCCTATTTCCAAATCAGGTCACACACTGGGAGCTAGGAAGTCACCTTCCAGAGTTTTGGAGGACACGATTCAACCCATTATAGTCAGTCAGAGCTGCATGCCCTCCCCCCAAAAATCCATAGATTGGATCAGCCCTCTTGCCCCATGGATCAAAGAGCAATACTTGCTAATACCTGGAGAGCAGTTGCCTCACTACAGATGTTGCTAGAAGCACCTGACACATTTTTAACTCTTTGATCATGAGACCCATCCCTTAGAGAGGGATGGGTCTCACCTTCCAGATGTGCAAATGAAGCAGAAGCTCAGAGAGTTTAAGTGAGTTACTCAAGGTCACACAGCAAGGAGTTCAAATGCAGGCAGAGGCTACACAATCACCCTGCCTTTAGGACAAAAGAGTGATCTTAAAGACCCTGCTCCCTCCTGCTGGGGAAGGCTTTCCTCTACTTGCTGTACTATATGTATGCACCTGGCATGAATTTAACACTATAGAGTTGCTTTGAGGCTAGTGCGTTTTTATATACCAAAACAAATCTTGGTGGAAAATCCGTATGTGTGTCTGTGTGTTTAAGAGCATTTGTCTAATTACCTACTAGAGACGTTTTGTCCCCAAAGCAATCACGGTGCAGAGTTTTCTGCTTATTCCGGGTGTCTGCTGCAGAAATGGAAAATATTAAATCAAGCCTTGCTCTCTGGGAAAAAAATAAAGTCTACTGAATAAAAGTCAATATTATAAAAAGTGTTCTGCAGCAGAAAGGAGTACGTTCCGTCAGGATAAATAAAGAGAAGAAAACGATTTAAACCAAACTATGCTTCAAATTAAAATGCAGGTTTATTTTTAAAGGAAGAAAAATCACCTCTCACTATAAGTGTGTGTCTGGGGCACAAACCTCTGATAGAAAATTGGCTCTGCCTTAAAATATTTTGTGTATAGTGATTTCTTCCTTTAACGTTTTGAGAGTGTTATTATCTTTGGATACATATCAACACATTGTAGATGCAAAAGGGAGCGGCCTGTGGATACCAGAGAGAATTTTCAATAACATAATTACAGTGTCGTAGCCAACAAACCCGTCCTTCCTCTTGAATCACACTCAGTGTGCAGAGACTTTCAAAGCATTTTGTGAAATCTGCCTTAGTCTGCTCAGGCTGCCGTAACAATATGCTGTTGAGTAAGCAACTTAAATCACAAAAAATTGTTTTCGTATATTCTGGAGGCAGGAAGTCCAAGATAAAGGTCCCCAGCAGTTTTGATTCTTGGTTAGGGAGGACTCTCTTCCTGGCTTGAAGACGGCCACCTTTTCACTGTGTCTTCACATGTCAGAGAGAGAGAGGGAGGGAGGGAGAGGGAGAAAGAGATAGATGGAGATGGGGAGAGGGAAAGAGATGGAGAAAAACAGAGATGGGGCTCAGTATAGGGATGGGGAGGGGGAGAGGGGGAGAGACTGAGGGAGAGCGCTCTTTATCTCTTCTTTTTTTTTTTTTTAATTTATTTATTTTTATTTTTGGCTGCACACAGGCTTTCTCTAGTTGCAGCCAGCAGGGGATACTCTTCGTTGCGGTGCGTGGGCTTCTTATTGCAGTGGCTTCTCTTGTTGCAGAGCACAGGATCTAGGCACGCAGGCTTCAGTAGTTGTGGCTCACGGGCTCTAGAGCGCAGGCTCAGTAGCTGTGGTGCACGGGCTTTGTTGCTCTGTGGCATGTGGGATCTTCCCAGACCCCAGGGCTCGAACCCGTGTCCCCTGCATTGGCAGGCAGATTCTTAACCACTGCGTCACCAGGGAAGCCCACTTTATCTCTTCTTATAAAGAATCTAATCCTATTGGATCAGGGTCCCACGTTTATGATCTCCTTTAACCTTCATTACATTCTTACTGCAAATACAGTCACACGGGGGATTAGCGCTTCAACACATGCATTTTGTGGGGATGCATTTCAGTCCATAACAGCATACATGTAATGTTTATGGGATGCGTGTATCCACATGTGAAGGCTGGGACCATTTCTGGTTAGGGTGTTTCTTCTGGGAATATCACTTTAAAGGATAAACATAAAGAACGTGGTATTTTTACTTTTTAAAAAATCGTTGCCATTACTGGTTTCCTATGAACTCACCACGTTTGCCAACTTGTGAGATGATTCAAACCCATAGAAGAGATTTCTCTGAGATCAATTTGTGATCATAGAAGCTTGGTGCTAAGAACGAAGCAATATATAAGTTGTCAGCACACTAGGGTTTATCCTGTGAGGGAGAGTCTTTATTTTCTCCCCTTGAAAAAGAGACACACCTGTTATAGCAATATTCTGGGTCAAATAATTAAAATGATTTGTTTCAAATGTATAAAGGATCAGAGGTCTGGCCAGGCAATATTCTGACCCCTGACACTGCCAAATCTTGTCTCCATGGAGGTAAAATAAAGTCATGGGTTGAAGGCAGAGCTGCTTCCTATTCTCAGCACAGCCAGACCCAGGGTCAGAGGGAAAGCTGCAGCTCTCAGTCCCGCTCAGGTCACAGCCTGTGTCAGGGACTGATTGAGACCCACCTGGATCACTTATTGTTCCCTGTGATCGAAAGTTTGGGATTAACAGATACACACTACTATACACAAAATAGACAACCAACAAGGCCCTGCTGTATAGCACAGGGGAACTCTACTCAATATTTTGTAATGACCTGTAAGGGGAAAGAATCTGAAAAAGAATAGCTATATATGTGTGGATAACTGAATCATTTTGCTGTACACCCGAAACTAACACAACATTGTAAATCAACTCTATAAAAATAAAGAAAGTAAATTTTTAGAAAAAGATCTAAAAGGGAAGAATTTTTAAAACATTTTAAAGAGCAGAGCACCTGAGAACGGGCCCCCTCTCCAGTCCTGGACTGAGAGTGACCAGCAGGGTGTCCTCCCCCAGGGCCGCTGACTCCCGAGGAGGAGACACTCAGACATAGAGGGGCGTCTGTCTGAGGCCAGGACAGGGGTCCGTGAGAAGCACACAGACTAGTGGTGTCCTCTCTCCCTCCGCGGCAGCCTGGGGACAGCGGGGGTGTGCACCGCCCTTCGGAGCGTGCAGAGGACATCCATGCTGCCTGCCGCTGCAAGCCCAGAGATGCTGACCATCTTTGGCTGGTGAGGGATTGGCCTGGTGGCCCAGACTCCACCCTCAGTGCGCTTCCCTCCCCCAGAGCAGCCTGCCCCTACGTCAGGACAGCCGCCCCATCACAGGGGTCCTGGACCTACACGTACAGATGCAGGGCTAGGCTTGCCCACCAACTCAACAAGGGGCCAGAGGAAGACAGAGAGCGCATTCTTACGATACATGATGGTGAACAACACAGTGCTGTGCTGGATTCATAAAGATCAACCCGTCCTAAAACAATCGACCGAAAGACCCAGAAATGCTGGCTTCAGAGGCAGGACCTGTGGGCTGGCAGGAGGTGCTCTTTCACGAGACGCGTCCAGCAGTGGTGGGGTCCCCGCGGCAGAAGGATCCATCCCAGCTCAGCAAGCTGGCCCACAAACCCTTTATGGCCTGCCCCCCACCTGTTCACCCTTGTTTCTGGATAATTCCTCACTGCCTCTGAGCTTCTGCCCAGCTCCTGCTTCTAAGCCTGCCTGGGATGACTGCCTCTTGGGAGTCTTCTAGGACCTTCTAGATGGGAGAAGTTTCCCACCACTTGGGTCCATGAGCTGAGTTTTCCTCTAATCCTTTTAATCCAGCTTTACTGATATTGATTTAAAAAAAACAACGGAAGTGTCTCTCTGGTACAAAACTGTAACTGTGTATGTGTCAAGATGATTTTAAGTATCCATTGTTGTGTAACAAACCACCCCCAAACCTAGTAGATTTAAACAGCAATTAATCATTCTTCAACTGGGTTGTTCTTTGTTCCAGGGTCACTCTGAGGCCCTTCCAGCCTGGAGCTTCGGGGGACCCGGTCCCCTGTCTTGCTGCCTCTCCCCCCATGACCTGGAACAGCTTATCAGTCTGCCTTGGATGTCTCCGTTAGCCCCAAGATGTCACCTCTGCCACGTGATCTTGGGCGAAGGAAATCACAAGATCAGCCCACAGTAGGGGAATCCACTCCACTTTTAATTGGGGGGTGGGCTGCACATGCAGCCTGAGGGGGCTGCTGGGGGCTGCTTGAGGCCTCGATTGCAGATCCCGTTTCCTTCTGGCTCACAACTGTTCTCTCAGCAGCTGATGAAGCGCTGCTCACAGCACAGTCAATATCAATCGACTAAATGGAAGAGAATGTACAAGGCTGTGGTCCCTGCAAGGGTTTGGAGCACGTGTGATGGCATGAGAGCCAGGCTCCAGGCGACAGCGTCCCCCAGAGTTCACTAACCCCAATGTGATGGTTGTCAGGAACTGGGGCCTTTGGGAGCTGATTAGCTCATGAGGGTGGGGCGCTTGTGAATGGGATTAGAGCCCTTATGGGAAGAGGCCAGAGAGCTCCCTTAACGCCTTTCCACCAAGTGAGGGTATACGAGCAGACAGCCGTCTGCAGCCTGGAAGCCATCCCTCCCCAGAACCCAGCCAAGCTGGTACCGCGATGTTGGCTGTCCAGCCTCCAGAACCGTGAGACATAAATGTCTGCTGTTGATAAGCCCCCGGTCTGTGGTGCTTTGTTACAGCAGCCTGAATGGACTACAGCAAGGAGGGCCTTGCCTTGGGGGAGCCAGAGGGAACCCTCTGATCCCTCACGTTTTAATCCTCTAACCTTCTCTGCGGCTGAGCTGCCATCCCTGACGTGCATAAATCACACGCCACTGAATGTGATAGAGAAGAAGGTCTTTACAGAGACCTGTTAGTCTATCTCGAACTTCTTCGCTTTGAACTCTACTTCTTTGGTGGGGAGAACCGATGGGCATGTGAGTCTGCTCAAGTTCACTTCAGGACACTGACCACCACAATGTCCACTGCAGGAGGGTCTGGGATGGGTCAGGGTCAGTGCCTCCAGAGGTGGTATTAAGGATAATCCTTAGTTTATTGTCTTTGATTAACATCATTAATTCCCATGGATGTATTTGAATGTGTTTGGATAACCACATTTCTGAAATCTTGGAATTTTGCATGCACAGCTTTTTACAATTTTTTTTTTTTTTTAAAGTTTTACTTGATTTTATTTATTTATTTATTTTATTTTTGGCTGTGTTGGGTCCTCGGTTCGTGCGAGGGCCTTCTCCAGTTGCGGCAAGCGGGGGCCACTCTTCATCGCGGTGCGGGGACCGCTCTTCATCGCGGTGCGCGGGCCTTTCTCTATCGCGGCCCCTCCCGTCGCGGGGCACAGGCTCCAGACGCGCAGGCTCAGCAATTGTGGCTCACGGGCCCAGCTGCTCCGTGGCATGTGGGATCTTCCCAGACCAGGGCTCGAACCCGTGTCCCCTGCATTAGCAGGCAGATTCTCAACCACTGCGCCACCAGGGAAGCCCTGCATGCACAGCTTTTAAAGTCAGTTGGGTAACCTCACAAATTAAACTTCAGCTGCCTACGTATTTGCGGCAGGGGCTCTGGCAGTGGAATCTCAGTGAGCGAGGACCCTGCTCCCCATTCATCCCCTCGTGCACATGCTGTGCTGCGTCCAGATACCCCTTCTTCCTGGGACTCACCAGTCATCTTCTCACCTCCATCCCCTCCACGTGCCCTCCCTGCTGCCGGACACATGTCCCCTCAATTCGGAGTCTGGCTTTCTCTTCTCAGCCTTTAGGCAGTGTCGTTGTGACCACTTCCCCGCAAACAAAGCAGGACTTCTGGTAAGGAGACGCCACTCCTGCATGGGTGTTAGTTTCCTGTGGCTGCTGTAGTGATGGCCACACTCTTACTGACTTAAGGCAACACGCATTTTTCTTCCTGCACTTCTGGAGTTAGGGTCTCACTGGGCAACACGCATTTTTCCTCCTGCACTTCTGGAGTTAGGGTCTCACTGGGCAACACGCATTTTTCTTCCTGCACTTCTGGAGTTAGGGTCTCACTGGGCAACACGCATTTTTCTTCCTGCACTTCTGGAGTTAGGGTCTCACTGGGCAACACGCATTTTTCTTCCTGCACTTCTGGCGTTAGGGTCTCACTGGGCAACACGCATTTTTCCTCCTGCACTTCTGGAGTTAGGGTCTCACTGGGCAACACGCATTTTTCCTCCTGCACTTCTGGAGTTAGGGTCTCACTGGGCAACACGCATTTTTCCTCCTGCACTTCTGGAGTTAGGGTCTCACTGGGCAACACGCATTTTTCTTCCTGCACTTCTGGCGTTAGGGTCTCACTGGGCAACACGCATTTTTCCTCCTGCACTTCTGGAGTTAGGGTCTCACTGGGCAACACGCATTTTTCCTCCTGCACTTCTGGAGTTAGGGTCTCACTGGGCAACACGCATTTTTCCTCCTGCACTTCTGGAGTTAGGGTCTCACTGGGCAACACGCATTTTTCCTCCTGCACTTCTGGAGTTAGGGTCTCACTGGGCAACACGCATTTTTCCTCCTGCACTTCTGGAGTTAGGGTCTCACTGGGCAACACGCATTTTTCTTCCTGCACTTCTGGAGTTAGGGTCTCACTGGGCAACACGCATTTTTCTTCCTGCACTTCTGGAGTTAGGGTCTCACTGGGCAACACGCATTTTTCTTCCTGTACTTCTGGAGTTAGGGTCTCACTGGGCAACACGCATTTTTCTTCCTACACTTCTGGAGTTAGGGTCTCACTGGGCAATACGCATTTTTCCTCCTACACTTCTGGAGTTAGGGTCTCACTGGGCAACACGCATTTTTCCTCCTACACTTCTGGAGTTAGGGTCTCACTGGGCAACACGCATTTTTCCTCCTGCACTTCTGGAGTTAGGGTCTCACTGGGCTAAAGTCAAGGTGTCTGCAGGGCTGTGTTCCTTTCTGAAAGTTCTAGGGGTGGGTCTTCCCTGGTGGTCCAGTGGCTAAGACTCTGCCCTTCCACTACAGGGGGCATGGGTTCAATCTTTGGTTGGGGAACTAAGATCCCCCATACCCCAAGGCATGACCAAAAAAAAATTATGAAAGTTCTGGGGGAGAATCTGTTACCTTGTCTTTTCCAGCTTCCAGGGGCTACCTGACTTCCTTGGCTCATGGCCTCGTCCTACACCTTCAAAGCCAGCAGTGTTGCATCTTTCTGTACCTGTCTTCCTGAGTCACGGTTCCCTCTGGCTGACTCTTCTTCCTCCCTCTCCCACTTTTAAGGATACTTGTGATTATCCACCTGGGTCATCCAGAGCAATCTCCCCATGTTAAAGTCAGCTAATTAGCAAATTCATTTCCACCTACAACTTTAATTTTCCTGTGTCGTGTAACCTACCAGCCTCACAGGGTTTTGTTTGTGTGTCTGTCTTGGGGGGAGGAGGGGCTTATTCTGCTTAACGTCATGTTTATTGCACATGGTTGCTGCTCTTTGACTTGTGTGTGTCTCTGTCTAGATGTGTTCTGTCCAGGACAACAGCCATCAATACAAGATCCATTAGTCATTAAATTTAAATTAACTAAAATGAAATAAAAATAAAAATTTAGTTCCTCTGTTGCGCCAGGCAGAGTTCAAGTGCTCCGTGGCCACCTGGGTTTTGGCCACCATATTGAATAGTGTGGGTACAGAATACCTGTGCTATCGCATAAAGCTCTGTTGGGTGACACAAGAGACTGTCCATCCCTGAAGGCAAGGACAGTGTGTAGGTGCCCAGTGCTCGGCTTGCACTAGCATCAAACTGGCAGCCAATCAATATTCACTGAATGAATGAATGAGTGAATGATACATGCATTGCTAAAGCAGGAGGGGGTGTGTTACCTTCGGCCTCTTGTTTCGAGTCAACAAGCATGTGTACAGACATCTACAGTGGCCTGCATCCCATAACCTCAATGTCTAGGAAGAAAGGGAATCAGATTTCATTAGAAAATTATTTTAACTGACTTCAGCTATAGGTTGAAAAAGGCAATTAATGGTCCAAATGGCGAAAGCAACCAGAGATAGACAAAATTTGCCATTTGTCAATTTCTAATGGGCTAAAAGTTGCCTGAATTATTTTTCTCAAAATTAGATTTTTCTAAATCTAATTAAGATTTTTTTTGTCTCTTGTGTCTTTGAAACTCTGCCATGCCTCTGTTTTGGAGCACTTGGAGGTGTGTGTGTGTGTGTGTGTGCACGTTGGTGGTGGGGGAAGGTGAGGCAGATAATTTAAGCCTAAAGGATTTATTTTAAGAGATTCCATTTTCCAGGCGTAGGAAATGCGTCTGGCATCAAAGTGAATTCTTTCGCTGGACACTTGACTTCGTGCTAATTCATGGTGTGGAGCAGACTTCAGACGACAGGCACGTGAAGTCCAGTGACAGTCCTCGGCTGCGCAGCGACACTGTCCCCTGGCATCAGCAGCTTGTGAGGAAACAGAACGGGGTGACACGGGAGGGGAGGGGGGACACTGCAGAGAGGAGGGGTGGGACGGCAAGGTGCCCAAGGAACCTGCCCCGGAGCAGGCCTGGGGGCAAACTGGATGCTTTATTCCAAAGATAATCACCTCTACATCAATACAGCGTCTCTGTGCCCTTTTACATAATTGTGAGATAACAGAAAAATATATCTATTTGTTTTCTGCCCCTGGTTCCCGGCACAGAGCTCCTAAAACCCTAGTAATTTCCTAAGTGATATGAGTGTCTTTTGTTCTGTTGAGGCATCTCTGGGTGGGCTCCTGGCTGGAGGCTGGTCACCAGAAAGACAAAGCCGTGATTAGAAGCTTAGAATTTTCATCCCTGCCTCCCGCCCTCCAGAGAGGTGAGGGGGCTGGAAGTGGAGTGAATGGTGGACCACACCTCCGCGAGGAAACCTCTGTGACATCCCAGGAGTAAGGGGTTCTCTGAGCTCCCAGGTGGGAGAGCACAGTCATGTGCCCGGAGGGGGTGCACCCCAGCTCTGAGTAAGGGGTTCTCTGAGCTCCCAGGTGGGAGAGCACGGTCATGCACCTGGAGGGGGTGCACCCCAGCTCCGAGTACGGGGTTCTCTGAGCTCCCAGGTGGGAGAGCACGGTCATGTACCCGGAGGGGATGCACCCCAGCGCCATGGGGACAGAAGCTCCCTCCCTTGGGACCCTCCCAGACCAGGCTTTGTGCATCTCCTCACCTGACTGCTCACCTGTGTCCTTCTCATATCCTTTAATAAAGTGGTGAACGTAAGGAAGTGTTTCCCTGAGTTCTCTGAGCCGCTGTAGCAAATTAATGGACCCTGAGGAGGGGGTGGTGAGACCGCCAATTTGTAGCTGAATTGGGCAGAAGTTGGGGTAACCTGGGGACCGACCACTTGCCATTGGCATCTGAAGTGGGCAGTGGTCTTGTGGGACTGAGCCCTTAACCTGTGGGATCTGATGCTGTTTCCAGGTAGACAGTGCTCCAACTGAGTTAGACTGTAGGACACCCAGCTGGTCTTGTAGGACTGCTTGGAGTTGGGGAAAAATCTTACATATCTGGTGTCAGAAGTGTTTTGAGTGTGATAGCGGGCTTGAGAGTAAAGGAGGGACCCGGGAAAGAAGACTTTCTCTACAATAATGTATACAGTATGCTACGTTAACCATTCATGAAGGAAAAGAGAATATTTTTAAATGGTTTTTAATACAAGTATAACTACCCCCTGCCCTTTTTTGTCCATTCCAGTGGCAGCCAGAGAAGAAACAGAACAAAATTCCTGCTTTTTCCTGCCAGCACATTTATCCTTACTGCGGTTCTCAGAGAATGTTAATTAGGGAAAATACCATAGATGCCCCCCAAAGATAAACGTCCACACTTCTTTTTAACCATTATTTTCTCAGGACATGATATTCTGTGATACTCTTTGAAAAGCATGATATTGTTTTTGTTGAAAAGTTCTCTCTTCTCAACTTTCTGAGGAAAAAAAAACAAGTGCACACTCGCAGACTGGCCCCATTTTTTCAGGCAAAACAAACGGTGTGTTTTCTCTTCCCACAATGAGGCTCGTTTGCAGCTGCCTCTGCAAGCACTCTGTGCCCAAGAGAAACAAAGCAGGTTCTCCAAGAAGTAAAATTAATTATCTCTATTTGCTACATATACAATATTTTACGCATTAAGGACACCATTAATATATACAAACACTCAATGTTGTACAGTATTTGATTAAATTCACTTATCTTGCCCTTTCACTTTATTATTACATTACAGAATAAAAAGCACTACTAACATATCTTGTGTCAGATAATTGCATTTCTTTTCTTTGTTTTTTTTTTCCTCCTCTCAGAAATATAGTTCACTCAGAGAATATCCAAAAAAGATAATTCATATTCAGATTCAACTAAAATTAATCGAGTACTTACCATGTACCAGACAAGGCATTGGGAACATTTATATACATTACCTCATTAATGAGGAAATTATTATCAAACCCTGGTTTTGCACTAAAGCACAGAGCTGTGAGGCCGCTTCCCTTACGTGACACCAGAGATAAAGAGATTCTAATTCCAAAATAAGGATGTTGTTTATACCCAATGCATCTCCTTCACAAATTGCTGGAAGAGAGTTGGGAATTTGAAAAACTGTAGGGAAAATATTATTACTTATAACTCAACAACAAAAAACAACCCAGTTAAAAATGGGCAAAGGGCTTGAATTAACATTTCTCTAAACATATACACATGGCCAATAAGTGAAAAGATTCTCAACATTACTAATTATTAAGGAATTGTAAATCAAAACCACAATGAGATACTACTTTATACCCATTAGGATGGCTATTATTCAAAAAAAAAATCTAAGTGTTGGTGAGGATGTGGAGAAATTGGAACCCTTGTGCACTGCTCATGGGAAGGCAAAATGGTGCAGCCGCTGTGGGAAAAGTCGTGGCAATTCCTCAAAAAAATTAATGTATAATTACCATATGATGCCATAATGTCACTTCTGGACATATATGCAAAAGCACTGAAATCAGGAACATGAACAGACATTTGTACATCCATGTTCTTGGTGCCATGTTTCACAATAACCAAAAGGTAGAACCAACCCAAGTGTCCATCAACAGGTGATGGATACACACAATGTGGTACATGCATATGGTAGAACATTATCCTGTCTTGAAAAGAAAAGAGGTTCTGACACACACTGTAATATGCACGAAACTTGAGGACCTTATGCTGAGCAAAACAAGCTGGTCATAGAAAGACAAATTATTTTTCCACTTCTATGAACTCTATCAAATCCATAGAGACAGAAGGTCGAATGGTGGCTGCCCGGGACTGGGGGAGGGGAACGGGGGAAGGTATTATTTAATGGGGACAGAGTTTCAGTTTGGGAAAATAAAAAGTTCTGGAGATGGATGGTGATGACAGTTGTACAACAATGTGAATGTATTTAATGACACAAAACTGTACACTTAAAAATGGATAAAATGGTAAACGGTACATGATGTATATTTTACCACAATAAAAATGTATTACTCATGTAAAAACGACTACTGCCAAAATTTAGGGAAAAAACCTAGATTAGAAAGCATAATGTAATATAAAATGATGGGAAACGGACATCTTTCAGATTTACAGATCTCCTGAAGACCAAGGTGGGGAAATAAAACTGTGAGTTATTTAGTTGTCTATTTAAATGGCAGCTTAAATGATGTGAGTAAGTATCAATGATCCGATGTATAAAGATTTTAATGGCAGCAACTGCTAATTCAACCCCGGGGGACCCAGCGCCATCTCCTCCATCATAACCAGGTAATGGGCTGACTCTCCCAAGGGCCTGCTTCCCTGTTTTCTCTTTCTGTTGGAAACATTGCTCTGCTGCAGATCCATTTCTTTCTTTCTCCTCTTCCCTTTCCCGGCTCTTGACTCCCTCCATCCTGCAGGAAGCCCCTGGTTTAAGCCCAATCAGTGGCAGGAGGCGGCAGGCCCATCCTCTCCTTTAAACTAAGTTATGGGCCTCTGATACCAAGGTCATGATGACAAGAACCACCCCGCTGGACGCTGATCTAAAAACATGACCTGGGTAGCCAGCAAACAGAGCAGGGACAACATGGCCATGCGATGCTTAGAGCAGGGTGGCCAGCAAGGCTGAGTTATTTGGCCCCGACCCGTTTCCCTTCATCGCATGTAACCTAGGCGCAGGCAGAGATGATATTCACAGATGAGCCATGGCTGCGGTGCCTTGTCCTTCAATGCCCAGGCACAGGAGACCTTCAGGTGAAGTCATTCCCTGAAGGGTACATCTCCCTCAAGTCAAATTTTAATGGAAATAAGCACCTCTGTACCTCAGATTTAGTTCTCTTCTCAAAAGCTTATTTGGTGCAGATGGAGACTGATGAAAAAGAAGGACTTGGGCCATTAGCTTCAAGAGAAAGAAAACTCCGCTGCTCAAGATATGAAATAAAAGAGCCATATTCCAGATGGCATATCCAAAATTGTGGAGGAAAATGCCGGCGGATGGGCTAAGTCAGAAGCAGCAGCAACAGAACCTCGAAACCTCGAGGCAAAGGCAGGAAAAGCTGAATTTCCACAGGTCCATGTCAGGACCTTTTGTGAAAGATTTGGACGTGTAATTTACTGCACTTGATTATGAGGAAATTCATTCGCCTATTGGTGCACCTGCACGTGCATGCATGCACACACACACACATGCCTGTAAGTAGTTAGGAAATCTCAGATGCTTTTGTTTGTTTGTTTGTTTGTCTGTTTGGTCGTGCCATGTGGCTTGTGGGATCTTAGTTCCCTGACCATGGATTGAACCCGGGTCCTTGACAGTGAAAGCGCCAAGTCCTAACCACTGGACCACCAGGGAATTCCCTCAGGTACTTTTTGTTTCAGGTGATACAAAGATTCAGAGCCCAACTGCTAACATCCTTGGCCTTTCCTCAGCATTGCTCAGGTCACATATTTATTATTTGAGGAAGAAAGTTGACCTGCACTGAGATATTTTCATCCTGCACGTGACACCCCTCTGCAGGGGTCCCACCTGTGTTGTGCTGGGGCCTGCTGAGCGCTTTGGGAGCAGGTGGCCACCATCCTCCAGGGCTCTCAGCTGGTGCCTGTCCTGCCAGCATCCTCTTGTCTTGCCTGAGTTGGGCTCAGACTCTATATCCAGGCATTAGAAACACACATCTTCTATTTACCAACACAAGCTGTCAACTCTGCAACCTCACATCACAAATAAGAGAACGAGTGGGGGTGTAGATAATGCCCAGAAACAGTGAAGTGGGACATCTTAGGTGGGCTTCCAAACACCTGTGTGAGGGACCCCTAACAGGAAATGTGAGTTTGGGAATGGGAAGGTAGCCAGTGCTGGTGGACTCATGACCAGACAGTGGCCAGGTATGAAGTAAAAAGTGCAAAGAAGAGGATGGAGAAGGATGCAGGTATTTGGGGGAGTGGTCCACACTCTACACGTAATCACCCTCCAAAGTGAGGAGGTCTGGAGGGTAAGCAGGGGGCACACGGTGTCTGTCACTCAAGTTGACTCCCCTTCAGTAAGAAGTAAACATTTTTATCTTCTTGTTAACTCTTCTAGCAGGAAAGGACACAGCCATGGGGGAAAGGGGTGAAATGGGATCACAAATGCAACATTACTTCTCATTTTGCCTCCATCTGCACATGGAAGACAATTTAAGACTCAATAAAGATAATTTGTTGGTCACCGTATAATCAGTATTTCTGGTGAAAGTTTATGTTAGAGGTTACAAGATTGATATATCCATTTAAACTCATAGTACAGCATTCAGTCTGAATTTTCCAGACAAGTTTATATTACTTTGGGCTGAATTGATGAAAAATAGAAAACTCTTTATATAAGAGTGAAATATGATGAATCTAGTTCCCAGTTCAGAATTTTCGAGTAGTGTTTTCCTGGTCATTTTCCCGTCTTTCTGGGCACGAGGAGAGTTAGTGATGGGTAAAAGCAAAGTATAATGGGAGCCACTGGAAAGGAAACACTGCCTTTAACAAGAAGCCCAATTCCCACCTAGGAAATGGGTTGAGGCAGCAAAAGTGGTCCACTTGTTCCCCTGAAAAGTCTGTTCTTGCTGCCTCAGCTGCTTAGGGCCTGCAGTGCAGCAATTTCTGGAGTCTGGTCTAGTTCATTCTCATCCCCAATAATTTAGAAAACATAGGTTCCATTCACTTTAAAAACCCACATTGACACACCCATTAGAATGGCCCAGATCCAGAACACTGACAACACCAAATGCTGGTGAGGGTGTGGAGCAACAGGAACTCTCATCATCGCTTGTGGGAATGCAAAATGGTGCAGCCACTTTGAAAGACAGTTTGGCGGTTTCTTACAAAACTAAACACACCCTTAACCATATGATCCAGCAGTCTCACTCCTTGGTATTTACCCGAATGAGCTGAAAACTTATGTTTACACAAAAACCCGTATACGATGTTTATAGCAGCTTTATTCATAATTGCCAAAACTTGAAAGCAACTAGGATGTCCTTCAGTAGGTGAATGGATAAATAAGCGATGGTCTACCCAGACAGTGGAATATTATTCAGCGCTAGAGAAAATGTGTTATCCAGCCATGAAAAGTCATGAAGGAAGCATAAATGCATGTTATTAAGTGGAAGAAGCCAATCTGAAAGGGCTACATACTGTGTGATTCCAACTATATCACATTCTGGAAAATGTCATATCTGGAAAATGTTCAGAGACAATAAAAAGATCAGTGGTTATCAAGGGGAAGGGCGAGTGAACAGGTGATGCACAGAGGATTTTTAGGGCAATGGAAATGCCCTGTAATGTACTGAAATGATGGATACACGTCATTCTACTCTTGTCCAAACCTATAGAATGAACAACACCAAGAGTGAACGTTAATGTGAACTTAGAACTTTAGGTGATGTGTCAATGTAGGGTCATTGATTGTAACACATGTACCCCCTGGTGAGGGATGCTGATATTGAGGGTGGCTATGAGTACGTGAAAACTGTACATTCATGTAATTTTGCTGTGAACCTGAAAGTACTCTAGAAAAATCAGTAGAAGATTTGAATAGAAGCTTTACTGAAAAAGATGTAAGAATTGACAGTAAGTACATGAAAAATTGCTCCACATCATTAGTCATTATAAGAACATAGTTAAACCAAAATGAGACACCTCTATACTATTAGAATGTCTAAAAATGCCAGAGAAAAGTGGACAGTACCAAGTACTGAAAAATATGGGACCCACTGTAACTCTCAGACATTACTGGTGAGACTGTGATATGATCCAATCAGTTTGGGAAACAGTTGGCAGTTACTTAGAAAGTTAAACATACACTTACCCCAGGACCCAGCCATTCCATTCCTAGGGATTCACCCATGAGAAGTGGAAACATACATCCACACAAACACTTGGACACAAATGTTCACAGCAGCATTATTCATAATAGTCCAAAAGGGGGACAACCCAAATGACCTGGTGAGTGGATAACAGAGTTTGGTGTATTCATACAGGTCATACTGCTCAGCTAGAAGAAGGAACAGTAAAGTCGGGGTGATGCACACAGACACACATGACATGGGAGATGTCAGAAGCATGATGCTAAACCAGGCACAAAAGGGCCCCAAGCATGTGACTCCACTTATGTGACATTCCTGGAAGAGGAAAAGCTCAGGGGACAGAAGTCAGATCCATGGTGGCCAGGAGTAGAGGGTGGGGGGAGGGGTGTTACATAGGGAAGGAGGGGACATTGTGGGTTTGAGGGAATTGTGACTGTGGTGATGGTTACACAACTGTGAACACTTGTCCAAACTCAGGGGCTGTGACTCTATGCTTCAGGAGGTGATTTTGATGTATGTAGATTATAACTCAATAAATATGATTTTAAAATATTGAAATAAAAGACAATTCTTCCCTAATTAGTTTTGATTTTTACCACTTCCCTCCAGCATAAGACCACGTGACATTTGCTCTGCGGAGGTGAGTGGGGGAGGGGAGAGGCGGGACCAGGGTGCAGGGGGTATCTTCTCCTACCTGAAACAGCCCAGGTGAGGGTGCAGGTAAGGTCAGAGTGATGCTCTCCGCTAGTGACAAGGTCCAGGCTCCTGGTCTGTCAGCGCAGTGGAGGGGGCCCACACAGCAGGGTGAGGACGGGACACCCAGAAAAGCCCAGGTGTCCTTGGAACTGAAGGTCAGTGTCTGTTGGCTGGCGAGGTTCCACGTGGGCACTGAATGCACTTGTCTGCTGCTCCAACAGCGACCTGGTGCCCTTGTCCCCACAGAGCTCGCAGCCGGCCGTGTGTGCCCCGGAGTGTTGGACTCTGCTCAGGTCCAAGGCCGTGCCTTCCCACTGCAGTTCCTTCCCCAGCCTTCATGTGCCTTCCTTTTGAAAGTCAGTCTATTGGAAGTGATTTTTGTATAGAAGGGGTAACCCTGTAACAAATGGCCCTTCCTTTTTTGTGATTATTGTTTTAGGACCACACTGGAAGAGACAGTAGCGGTATGTTAAATGTAGTACTGAAATTTCAAAATGGCTACATATTGCCTGTTATATTTTAAAAGTTCTAAAACCTAGATACGTTTCAGTATTTTCTACTTGTGTGAGATAAACTATTCTACGCCAGTGTGAAATAGCACCGTCAGTTTTTAATTGAGAGAAAATTTTATTATCTCCCTCTTGAAGCCCCCTGTGACCGTTTATCCCACCACACCCACCATCTAGGTGCACACGTGCACCCACACACGCACACACACTCCATTCTTCATTATTGCACATATATTGTCTTTTCTGGGTCATCAGGTTCCTGATCTTACCGTCTGTGGCCCATGCTCGTTACTAGTGAAGCCCATTCAAGGAAAAGTCATACTTTATTACCCTTTATCAATCAATGAAATGAGTTTTATTTTGCTCATGCTATAAAAATTGCAGGAAGGCAAGAGAAAACTCTGTTTGCAGCATCTGCTGGGAGCCACTCCACGCATAAGTGCAGAAATGGCATTTATGAGCCCACTCGTGTGAGGCTTGAGGAGGCAGATTCATGAAATTGGCCAAGATTTGGATTAAATTTAAACCATTCTATACAGCTCTACTTTTGATTAAGCCTGTGTGTGCAGTGAAAACCTCCCATTTGAATAGAACCTCGGTCTTTAAGAACTTTGAATGTGTGCAAATCTAAATTGAGCTCTGAGCTTGATCTGGCGGTGAACAGTGGGTCAATTCACATTCAGTATTAAAGCACGGACGAAGGACAGAGCACACCATCCTTTTAAATTTTGGCTTTGGATCAGAGTTTTTAAAAATCAGGATCAACACAGAGACAAGTCACTCCATTTTACTTATTAAATTATGAGACCAAGTTTCTAAAGAGAAGATGCCAGTAAGACAATCGAAACCAACAAAGGAGGGAAAAAAAGAATGCCATGTTTATCCATCCACACACTCCCCCCTGAAAAAGAAAAGCTTACCAGGTGACACAGAGTGGCCTTTCGAGGTCCCAGAAATGAGTACTTCTCTTTTTCATAATAGTACCCAAGGACCCATTTGATCATAATACTTAAAAAAAAAAAAAAAAAGAAACTGCTTTTGATCTGACTACGCCAACCTAGTCTTTTCCCTTTACATACAATTCTACATTTCCGTCTGCCACTGTTCTCTTTTTCTCTGATTATCAGCAGATGTGAATGGACCATCCTAAGCCTCGGAGCTTATTTTAATATCTTTAAAAGATTCTCATCTTATTCTCCAGGAGCCACAGGATAAGAGATGAAGTTATACATTTCATGGTGAGGCTGGGGCTCCTCGTGTCAGAACAATTCTGGGACAAATACTTGAAGAGGCTTGGCCTTAGTCCCACTCACTGTCGAAGCCAGCAGGCAGACATGCAGGCAATGGGGTTCCCAGAGGATTTGGATAGCACAGTGTCCCCCAGAGAGGGCCTGGCTCCAGACTGCTAATTATGTGGATGTTGAGGGTAGGTAAGAAAATTTGCTTTCAAAAGTTGGCCAAACACTACAGTTGATAGCCTTTTTCCATAAAGACACACTCACTTCATCTCTAATAAGATTCTGTGCTGCTGGGCCACTTCTAGGGGACCCCATAGCACAGACTTCTGTCTCCTGCTCTATTTCTAAGCATGAAGTTTCCTCTATCATATGACTCCCTCTGCCTGCGTCCAGGAGAGGAGACAGTCTGTGCCCACGTGCAGTTGGATTATGTGGGAACCCCGGCACAGCCACACAAACGAGGCGTTTGGAGAAACAGAGATGCCGAACTCAACCCATAGAGCAACCCCCAAAATACAAGGAAAGTGAAATATATGTACCGCATCTTATATCACTCAGCCATAAAAAGGAACGAAATAATGCCATTTGCGGCAACATGGATGGACCTAGAGATTGTCATACTGAGTGAAGTAAGTCAGACAGAAGAAGACCAATATTGTATTATATCACTTATATGTGGAATCTAATTTTTTAAAAAAGACACAAATGAACTTATTTACAAAACAGAAACAGACATACAGATATAGAAAACAAATTTATGGTTGCCAAAGGGGAAACATGAGGGAGAGAGATACATCAGGAGCTTGGGATGAACATACACACACTACTATATATAAAATAGGTAACCAACAAGGACCTACTATATTGCACAGGGAACTCTACTCAATATTCTTCGATAACCTATATGAGAAAAGAATCTGAAAAAGAATGGATAGATGTATATGTATAACTGAATCACTTTGCTGTACACCTGAAACTAACACAATGTAAATCAACCATACTCCAATAAAATTAACAACAAAAAAAAAAACAACTAAAGTAAAATAGCTGAGTCGTCCAGGACAGTTATTCTGTAATGGAGTGCTGCTCTATAGTTGTGAGCTGGAAACTACAAACCAACCCTTATAACTTTATTTAATAGTAGGTGATTGTGTCGGCCTTGTTATCCCATACACAACACACAATGTTAAAATCTTCTTTCTACCTAGAAAAGACATATATTCACAATTCATTGGTGGGAGATACTCCATCTCTGGAACCTGCAGTATGGCTTCAAGAAGAGAGTCCATTAGATCCCATGTGGTAAGGAATGGAGTCGTAAGGAATGCTTTCTGCTAACCCTTGAGAAGCCCCGTAACTGCTTATTTTCTTCCTTTTATAGATATTGTGGTTGATGATCACAGAGGTCCATGCACCTGCTGGGAGGCTGAGATAGGGAACTGTCAGCTCTTGACCTTGCATGTGAACAGATAGTTATTATGGATATGGATGCAGACATATGACCCTTGAGCCGTGTGGCAGGGACCCCGCGCCTGAGGAGCAGGTGTCTCCCCTCAACATGTCTGCAAGTTAGCTCGGGATTCAGAGTGAAATCCAAGGGAAAATGGGTCCAAATCCCAGGCGAGCCTATGTAATTCCCTGGAACCCACATTGTCATGGGACCACGGGGACTACTTCTGAAATCTACTAGATGGAAGAGGCACTCCTGAATGGCAAGGATTTGTGAAAAGACAGCGGTCTGAAAAGCAGAGGGCTGTGAGGGGCCATGCACTGGACTGGCCTCTGAGGCCTGGATTCCAGGCCACTTCTTCTGCTAATGATGTGAATTTGGTTATTACGTGAACTTGGCCCCTTGTCAGTCTCCCCATCTGAAAACTGAGAGGACTGTATTAAAATTTCCTAGCAACATCTTTAATGGTTTGTTTGGCAGATAACTCACCAATTCCCAACTCTCAAGTTTCTGCATATGATGTGAACACACAGATCATTGCAGCTGCGTTTACTTCTGCTTCCCCTCTCTGTACATCAGGCACGTGCCGATTTTCTTAACAATGTCCCAAGTAATGTGGAGATATTCATTGCATTTATATGCTCACTCATTTTTTTCACATGTGTACAGCGGGCTTTTCCAGAGGCCACAGGACTGGGCTATCCCAGCTGATTAAGTACAGAAGCAGAGAGAAAATCAGGCTGCCTTCTATGAAACCAGAGAGGAAAAAGATTTGCAAAAATGTAAAACTATGACGTCCTTCTCACTATTTTCTTTTATGTTTTGGAAATTATTGTTATTTTTTTTTAATTGAAGTATATAGTTGATGTGCAAAGTTGTGTTAGTTTCTGCTGTACAGCAAAGTGATTCAGTTATACATATACATATATTCTTTTTCATCTTCTTTTCCATTATGGTTTATTACAGGTTTTTGAATATAGTTCCCTGTGCTATATAGTAGGTCCTTGTTGTTTATCTATTTTATATATAGTAGTGTGTATCTGTTAACCCCAAACTCCTAATTTATCCCTCCTTTCCTCTTTCCCTTTGGTAACCATAAGCTTGTTTTCTATGTCTGTGAGTCTGTTTCTGTTTCATAAATAAGTTCATTTGTGTCATATTTTAGATTCACATATAAGTGATATCATATGATATTTGTCTTTTTCTTTTTGACTTACTTCACTTAGTATGATAATCTCTAGGTCCATCCATGTTGCTGCAAATGACATTATTTCATTATTTTTTACGGGTGAGTAATATTCCATTGCATATAGGTATCACATCTTCTTTATCCATTCATCTGTCGATGGACATTTAGGTTGCTTCCATGTCTTGGCTGTTGTAAACAGTGCTGCTATGAACACTGGGGTGCATGTATCTTTTCGAATTAGAGCTTTCCCAGGATATACGCCTAGGAGTGGGATTGCTGGGTCGTATGGTAATCCTATTTTTAGTTTTTTAAGGAACTTCCATACTGTTCTCCATAGTGGCTGCACCAATTTACATTCCCACCAACAGTGCAAGAGGGTTCGCTTTTCTCCACACCCTCTCCAGCACTTATTGTCTGTAGATTTTTTGATGATGGCCATTCTGACCAGTGTGAGGTGGTACCTCACTGTAATTTGGATTTGCAGAAAAGTGTTTTAACACATAAAGATGTGTTATATAGATTAACATGCCATGGTTTCACTTTTGAATTAATGAATAGATATTTAACACCTTTCTCAACTTTAATTTTTAATATGGTGAAAATTAATAGATTCAACCCACCTAAATGAAAGCTCTTTGGGATCTTCAATAATTTTTAAGAATATAAAGGAGTCCTGAGACCAAAGTCAAGAGAACTACTGGGCTAGTGGGTATCATTTTATTATTAGCCTAATCAAAACACCAATTTTGTGAGGCAAATCAAATGAAATAAGTAACATGACATACCTTATTGATGTCTAACCCTTGGATCATCTGTTATTAAAGTTGTATATTATTGAATACAATGGATGTTTGATCTGGTAAGGATGCCTTTGTCACATTTGCCATAGAGCTAGATGTTATTACAATTTAATAGCAAAAATATTCATTCAACAGTGATTTTGTTTGGTTAATATATGAATAAATACACATCAAAGTGTTTCTTTTTTAACGTATAAATGTGTGAATTGTAAAACTTTATGGAGACAAGATAATGAAATAATTATTGACAATAAATAGTATAATAAATGTTTGATTAAAAGGAAACAATGTCTAGTGTGAAATAAAACAAAGAACAAAAACCTTAGAAATGTTTCATTTTCTTTAAACAATGAGCAAGGGAGAAGAGGAAGCCAGTCTGTAGGGAAGAGAGGGGCACAGAAATGTGAAGAGGAGCGTAGTCTGGGGGACGCCTAGGTTTCTGGATAAGAGAGGAAGGCAGGTGAAGGAACCCAAGGGGCCTCAGACCCAGCTTCTGGTGCCGCAGCCCCACCCAGCTGCCCCTCTGGAACCGCTTGTGGGCGCTGCCTCTGTGGCCTCCCAGTGAATCTCAGTCCTAGTTCACATCCTTCCTTTTAAGAGCATGAAAGGGTCCTCAGACCAAAAGTTACGAGAACTGTGGGCTTCTCACAATTTGCATAGTGTCCTGGCGTTTTTTACAACCCGGCATACCTAACTATGACATTGTTGACCCCAAGAAAAGGAAGAGAAAGAGGAGAAAAAGAGGTAGAGGGAAATAAAAAGAGGAGCTGGGGGATGGGAAGGGATGAGGGGGATGATGGAAAAGACTTGACTCACAGCCCTGGGATCAGGCCTCTGTCCCTTCCAGAGCAGAACTCAGAGCTCGCACTAGATCAAAATCTTGACGGTCAAATATCCTCCAATCCTTTCTTCTTTAGAGCGCATGTATTTTATGGCAGTTAGCTTTTACAGATGCTTTTCTAAGAATAGCAATTTTCCCTTAAAGAGCTCAGCGGGAGCGCCACAAATCCAACAGGAGCTGGCCCTGGATTCTGTAACAGGATTGTCCATTCTTTCCTCCCTTCTGGACCATCCAGGTCACCTGCGGCTGGCAGACTCACCTGTGCCTCTGCCCAAAGGCCAGGGAGACTCCTGGGAGCAGCCCGGAAGCCCAGCCCCACTACGAAGTGTCACGTGCAGGGACATTCCTGCGACTGCGTGGGACACCTGCTGAGCCTGGCCCTTCTGGGGGTCCCCCAGCCCAGATAAGTGGTGTAGACCCCCGATGGGGGCTGCTCTTAGTACCAGGAGAGGTGAAAGGGAGAAGGGCTGCCTCTGAGGGTCTCGGGGTCCAGGTGACAGACGTGAGGCTGAAGGGTCGAGGGGAGATGAGCCTGGACTCTGCCTGCCCCCTGCCCCCAGCCCACCTGGCTCCCACCTGGGTCTCACCCTCCCCTCACTGGGCCTTGTTGTGACTCAGCTCTCATATCTCTTCAGTCCTCTACCCCCGTCCACCCCAGTCAACCTAGGATGTTCAACCCCTAGGAGACCTTGGCCACCCCCGCCCAGGAGGCCCAGGCAAGGCCCTGCCCCCACTCACACGTTTAATCCTCAGCCTCGGGATTCAGTACAGTGCTCATTTAACCCTGACACCCACATCTGGATCAGAGACCCCTCCTTCTCGGACCCCGAGATCAGACAAGTGACCACGCTCTGTTGCAACCATGTGAGTGTCTTCATCTCTCCCCCACCCCCAGGATTTGAGGCTCTGGGATGTACAGTGTGCAACATTCTGGTTTGTTCTGGGTCCCCAGTGCCTGGCCAGTGGAGGGCATTCGTGACCTTGGGGATGATGAGGATTGGATTATCGAGGTCTCCATCCAGCCATGGGCACCTCTAGCCTCTTACCTGTTTGAGCTCTCTCTGCTCTGCCTTGCAGAAGCCAAATGGCTACCTGCCTGCCTGGATGCCCTCCCAAGCTGGCCATGACCTTCTTTGGGCTGCATGACCTCCGGGAATGACCCCAGCAGAGAGTAAGGAGTCATGGAAACAGGGGAGCTGAAGGGACGGGGATGGGAAACAAGGAAGCATCCTCAGGGGCTTGACACGTGCCGGGAGGACGTCCTCAGGGAGCTCGGAGGAGGGGCTGGAGGGCTGAGAAGAATGGAGGGCTGGGTGAGGAAGGGAAGGGGTTCAGGCAGGCGGAGGAATTCCCAGCGGAGAGAGCTGGAGGTCCGGGGGTCGGCGTGGAGACCGTTCCAGCTGGGAAACAGAGCCTGGACCAGGACGTCGTGGGGAATGGCCGGATGCATCCTGTGGGTGGATGCAGATAATACACAGACCACTGACAGCAGAACGCGGGTGCGAGTCAGGAGACACACCCTCCAACTCCCGCTCGCAGCGCGTGCCCCAGGGCTCTCTCACTGGACAGGTGAGCCTTCAGTTAAATAGCCCTGGGGTCTTCTATCTGCTGACGAGCCACTGCAGGAGGCCCAGGGCACCCCCCGACACAGAGAGCAGGGCACAGGAGGATGGGTGCTCAAGTCAGGGGGAGGGAGAGGCACCTATTAGCTGTTTCTACGATGGGCTGGATGGACCAGTGGGGTGGCCGGGGCCTCTTCTCCAAGTCTGCGTGTGTGAATGAGTGTGTCTGAGTATAAGTGAGCTGCTCGTGAGAATTAGTGTGTGTGAGTGAGAGCATGCAGGGCGTGAGACCGCATGCCTGTGTATACGGGAATATGTGACTGTGTGCGCCCTTGTGTACATGTGTGAGAGTGTGGGTGGGTGTGAGCAGGTGTGCAAGCCCAGACCCAAGCCGAGGGGTCCCCTTCTCTCTCACACAGGCCCCTCCTGCCAGTACTCGCAGGGGTCTGATGTCAGTAGGCGACTTTAATTATGTGCCCGGAATATTCCTCATTAAGCTTTGAAGAACACTTGCCAAACTCAGGATATTTTGTCTACGATTGCTTACCTTCGGGCCTCAGGCGGTCTCGGAGTGTTTAATTTAAAATAACAAGGCAATATCCCCATCGTGAACATTTGCCATAGGAAAGGGGGAAAAATCAAAGCTCAGACCAGTTCAGCTTGTCACAGGCCGGGGGCTGTTGACTCTTGTGCCTGTGATTGATCGACAGGCTGGTGGGCAGAGAGGGCTGCTCAGGGGGCCGGCGTCCGGGTAGACGCTCACCCACGTGGGCACGCGGAACTGGTGGTGAGACTGGGCTGGGGACCTACTGGCTTTAGCAGAGTGTAGGCTAGCCTGTGCACATCTGCACCCCGAGTAGGCCAACTGGTACAGCGGTTACGTGTAAAACAGACCCGCAGCCCCTTGCTGGTGTTCTCAGCTGGGGTCAGAGTGCTTCCTCAAAACATTCACCCAGGACAGCCCCAAAGCTCGCCACGCAAAACCTTGTTTGTAGAGATCCCAGGGCAACCTAGATGCTAATGCTCTGTTTGGGGAGAGCTGGGAGAAGCGGAGGGGTGGGGGGGAAAGAAGGGGAGGAGGGAGGGAGGGGGGAAGGGGAGAGGGTTGCTAAACATCTGGTGGAAGCAAATTCATGGCCAAAGAATAACATCTGTTGCTTAAGCATGAAAGTATAGTGGCTGGAAATATAATAAGATTCATGGTTCTAAGTAGATTAATTTTGTAATATTTGCTTTTCATCCCCTGCATTTCATACTCAGATTTAGACTTGGGAATTGCCTCAAAAAATCACTCATACGGCTCTGTCTAATGGCCCCATGGAATGCGTTGCCCGGCCAGATTCTCATATCGCCTGCTTGTCCTGGGGGCCGTCCAGCCCCCTGTGTGGAAGCATCGTGTTCTCTCCTACCTGCAGCGACTGGCCAGGCGGGGTTGGTGCTCATCCGCCAGTATCTGCCTCAGAGACTGTAATCTCAGTGAAGACAAGCATTTGTTACAGTGGGTGACTGAGCGAAGGCTTCTATTAAAATATCTTCAATGTAAATACGGGTAGCTGAAATTATCTATTGGCAACTCTAAAGAGGGTAAAATCATTCACTCTCTGTATTTTGCTCTGGTGACTGGAACAAAATACCACAGACTGGATGGCTTAAACAGTAGACAACTTATTTTCTCACAGTTCCAGAGGCTGGAAGTTCAAGATCAAGGTGTGGGCAGGGTCGGTTTCTCCTGAGGCCTCTCTCCTTGGTTTGTGGATGGCCATCTCCTCCCTGTGTCCTTAGGTGGTCATCACTCTGTGTGTGTCTGTGTCCTAATCTCCTCTTCCTATAAGGACACTGGTCAGATTGTATTAGGGTCCACCCTCCTGGCCCCATTTCCCCTTAATTACCTCTTCTGAGACCCCATCTCCAAAGGTTCACGTTTGGAGGTAATGGGGTCTAGGAGTCAAACTATGTATTTGGGGGGTCACATTTCCACCCACCAGATCCTCCAACAAGAGTGGAAACAGGGCTTCCGGCCTCTGAAGGACAACCACTGAACTGCACTCCTGCAGAATCCCAACACTAATCGAGTTTTATTTCTGTGAAAAGCCACTTGCCAGGCCTAGAGTACTGAAACCACATTGCCATGTCAGCATGGTATTTCCGGCTTATAACTTATTCAACAGTCAGTGCTGGTCTAAGGATGGAAACAGAATACTGTGAAGAAATGTGTTGTGCTGGTCTTCTTTGCAAAGAACACCCAGTATAGGTGGAAGACGACAGCTGCCACCATGTATTAACATATAAGCTACCCTTTTAAACAGTTCATCAGTCAGTAAAATTCAGTTGTCAGCTGAGTAATGTCCCCTAATGGAACTTGGACTAAACTGAATACTGGAACTGTGAAGAGGTCTCAAATCAAAGAACTCCACAGGTGTTAACTTAATATCCTGCTCTTTCAAGGTTTGCTGTTAAAGTATCTTCTGATTTTGGCGGCAAATGTGTTGCTGAAAACTTGTATGCTCAGATCTACGACTCCAGCTGGCATCTGTCTTATGGATCATGCAAAGGGTGGATCCATCAGGACGAGCATCTCAGAAAGCCCTTCTTTGCTAAGATAGCAATTTCACCCTAAGTTCATCAGGATTTCCATTTCAGATTTTCTTAAAATGCGACAGTTGTGCTCTTTTCTCAGTCTCTGTAGGGGAGGGGCTGACAGCGAAGGGAAATCTCCGTTTCAAAAGGACAACTGGTCAAATATAAATTTAACCCTTTGGATTTTCTGGCTTCTTGGTAAAGCGTGTGCTATCTCACATTTGAGAGTTTGGGGATAAAATGAAAGAATGTGTCTTTGCTGGGCCAGATTGGTGGAGAGCCATAGGGAAGTGCCCACCTTGGACCACACTCTGCCTCTGGCCGGGACCACCATCTCTGTGCTCTCCCTCAAATCTGTGGGAGAATAAGGGTGACTCCAAGCTCGTTTTTCATAATCGTTCCCATGTGACAAACACAAATAACATAAATATTCTAGTGTATTTTTTTTTAACATCTTTATTGGAGTATAATTGCTTTACAATGGTGTGTTAGTTTCTGCTTTATAACACAGTGAATCAACTACACATATACATATACCCCATATCCCCTCCCTCTTGCGTCTCCTCCCTCCCACCCTCCCTATCCCACCCCTCTAGGTGGTCACAAAGCACCGAGCTGATCTCCCTGTGCTATGCGGCTGCTTCCCACTAGCTATCTGTTTTACATTTGGTAGTGTATATATGTCCATGCCACTCTCTCACTTTGCCCCAGCTTACCCTTCCTCCTCCCTGTGTCCTCAAGTCCATTCTCCATGTCTGCGTCTTTTTTCCTGTCCTGCCCCTAAGTTCTTCAGAACCATTTTTTTTTTTTTTTAGATTCCATGTATATGTGTTAACATATGATATTTGTTTTTCTCTTTCTGACTTACTTCACTCTGTATGACAGACTCTAGGTCCATCCACCGCACTACAAATACCTCCATTTCGTTTCTTTTTATGGCTGAGTAATATTCCATTGTATATATGTGCCACATCTTCTTTATCCATTCATCTGTTGATGGACACTTAGGTTGCTTCCATGTCCTGGCTATTGTAAATAGAGCTGCAATAAACATCTCCTTGTATTTGTCTGGCCGGGAGTGAAAGGCTGCTGTTCCGAAAAGTGGAAAGAGCCCCTGGCCTGGGGCAGGCCCGCTCCTGATCATGGAGGGTGGAGGGCAGTCGGTGGTGAAGAGGAGGTTGCAGGATGTGGCTGAGGGACATCACTTGTCCCCAACGCACTCGCTGCAGGTCAAGTTGGTCAGTTAAACCACAAGGCTGCGATGTATTCCATGCTGATGGTGAGGCACAAAGGTGGTCCTCTGGTTACTGTTTCCTGTCCCCTTTGCTTTGCATCCTCAGTGAGTCCTGGGTTAAGTAACTCGGGGCCGGGGTTGGGAAACTAATTTTCATCTCACGTCTTCCTCACACTCCCATCCTGAGATGTATGTAAATAGATTCTATATTTTTCAAAAAGAATGCTGTACAAATAAAAGGTGGCAAACAAGGAAAAACAAAAATGTTAAAATGCCCCATAGTGGGCCTGTGGGTATTTACAGTTGGAGGGAAGGCTGCTTTCTGTTACCGTCTGAATGTATAAACCTAACTTGATCACCTTCTGAAGAATTTATGAATCATGCTTAATAATCAGCTTTAGGCACTTCTGAGGGAAACGTCACATTTTGAAGCTTCAAAGGTCCCCTAAACAGCTCATGGGAAATGACCCTGCATCCCATTAGATGAGAAAATCCGCTGCCGTAGGACGGGGTGTCAGAGCTAAACCACTTCAGTCTCGACCCACTTCAAAATGTCAAGGAGCCTCCACTTAAACACTTGATTAATCTACAAGGACCAGAGCAGACAGCTCCTTCCCTGGGAAGGAGAAAAATCTTCTTGTGTTATTTTTTTCCTTGAAGAAACTTTTCCTTTGCACTTAAGAAAAAAAAAAAAAAACCTTCTCTTTTTTCCGCCTCTCTCATATTCATTATTTTCTGTCTTTAAAAAGGCTTTTATCTTTTATCGCTTCCACATGCCCGTGGCCAATGCCAGCATCTTCCCATTTTACAAATCTGCCCAGGTACAGGCTTTATCTGACTCACACCGGCTTACCATTTTCCTATTTAAATGGCTGATGGTGAATCAAAGTCAAATGTGAAGGTCAGGAAGATGGTTTTGGAGTTTTGTGATCATAGATACAGACAGGCTTACTTGACAGAAGAAAAGCAACCTGACAGAATGAAGTTCCCACCGATTGTCAGTATTACAACCTACATTTGGAGTGGTTTGGGCTCTCCATTGCTTTTTCTTCACTTATTATAAACAGTAATACATAATTATTCTATTTATTATACATTATGTATAATTTGTATTGATAATACCATTAATAATTTATTTGTTACACATATTATAATTAATAAATTAGAATAATCATTCAGGTAATGTGAATTTTAAATTAAACTAGGTCACATAGACCTTACCACATAGGTATCTTATTGGGAAAGCATTACAGAACCACTGTAATTCCCACAATTGCAGCCATCATTATATAATCATCATATTTCCACAGAAAACAGATTAGTTCCTGATTGCTTATTGCTTTGTTCTGGGAATTCCATTGTTCAAAGTTGTCTAGACATTTAGTTGAAATGAAAATGTGGCCAGTGTTTCCTAGTTATTTCACATTTAAATCACTGTGTACTTCAGGACTCACAAGTGTTAGGTGTGTCTTTGATGCCTGGTGTGTATTTCCGGTTTCGGGGAAGTCCTGAGCCTTTGTGGAATGTTCTTTCCTGGGGAGCCCCAGTCAGCTTCTTCAGGTGAGGGTGGAGATTTCCCTGATTCTTGGGAACCTCTCACCCTTTCATACCTGTTAGTCATTTTGGGTTTTGAAGTGCACTTCAAAATTTTCTAAGAGGGTAGATTTTATGTTGTGTTCTTAACACAAAATAAAAAAAAAACATTTTTTTTTAAATGAAAAAACAAAGAAGGGGACCTAAGATGACTCTGGGAGGTGTGGGTGGTGTCTATTCCCTTGACGGTGGTGGTGGTATCCTGGGAGTTCACATATGAGTTTGCAAACTCATCAAATTGTATGCATGAACCACGTGCTGTTCTTTCCATATCAGGGACCCGTCCACAGAACTGTTTCAAAGGACAGCCCAGCCCTCGGGGCACCATGGGGCAGGCAGCAAGCTGATATCATTGAGTCAGTAGAAAAGTAACCCCCAGAGCCCCCTGGAGGCCAGAACTCGGCCTTGGTCTTGCAACCCCAATATGAAAACCCACCTCTGTGAGTAAAGTGTGCATTAAGGAGATTCTGGGCCAGGCGAAGTACGGGCAGGATGGGCAAGCAAGTCACACAGCAGAGGCTGGACCAAGTGCTTCTCTAGCCAGCAGCTCCTGTCTCTCCACCACACGCATCTCTAAAAATCCTGCTGCGGTGAAACAACCCTCAGCAAACAGCTCCTAATCTCTGCTTTAAATGGAACAAAAATGTCACCTTTGTCGTAGAATAAATAACCCATCTTTCCCTCATTAAGGTAAATTCCCAGCCTGGCTGGATTGTAACCGGAGCTGAAGTCCAGGAAACAGTATTTTCTCACCCTCGTGATGAGGGCCTCTCATGGCCGGCCACCTGCCATCCCGCAGCCAACAAGTCTCCTCCACCACAGAGCGAGGCTGTGTCCCCTGCTGGGCGTCTTCCCTTCCCCCCTCTGCCCCCTCCCCGCTGAGCCAGCCCACAGCACCGTCCCAGCCTCCTAGCTCAGGAAGGCCCGGCTCTGAATGCACAAAGTGATGGCCAGAACGTAGATGCCAACAGAACTCTGACCCATAGTCTTGGCCTTGCAGAACTGAAGCTAATGGGCCCAGGACTCTCTGGACCCGCTCAGTGACTTCTGTGCCCGTTTCCAACTCAGCACCAACCACAGAAAGCCTAAAACACGTCCTTCACCGATCATGTAGGACACCCACCTCTGGTGGGCCTCCTCCAGCTTCCCCAGGCCCCGGCCTCCATCGGACCCACCTGAGGCCCCCTCTCCTCCGCCTGCCTTTGGGTGTCTGCCAAACACCGTGTGGCAGCCCCAGCCCCTCGCCATGGCCACTCTGAGTAAACAGCCCCTCCCGTTCTCATCTGGGTGGTCTGCTGTTACTCCCACTCTCCCCAGAAGGCAATCATCCAGCGAGGGCGCAGGAAGCGCTGACTGCTCGCCCAGCGCTGCTGTGGGTACTAGCAGGCCTGACACAAAGCTAGCATTTCTGACAATCGACTGACCCCATGTCCTCTGCTCTGTGCTTCCAGAGACAGGGATTCCACAGGGCAGGCCTCGTCCACGTGGCCGGAAAGCCCAGGACGCGTGGACTTGGGTCTGTGAACATGGGGGTGTGATGTATGCTGAATCACTCACTGGTCCGACAGCCAGGTGCCCTGTGGAGGAAGGTGTCTTCCAGCCACTG
Source organism: Balaenoptera acutorostrata (assembly GCF_949987535.1). Classification (NCBI taxonomy): domain Eukaryota; kingdom Metazoa; phylum Chordata; class Mammalia; order Artiodactyla; family Balaenopteridae; genus Balaenoptera; species Balaenoptera acutorostrata. The sequence continues at coordinate 5,969,144 of NC_080065.1, forward strand.
CCCCAGACAAGCGATGGACGCCCAGTGCTACACGAGATGCCCTGCTTTCAGTGTCTTCACTCACCGAAGGTCTGAAAGACGCCCCAGACCTTTCCTCTTCCCTTCGCTCTTGGAGTGGTTTAGAAAAAATGTCTATATCCTGTTCCTTCCAAAAGACACAGACTGCTCCTGGGCGGGGGCAGGGGGTTGAGGATGGGGGTGGGGACAGATGGCCCATGGCCCTGCAGGAGGTCTCAACTGCTCCATGCCCACCCGGGGTCCCGCACGCCCAGAGCCCGCTGCTGCCCCCATATCTGCCCCAACACCGGCCCAGGACATTAAGTTTCCCATTAACATGCCCCGAGCAACTGGGACTTTCCTGCCCTGTGACTCCCTAGACCAGGACATGGTTCTCCCGGCGATATGTTCCGATACTGTTAACTTTTTCACATCATGTGGCATGTGGGCCTGAGTTATGGGCAGTGAGCCAAAATCAGCAGATCTTTCTCTGTGAAGTTCAAGTTCCCTCATTTCGATCTGTGCACCTCAATGCCAGCTTCCCTTCCATTTCTGCTGTGTGCTGTTCTGTGTGAGTTCAGCTCTCTGTGCTGGCCTGGGATGCTCCCCCAGGAGCGGTGGAGGGTCCAGCGATGACCAGCGTCCATCAGGCAGGACGCCTGGCCCCCGTGGAGCGCTGCCTCTGTGTCAGCCAGGTGTTGGATGTCACCTCATCCAAACCGCCTCACCCCTGCTGGTGAGCGCCCCAGCTCAGGGGCACGGATTGGAGACAATCTTTAGAGGAGAGATGTGTGTTTGCACATTTAATTTTAAGAATCTATTTTTTTTTAAACATCTTTATTGGAGTATAATTGTTTTACAATGGTGTGTTAGTTTCTGCTTTGTAACAAAGTGAATCAGCTATACATATACATATATCCCCATATCCCTTCCCTCTTGCGTCTCCCTCCCACCCTCCTATCCCACCCCTCTAGGTGGTCACAAAGCACCGAGCTGATCTCCCTGTGCTATGCAGCTGCTTCCCACTAGCTATCTATTTTACATTTGGTAGCGTATATATGTCCATGCCATTCTCTCACTTCGCCCCAGCTTACCCTTCCCTCTGCCCCCCTGTGTCCTCAAGCCCATTCTCTATGTCTGCATCTTTATTCCTGTCCTACCCCTAGGTTCTTCAGAACCTTTTTTTTCTTTTTTTGGATTCCATAATATATGTGTTAGCATATGGTATTTGTTTTTCTCTTTCTGACTTACTTCACTCTGTATGACAGACTCTAGGTCCATACATCTTGCTACAAATAACTCATTTTTTTTCTTTTTATGGCTGAATAATATTCCATTGTATATATGTGCCACATCTCTATCCATTCATCTGTTGATGGACACTTAGGTTGCTTCCATGTCCTGGCTATTGTAAATAGAGCTGCAGTGAACACTGTGGTACATGACTCTTTTTGAATTATGGTTTTCTCAGGTTGCTAAATATTGACAAGTACAGTCTCAGAGAAAATAAAAATTATGACATTTATGTGAAATACTAAAAGAGGCCATTATGTCACTGCCATTAACATTTTCGTAGAGATGATGCACTGACAGAATTTTGGACCAATCATAGACTGAGACAATAAATGAGACTAAATTCCCTCATCACCTGCTCTTCATACCCCAGAATTGTAGGCATGGTGAACAAAGTAATTTAAGAATAACATACAGTGATTTGGAAAAATACTCATGACTTGGGGATAATAATAAAATTAGAACAAAATGTTGTCTTTGTCTGCTCAAGCTGTCATGGCAAAATGCTAAAGACTGGGTGGCTTAAACAGCAGACATTTGTTTCTCACAGTTCTGGAGGCTGAAGTTTGAGGACAGGGTGCCAGCAGGGTCATGTTCTGGTGAGAGCTCTCTTCCCAGCTGGCGGAGGGCAGCCTTCTCTTCGTATCCTCATGTGGCAGAGAGAAAGCGAGCTCTCTGCTGTCCATTCTTATAAGGACACTAATTCCTCCCTGGGGCCCCACCCTCATGACCTCATCGAGACCTAGTCACCTTCCAAGGACTCCATTTCAAACACCTTCCTATTGGGGTTTAGGGCTTCAACATCAGAATTTGGGGAGGGGGGGGTGGGGGACACATTCTGACTGTAGCAGAAGTCCATCACAAAAATGTATGTGAATAATGGAACCTGGGGTCAGGCGAGAGACCATCTGAGAAAGTAGATACAAATTGACCAAAGTCAGCCATTGGCAAAAGCACCTCATCCTGGCTGTGACCTCAGTGAGCTTCTGCTCTGGGCAGTCTCTGCCTTGGAAGAGTTTTGGCCCTCCTCCAAGCTATGCTCTCTCACTAACATTTGATTTTATGGCTGTAATTGAAGTCCTGTCAGCACCTCACAATTTAAATGATGGACTCATCCTCAGACAGTTATAGTATCTTCTGCATGTCAGGAGTTTGCTGGGCATTGAGGTGCAGGGTTGAGTCAGGGAGGATGGGGGACCCAGTGACCCAAGCCCACCTGAGCCAGCAGGAAGCTTTTCTACAAGGCTTTTCTTCCAGGCAGTGCTGGAGGTATCAGCCTATACAAAGGAGGATGTGTCATTCCAAGGTGGGTGGGGGACTCGTTGTTCTGTAAAGTGTGATAGAAACAAGACCTGAAATAGCAGAGCCCATCCTAACACTTCTAGGGGAGAGTAGGTCAGAAGAGAGGTCCCAGGGGAGGGGCCCTGGGTGGCGGAATGTCGCAGTCTTCTATGCCTAGCTGGTGCATGAAATCTTCAAGTCACACCTTCATGCCCCTTCCCTGATCACTTTCTTGCATTTGGATTATAATTTGGCCACTTGTGTCATTACCCCATGGGGACAGAAAGAGTTGTCCTGAGCAGGGATAACTGGGTCCCATTAGCAATGACACTCTTCATAAAAACTTTGGGGATCTACATAAGTTTCATGCTTTTGTCTCTTGAGGTTGGTTAACCTGAATTTGTCCTGGAGACAGCTCTGCTCTTGGGGGTGGTGATACAATCACCCTCCTTCTGTCTTTTTTCCAAAGCACTCACTGTTGCCCTTTCATCTCCCTGGCTGCCTTTCTGTCCTGAAGCCCCTGCCACTCACCTTAACCCTCCTCTCATTCTGCAGAAACCCTGGTCTGGACAAATGGAATAGTAATACCTGACTAGAGCTTGCTTTCTGCCCGTTGGCAGGCTGAACCAGAAAATGCAAACGTGTCTTCTACACTTCTGCACCCGTCCTATCTCTCTTAGACTCACACAGATGGATCACTTCTTCGTCCCCTTTCCCTCATCCAGACTCTATCACCTCGCCTTACTAATTTACTATAGATTAATGGACCCCATAAAGGCTGGCCTTTCTGTTCACAGCCACTTGCCTGTCCTTCCTTAGCTATTTTTCTTTGAGAATCACTGAGTCCTTCATTTCTTATATAGTATTCTCCTGAGGTACATAGCATATTGACCTTAGTCTCTGGAGTTCGTTCTTTTTCTCTTTAAAGAGAACCTTTAAAACCCTATTGAAGTGGTCAGTGAAACTCAGTCAAACGGACACTTGCTGGTCTTTGCATACAACCTTCCAACCCTCACCAAGAGAGTTGCTCCAGGTCAGACAGACCTGGGTTTGGGTTCTGCCACTAACTGGGTGTGCACATTTGAGCAGTTTACTGGACCTGCCCAGCTTTCTTCTCCAGGATAATGGTGCCTCCTTCATTGGTTCATGGTATCAAAATTAAGCTGTCCCTATGAAAGGCATCTAGTGTGGGGTCCGCCTCTACTCAGGTCACTGCACACCTTGTGCAGGTTGTAGGATCCACTGTGGGAGGGAGTGAGAGGGGTGTGATCCTACCTACTGTTTAATCCTTAGGTCGTAACTCGTCCCAATCCACAGAGAGGAGGCTGTGGACTAGCCATGGCCCTGATTGCTCTAACTTTCCAGCATGCTGTCTAAGAACATATATATATATATATATATATATATATATATATATATATACACACAGGAACCTCTTCCCCACCCGCACTTAATATCAATAATCCATTCCTAACAACCAGACATTCTGCTAACAGGGAGCCTGTTTCCAAACATTACACATAGGAAAAATTAAAGCACATGACAAATCAATCCAAAACCTACAAATAATGTTATAAAACTGAATAGAAACACAAACTATCACGTGGATGTAAAATGTTTTAAACACTGTTTCCTGGTGTCCAATTAATGTTTTAAATAGTTACTCTTTTGCATCAATGTCTCCTTTTTTTAAATTGTAGTCAATTTTCTCACTCAGCTCACTCCTTTCACAATAATTGTATCACTGTTTTTTCCACACGAGAACTAGGCAAAAATAAGATCTAGGTACAAGAGGTGAAGTGGGGGAATTCCCTGGTGGTGCAGTGGTTAAGAATCCGCTTGCCAATACAGGCGACACGGGTTCGATCCCTGGTCTGTGAAGATCCCACGTGCTGCGGAGCAACTAAGCCCCTGCGCCACAGCTACTGAGCCTGCGCACTAGAACCCATGAGCCACAACTACTGAAGACTTCGTGCCACAACTACTGAAGCCCGTGTGCCTAGAGTCCATGCTCTGACACAAGAGAAGCCACTTCAATGAGGAACCCGTGCACCGCAACGAAGAGTAGCCCCTGCTCGCCGCAACAAGAGAAAGCCTGCAAGCAGAAACGAAGACTCAATGCAGCCAAAAGTAAATAAATAAATAAATAAATAAAAATAAATTTTAAAAATCCACCCCCCCCCCAACAAGGTGAAGTGGGAAAGATGCTAGTATAGATGTTCCAGGGCGGGGAATGGCTCACTCCCAGGAGGACACCGTGATGCCCCTGCACCCCGGACATCTAGGAACGCACATCTTCTTTGATGGCCTTAGCACACTGTCCAAATGGACTAAATGTGATTCTGCTGAGTGGCTAATCGTGTTGGGAAAGTAGCCCAATATCTGGCACGTTGTTTTAGTAAAACTACTTCCTGAGATTGGGAGACGTCATCATAACACTTTTTTTAGTATCATCATTGGCCAGAAAATATTTTATTGAAAAACATATACATTATAAGAAGTTGGGTCTTAAAGACCAAGAGGTAATCCACAGGAAAAACATTAACAAATAAATGTCAACACAATTTGCCCATAGGTTTTTTTTCAATATTTACTAACTCATTCATTCAACTGACTCTATATTTAACAAGTAATTATTAGGTGCTCCAGTTATGGTATGGATTAGAAATATAATTTGGAGAAAGATATAAATATAGGCCCTGCTTTTGTAAAGTTTACACTTATAAGGAAAAAAAAGGAAAAAGAGAGTTTTCAAAATGTCCTTAAAAAAAATCAGAAAGTCAGACAGGCTAAATCTCTTTCTTTTAGAGTTACACAAATTTAAGTAAAGGACATATTTATAACAATACTGGAGTAATCCAAAAATGGAAAAATTAAAATCTCTTCTATTCACTCTTTTTTTTGCCAGATTGTTGACGTGGCTCTGGGTGTGTTCCTGTCCATATCTGGAACATATCTCCCACACCTAATGTCATGTCCTTATAAACATACATGTATATATGTAAGAATATATATGTAAATATATATGTAAATATATATGTAAATATAAAAATATATGTACAATAATTTCTATATGCACATTCATATATATGTATAACTTGACTTTTTAAAATTTGACAATATGTAGCTTGAGCCATATTTACATGTGGGCTTAGATTACTTAAAAATGCATATCGGAAATTGGAACAACCACTAAAAAGTTGTTAAAAATAAATATGAGAGATAAAATGCTAAGATCTGCTAAGAGAGGAAATAAAACAGAATCACAGAAAGTTCAATTAAAACCAGAGAGGGCAGAAAAAGAGGAAGAAGAAAGAAGCAAAGAACAAATACAACAAATGAAAATAATTACAAATCTGGTAGAAATAAATGCAACTATATCAATTACTACTTTAAATGTGAATGGTCTAAATAAATTAAAGACAGGGGTTGTCAGATGGTTTTAAAAAGTGGATTAAAAAACCCGATTTTTTATCTAAAAGAAGCTAACTTTAAATATAAAGATACATAAAAGTGAAAAGTAAAGGAATGGAGAAAGCCACGTCAGGCCAATACAAATTAAAAGAAAGTTGGAGAAGCTGTATTAATTTCAGACAAAGAAGACTTCAGAACAAGGGGATTTATCAAGGATAAAGGAGTGTGTTACATAATGATAAAGGGGTCAGTCCTCCAAGAAGGCACAGCAATCCTACAACTGTATGTACCTAACCGTATGATACTGAAACACGTAAAGGAAAAACTGATAGCACTAAAAGAAGAAATACATACAAGCACATTTACTTGATGATTTTAACACCTTTCTGTCAGAAATAGATCAAACAGACAGAAAACTAGGAAGGATACATATAATCTAAACAGCATTAATTGACTTCTCCCGACTGACTTTTACAGAATGCTCTATCCAATACTAGCAGAATACACATTCTTCTCAAGCTCACATGGATCGATTAACCCCGATAAACCACTTTGTATGTCATAAGCAGACATTAACAAATTTAATATTCTATAAATCATACAAAGTATGTTCTCAGATCACATGGAATCAAACTAGAAATAACAGAAAAATGGTTGAAAATCCCCAGTTATTGGGAAATTAAGCAATGCCTATCTAAAGTTTATTTGGATCAAATCAAGGCTTCTTAGAGAAATAGTTGACTTATTTAGGACTGACTGTGGTGGGAAATATTTGGGATGAACTCTGAATATCTTAGAGTGATAGAAAGTAAGGAAGTGCTCAACATGCCCACACACACGTGTTGCATGCACTCACATGCACATCCATGTACACGTACAATATGGGGGTATGTCAAAGGGACACAGGAGCTAAGTGAAAGAACTCACAATGACTAAAGCCATTTTCTTTCAAGCAACACAAAATAAAGTAGCATTGGATTATTTCCTAAAGTATAAAATGAATATTCATGATCCCATAATGATATAAATAATTTATTCAATAAGTAAATAAAGGAGGAAAGTAGACCAATACCCAATACAGAAATACTACTGATAATTTCTGTAGCTACTCTACTCTCTGGAACTGGAGCATAGCTCCCTCCGCCTTAAGTGTGGGCCCTGCAAAGCAATTTCCTTCCAAAGGGTACAGTAAGCAGGGGGGTAACCTTGCAGTGGAGAAAATACAAATGCTACCTCAGCCAGGTAATGAAGGTCAACACCAGCAGTGATAAGTCATGTTGAAGGCATGAACAGTTGATATGATGTGTTGAGAAAGGAAGTTACCTCTGAGGTCTCCTTGATAACCCATAGCCCAGCCTAATCATGAGAAAACACCAGACAAATCTCACAGAGAGACATTCTACAAACTACTTGATTGGTACCCCTCAAAACTGTAGAGGTCATCATAAACAAGGGAAGTCTGAGATCTGTCACAGCCAAGAGGTGATTAAGGAGACATGATGACTAAATATAAGGTGGTATGCTGGTGAGATCCTGGAACAGAAAAAGCATATTAGGAAAAGAAATCAGGGTATCTGTATAAACTGTGGACTTTCATTAACAGTAATATATCAATATTTGTTCTTTAATTGTGGCAAATGTTGCATATGAAGGTAAAATGTTAAATATGGAAGATATAGGTATGGACATGTAGCGTGTCTATAATATCTTTGCTGTTTTTCTGTACATTTAAAAGTTTTCTTAAATAAAATTCTATTTCATAAGAAATCTAATTGCTGATTTAATCTTTCTGTGAAAGTTAGAGCATCTCCCCTATGAAGACATGCAAGATGATGATCATGGTTGGAACTAAAGAGGTAGCTGGAAGGAAATAGATTACTTTCAGCCACCTCCCAGGAGCCTTAATTTGACGGACATTCTTACTTGGCAAAGATTAGCAGTTGAAAACTCACAGGACTTAATTTCACTTGTTGCTGCAAATCCCCACTGCCCTTCATACGTTGCTGGTGTCGTGGTATTGTCTCTATGTAGCTACACCAAAGAAGAGTAAGTCAGGACTAGGCCTCAAGATAAGAGCACTTATGAGTTTGGAAAGTAGTCATAACAGAAAAGACAAGGACAGTCAGCTAATAGCTTGAGTATCAGAGCTCCTCGGGCCAGCTTAAGTGTTTCAGAGGGGCTGTACCCTTCCTTCCCAGTTACACAAAGAGCCCGTGTAAATTAGCAATTTCTGCCAACTGAACTGTTCACCTCCAAAGCACCCGTTTATTTAAACTCAATTACTTACATGACCAGGGCCAGTGATTTCTAAAAAGGAGTCTCTCGTCTCCTGTGACAGGTGTTCTGCCAAAACTCAGCATGAATTTTGTTTTCTTTAAAAACTACCATTTCCATATAATTGGATTAACCCAGCATGTGACTATGGCCAGATGTCGAAGTTTCCTAGATTAAGTAGGTCCCTCATATGACTTTTCTGAGGCTTCTCTCATAATATCCTGAAATTTAAAATTGAGTCATTGGCTAGAAATGACCTTCGAGTTCCTTAAGACATTACAATTGGTGGTCAGAAGGAAAATGACCAAGGGCTCAATTAAAGTTTCAGACGTGCCAGTAGCCGTGGTCAGAGGTCAAGAAACAACGTGTTTATTAATTGCTTGCAGCAACCTTTAATTTTGCTAAGGTGTGTAGGAGGGAAAAATACTTCTCAAGTAATTATGAAATTCACAAAAAGTCCAGTTATTTGAGCTTTCAAGTCTCCTTTAAAAAATATTTTAACTGCTAAAAATCCAGTTTATTTCTTTCTCCAGCAAATTCCATCTTTATCCTCTAAAGCCTCAGGGCTTCTGCTAAGCAAATATCTATCAAAATCCTACTATATGTTGCAAACGGAGGGTTATAAAACTGCCTGCCCTCTAGAAACTTATTCTAGAGCAGGAAATATAAAAGCACGCAGGAAATTCAACATGCAAAATTCTGAGAAAACAGAGGGAAGTATTATTTTAAGTTCAGGGAAGGGATTAAGGAGCGTTTCATGGAAGAAGTGACATTGGAATTGGATTAGACTTCCAAACCCGAGGAGATCTCTTCATTTTGGAAGGGGGTTGGGCACCCTTTGGCTTCACAACATTGTTGAGTTTCTCTTTGACTACATTAAGTCTGTTGGAACTATGAGAACTAAACCACTTTCTGAATTTCTGTCAAAAGGTGAGATTAGCATATCCTTCTTGTGATTGAGATTAGAAACCTATGCTGAGTAGGGGCAAGGGACAAACTTTAGCAGATTAAAAAGCTCCATGGGGCATTTGTAAGAGCACCCACAGCTTTTTTTTTTTTTTTTTTTTTTTTTTTGCGGAAGTGAAGGCTTCTCTTCTTGAATGTTCAAAACATACCATTTTCCATCATAACACATTTGGAACTACTCCCTGGCCCACCCAGTGGGGTTCCAACCTTGATGCCCCCAAGTACCCACACACACCCTTTGGAGACCCTTCCTCAAAGGTAACCTTGGATGATGTACCCTCCTGAGGATGATTCCCAGCTGACTTTCTAGCACCTCCCATGCCTGACTGCTTGTATTTTTTTAAGTGTCATCTTTAGAAGGGCTTAATGACAACCAAGTTTGGTCCATTTGGTCAGCAGCCCTTCTTCATGTGGGTGACCTTAAGTTCTGTCCATGTAGAGACACCATTTTGCCATGAAGGGCAGGCCCTTTCCTGATTCCTTGTTGTTCTCTCCGTGATTGACCTCTTTTCCAATTTCTTTTCCTTGAAAAACTTTCAGGCATTCTGTTGAGACCCAACTTCTCTGCCTAGTCATTCTGTGATCCTTGGCATGTTATTTAATTCTCTAAACCTCAGTTTCTTCTTCCATAATACAGCAACAAGAATAGCTCCTGACTTATAGTATTACAGTAGGAATTCAGTGAGAGTCCTCTTTTTTGTGAAATGCACTTTGTAAAACATTAAATGCCATGCTGGTCTGGGTTGCAGCTCCGTGGAGGTCTATGTGGAGACATGTGGACCATCTCAAATAAAGGTAAGATGCTTCTACTTCTGGTCAATTAATACACCTGCCAAATGTGTTTGAGGCATTAAACATTGTGCGAACATATTATCACTTTATTTAATTTATATAGAAACTAGCTTATTTATTTACTTTAAAATTTTTTAGGTAACCA